>NC_056746.1:429045939-429240894 GCF_019279795.1 Protopterus annectens
CAAAGGCCTTCGACACAATACCCCACTCAGGTATCATCGAAAAACTCATCAGCTTGAATGTAAACCCATACATCACAAGATGGGTTGCAAACTGGCTAAGTGACAGAACCCACAGGGTCAGAGTTGCTGGAGCCATGTCAGACTCAAAGCCTGTCACAAGTGGTGTCCCACAGGGCTCAGTCCTGGGTCCACTCTTGTTCGGCATCTACTTTTCTGAAGTACAAGCAAACACAGGAGGGTTATGGCTGACAAAGTTTGCAGATGACTGCAAACTGGGCCATAGTCGAAAACACATCTGACACAGATATCCTCCAGAAGGGCCTCACAGAAACGGATAACTGGTGTCAGAGCCATGGCCTGAAGTTAAACGCCAAAATGCATAGTCATACCCTTCGGGAAAAACAAGGTTACCCCTAGCTACCATATAGGTGGCAATCCACTGAGCACAGAAAAGTCATCAGGGATCTGGGGACCCAGGTTGACAGTAGCCTTCGCTTGACACTCATGTTGCTAAAGTAGTTAGGAAAACCTTCTATATCGCCCACCTGATCATGAAGGGATTCACATCTAGATCAAGGGAGGTCATCGTCCCCTGTACTCATCACTCATTAGACCTATGATTGAGTACAATGCCCCGTTCGAATGTATCTGACCAGACACCTGCTGCAGCTTGAAAGGCCCCAAAAGTTCCTCACCAAAAGGATAAAGGGTCTCAAAATATGTCTTATGCTGCCCGACTGAAAGAACTCCAGCTCTATTCAGTCTCATACCGCTTGCTCAGAGGTGACCTGTGCCTGACATATAAGGCCATGTCAAACCCAGATTTGATGAATATGCTTCACCTCAAAAATCTAGATCCCTCAGAACCACAAGGGCTGGAGACTTAAACCTTGACACGGTTATAAATAGAACGTGCTGGAGGGACAGATTCATCACCCAGAGACTCCCTATGCTGTGGAACAAAATCCCGGTACATGTGAGGCAGAGCACCTCTCTGGCCTTGTTCAAGAGGAATCTTGACCAATGGATGGGAGATTGCAGATATACCCCAGGGATTACTTATATATATATATATATATATATATATATATATATATATATATATATATATATATATATGTATATAAAACTTATATGTAACTTTTTGAGTTTTATTGACTTTCTGTAGTCTCTTTTTTTATTGATCTTAATATGTCTGTTCGTTTCTATTAAATCAAGCAACTCTTCTCTTAGATCAGTTTCTTCTAAACTGAGGGCACATTCTTTGTTCTCCATTTCCTGCGGGCATTCTGTAGAAAGTTCCAGAGTATCTTACTGTGCCACATTCTCTTCAGCTTCATCCTGTGTCATCCGTTGCTCTTTCATATGTGAATTCACTAGCGTTTCACTCCACGACACTGACTGAGCCAGAGTTGCCACAGTTTCCTATTCCTTCCCTTGGTGTGCAACTCTAGCAGAACCTTTGTACTGATTTCCTATAGAAGGTTCCATATAGCAACTGATCAGATGTTTCCCACTCCACTGGTTTCTCCTTAATTTGGGGAGCCATTACTTTATCCTGCTGTGATGTTGTCAGAGTTATATTTTCTACACTAAATCCTTCACTTTGCATGTAGTCCAAAGCCTCATTTTCGATTTCTTTAATTTCTCTATTAGTAATCTTTTCTACTTTTCCTCTTTGTTTTTTTTTTATTTTTTGTATTGTAAAATTTTCCATATCCGGATGCTTTGACTGTATTTCTCTTCAAATATCTTTGGTGCTTTTCTTTTTGTATTGATTAGTTTTGCTTTCTTCTTTACATAAATATTGTACCTTATTAAATGTCTTTTTTTCCCATGTCCTGCACTTCTTGTTTCTCCTTTCTTTGGGGACTCGTTGCTCCCTCTTGCTGTGATATATCCTGTGTTAGACTTTCTCCACTAAATCCTTCACTTTGCAGGTCTTCAGTAACTTCAGCTTCTATTTTAACTTCTACTTTATTAATCTTCTGTTCTACGTTCCCTTTTTGTGATCTTATTTTTTGTGTTGTGAAATTTTCCATATCTGGATGTCTTTGTGTATATTTTTCTTCAGGTATCTGTAGGGCTGCTTTTTATACTTATTCATTCATTTGGCTTTCTCCTTTGCATAAACATTGGAGCATATCAGATCTCGCTTTCTTTCACATGCCCATATATATTTTTTTATACTTTTTAAAAATCTCTAGGTTTTGTTCTTTATATTTTTGCACTTCCTCAGTCGCTTCTTTTTCCAAATGATCCAAGGTTTCTTGGTCTGTATAATGTTTTTCATAAATCTGTTCTATTAATGAACACAAATTTTTATTTGAAGCTTCTGACAGTTTTTCTTGTGCAGATATTTTTCTTTCCACTAACTTCTCTCTTAATTTTTTTGTATATTTTCTGTCTGGAAATTCTGGTCTTGCATAATAGTAACAATATGTATTTTTTTTCTTATCCTCAGTAGTCCACTGTATCATCTTTATGGCTCTTTTTTTGCCTATCAGCTTTTGTGGACTACTACTTCCTTTTCTAAAAGTGGGGCATCCTCCCCCCTGAGTCTGGCTTAGCCTCATTGTAGGAACATTTTCGTGTCTTGAGGATTCTACACTATCATTTTTTTTCCAGTCCTGCCATCAGTGCATTTACCAGGGTTTGGCACTTTTTTCCCCCTGGGTCTTGTACACTTAGCTATCTTTTTTATTTTTTAACCTACTTCTGCCAATGATATATGCTAAATAAAATACAGTCTTTATATCGGTGTCATCTTGGTGAAATTCTGTGAAAAACAAGGTCCACCTCATGAAGGTACTCACCAAGACCGAAGGATGAATTCAGTACTACTCTCCTTTGCTTGTTGATATGTTATTTCTCCATTCATATCCCTAATGTATGGACCTGATGCAGCAGAGGCGCCTTCATTTACAATGAGCTCTGCACACAATTGTGTATTGCTTTTGAGGTCGCGGACATAGCTAAACAATGCCTTGTAGTTTTCCTTGACCTAGGAGTCTAACTTTACCTCAGATTTGGCTTTGGTAGACTTTATTTGTCCTCTGAGTTGTTTGTTTAATTTGATGCGTGTATTTTTATCCTGCTGGGTGCTGCACCTCCTAATTTTTTGCCATAATTTTCTTCCTTCTGTTGTACAGTCTGTTAATGATGTGATTCCACCACGGTGGCTTTTTTGAGTTAGTTCTGTACTTCTTTCTGGTGGTTGCAGCTGCCTGTATGGAGCTATTAACATGCTTTTATAGGGTTTCTGTGAACAGTTCTGCATAGGCAACAATGTCCTCAGGGTTTATTGGGCTTGAAATTTTGCCATGTTTTCACTTAATGGTGGGAGGTTAGCCTTAGAGTAGTCCCTGAATATTCCAGTGTTAGCTGGGGTTCCAGGTTTTATTTTTACTTCAAAAGAGACCATTTTGTAGTCTGACATTACCAGAGAAGGCATTACACTAGGGGGTGTGCAGCACTGTCCCATATTAGTGAGGACCAGATCCAGTATGTTAGCACCACTGGTTGGTGTATTGACATTTTGGTCCAGGGAGTTTGTGTTTACAAAATCCAGGAATCTTTGTGCCTGTATGTTTAGGGTTGTATATGATTCACAGTTAACAGTGGGGTAATTAAAGTCTGCTATGAATATGGTATCAAATTGGATGGTGAATCTTTCCATTAAGTTTAAATATATGGCATGGGTTTCCTGTGTCATAGAGGGGGACAATTAACTTGCAAGTAAATGGTGTGGGATTTTGCCTATGGTGATTTGAATGTAGAAAAGCTCAAATGCATTGTCCCATTTGACCAGTCTTGAGGTATACTTATACTTATTTTTGATGCAAATCAAGGCACCTCCAACTTTAGTCCCTGCCTATGTATAAGCTGGTCTAAATGTGAGGAGGGCATTACAGCCTTGCACTGCAGGTGTGCTTTCCGTGGCTTTAAACTACGTCTCAGTGACTGCACAGATGTCAGCATTCTCTACGGTGAGGAGAGCTTGTAGTGAGTGGAGTATTTTTGTTTAGACTCCTAGCATTAAGCAGTAACACCTTTAGATTTTCTTGGTTTTGATTTGCTATGTTGGATGTACTTTCAGTTTGGCATTGAGTAAAGAAGGCATTATGGGGGAGGACAGTTTTTTTTAGGTTATATTCAAAAGCCTGGAGCTAAGAGATGCAGACCATCCCTGGCAAAGCAGTATAGTGTGTTGACCATCTCCTTCTACACTGACAGATATTACACAGCCATAGAATGACACCAGTAACTAAACAAATTATTAAAGACAGTCATCTTTTGTTCGTATTGTGGCATTGCCCTTGGAGAAGGTAAAATACTACTCGGTGCTAGGCTCATACCAGCCTGGGACACACATTCCTGAGAGCTCCATGATGTTTCTCTTTATAAGTGTAGGGAGGTACGTTTCAGGTAATTTACACCCACATGGACTGTGAGTTGTACTCGTGATTGTGGTCCAGTGACCTGAGTGTGTGTGTAATGTGACAGATCCTAGCCCCTGATAAGCAACTGACCGTGACTTTCTCCTTACTCAGCCTGCCGAGAGGGACATCTGTGTGTCTCACAATGGAGTTTCCAATAACCAGAATGTTGGATTGTATGGTGGTTTGTCTTATTGGCTTAGAAATAGAGGCTCCATGAGATGTGGCTGTATGTATTGATGTGGGTGTTGTTTTGAAAGAGCGCATTCAGGGCTGCTGAGGGTATAGGTCCTTGGGGTTTAGGAAGGTTCCATTTAAGTGCCTCAGCATATGTGGGTCTGTGTGCCTGCTTTGAACTGTGTGTGATGTCAGTAATTTATTGACATTAGGACTACTTTTATGTGAGAGCTTTGCCTCTAGTGTCATTGCGTAAATACAACTCTCGCATACCATATCAGTTTGTTTGAGAATTAACTGGTTGTCAGTAAACATGAGGATATTTCTACATTGCTTCAGGATGCCCATATTCACCAAGCTGGTAATGGAGGTAGTGGGAAAGTTCATATGTATGGCAACAGCCCCTTTTTTATTGATTAGACGGTTGGAGTGAGAATATAGTATCTGGCACTGCATAATTATAAGTAATGTACCTTTCTCCTTATAGTATCAGGAGTATCTCATGTGTGACTCTGAGGGCAGTGCTTGTCACTGTAAAGTAGTTGCTCTCTGTGCAACTAGGTATTGGTGAAATTTCAGGGGCATTTTTTACAGGGTAAATGTCAATTTAAGGTGTCGGTGTTTACACAGGGTACTGCCAAATGTTTGAGGGGAAACTAAGTAGACCCTGATGATTAATGGATGGAGTATTTAGGGAGATATGATGTTAGGTTGGTCAGCAGAAAATCAAAGAGTACTTACTGAAAAGAAAGAATTAGCTTTATCATGAATGATGAAAAGAGGATATTTACCTGAATTGCTATTGCCTGGTTAGTACTAGTGCTTGTCTCATCACATGTTCACGCTGCTAGGATACAATGCTCCTTTGCTTCTCCTTTCACCAGAAGCAAAACAGTAGCACTGATCCTAAGATGAGAAGCAAACCACAGGCTCTTTATCTTCGGTGATCAACAGTCTTGTCCTAGGAGCACAATATAAGCACAAATTCCAACCTGGCACCTATGCAGCAGTCATTGGGCTTTCCTGTGATCAGTAGTCTCCAGGAAATAATGTCCCTATGCTCCTTCTCACACTAAGAGCAAAATGGAAGCACTGATCCCAAGATATGGCATCTAAGAGGCATAATGTGGGCTCTCCAATAATTGATGGTCTTGAAGTAGATGTTGCAAATTTTAAAGGTAAGATGGGAAAAAAATGGATTTGTATCTAAGAGTTGCAGTACGCAGTAAGCTGTTCTATACGAAAGAGGAGGTAACTTAAGCTTTCGCTATCTAAATGGAGAGAGACTAATTTTAAAACAGCAAGATAGATTGAACGGGGGTGGCCACTTTATATTCTGGCTCTATGGAATACTGTTAGATGACCAATAGGTTCATAGGTAGGTACTAGGCTATCGACCCTAGGGCCTATGTAAGCCTAGCCAACAAGGTTCTCTGGCTTTCACCACCCATGGATGCTATATACCTGCATCCCTTCTAGTAGGGCCAGCAAAGTGATTCCCAGGGTGAATTTCCTATTACCCATCCACTCATCAAGATTTTTCTTGAAGAATGCTAGTGAAGAACTCTGACATAGATAGGTAGCTTGTTCTAGAGTTTGGGAGGTCTCTGGGACAGGAATCTATCCCTCCAGCATGTTTTGTTAATCGTGGTGACAAGGTTTAGGTCTCTAGAGGGTGTGGCTCTGAGGGATTGGGATTTCTTTAAGTGTAGCATGTGAAGCAGCTCAGTTTGACATAGCTTTGTATGTTAGGCAGAGATCACCTCGTTGTAGGTGATATGCTATGGAGTAAAGACTTTTGAGGTGGTCAGCATAGGGTAACTGTTTCATTCCCATAATCTTCTTTGTGAGGTATTTTTGTGCCCTTTCCAGCTGTTGGAGATGCCTTGTAAGGTACATTCCAAATGGGGCGTTGTACTCTATAATGGGTCTGATGAGAGTCGAGTAGAGGGAGACCATCACTTCTTTTTTCCTGTATGAGAACCCTTTCATGATGAGGTGTGCCACGTAGAATGATTTCCTGACTACCGTGGCGATGTGATTATCAAAGGAGAAGCTACTGTCCACTAGAGTCCTGAGGTCTCTTATCACGCCTTCGGTGTTAAGTGGGCTGCAACCTATATGGTAGTCCATGGGTACAGGGTTTTTACCAAAAGGGATGACCATGCACTTTTTGGCATTGAGCTTGAGGCCATGGCTCTGACACCAGGCATCAGTCACAGTGAGGCCTTTTGCAGGATGTCCACGTCGTTTCGGGACTTGACTATGGCACCCAATTTGCAGTCATCTGCGAACTTTGTCAGTCCTCTGTGTTGGCCTGTAGTTCAGAGAAGTAGATCCCAAACAGGAGGGGACCCAAGACTGAACCCTGTGGTACTCTACTTGTCACAGGTTTGGAGTCAGATTTGAAGTTCACAATTTTTACAGTGTGAGTTCTGTCTGTGAGCCAGTTGGCGACTCATCTTGTGACGTATGGATTTATACCTAGGTGGGTGAGTTTATCTATGATACCAGAATGGGGGATGGTGTCGAAAGCCTTGGCAAGGTTGAGATAGGCTGTGTGGACTGCCTTACCCTCGTCCATGGCTTTGGTGACTGTTTCAAAGAAATCGATTAGGTTCAGGAGACATGATCTGCCCTTCGCAAATCTGAACTGGGTGGGGTCCGAGTTTGGATGTTACCAATATTCTTGTTTACGAGGTCCACGATAATACGCTCCATGGCCTTGCAGACCAGGCTCATTGGGCTAATAGGGCGATAGTTCCCTGGGTCTGTGGTGGCTCCTCCTTTGTGGAGTGGTACAACTGTTGCCGTGCACCATTCAGTGGGTACAAAGCCTGTCGTCGAGAGGCTATGATTGAACATGGTTCTTAGGTGGGGGGCCAGTTCATTCTGAAGTTCATGTAGAACGCAGCCAGGGATATTGTCCGGTCCCATGGATGCTGAGTTCTTGGCTTTTCATAGCGCATTTTTCACCTGTTCAGTTGTGATTGCAGTGACACTGCATTCTTCCGGTATGGATATGGGCCCTTTAGGAGATTGGGGGTAAAGTTCCATCATCCAGGATGTTGGCGATATCAGTTGGTCCTGTGAATTTTGTGCCATTGTGCTGTAATTCAGAGCAGATCTGGGTGTTGCCATAGAGATTCTTGACATAGCTGTAGAATGCTTTGTGGTTGTTTTTGGAGTCATTGGCAGTCTTGTTTTCATAGTTAGATTTGGAGGGTTTTGAGGGATCTCAGCTTCTTGCTGAGACTGACCAGGGAGCTCCTCCACTCGTGTGATTTTACTCTCTTTTGCAGCAGTTTTCTCCTTCTGTTGTAGAGTTTGTTTATAGCAGGGGACCACCAGATTGGTTTCCTTTTTTTAGAAGACTGCATCTTGGTTCTATTAGGGTAACATTATCCATGCACCCGTGTAGATGTTTATAGAGTGCGTTTGTATAAGATTCGGCAGTGGTAACTGTATTGTCCATCTGCATGGGTGTTGTGATATTGGCCACTTCTGCCTTAAGAAGTACATTGGCTTTGGAGAAGTTTTTTTTTTCACTGTGGTTTCCTTAGTGGAGAGTGGGATGTGGATATCTGGGTGATTAGTTTATGGTCGGATATGACCAACGAAGAGTTGACTTCAGGTGTGGAGCACCTGTCACTCATGTTGGTAATTACTAGGTCTAGGATATTATTGCCCCTGGTAGGGGTGTGGACAAGTTGATCCAGGGCATTGGAGTTTATGAATTCTAGGAAGCGTTGAGGAAACAAGTTGGTACAAGAGTAGTTTTCCCAGTTAATGGAGGGGTAGTTGAAATCTCCCAATATTAGGGTTATATCAAGAAAAGAGGAGTGGGAATCCTGGGGTATGGTGGGGGATTTGTAGCAAGCTACAGTATGGATTACAGTTTTGCCCAGAGTTGCACTTGGATAATTTCGGATGAATTATGTTGGGCAACTAGCCTGGAGGTGTGGTTGGCCTTAATGAATATGGACGCATCTCCACCCTTGGTGTTCCGGTCCTGGTTTGAAGGCCAAAGGTATGGTATGAGTTATATCTTGGTAATGCAGGGGTGCTCTCTGGAGCCTTGAACCATGTTTCAGTCATTGCACAGATATTGATATTCTCCATTTTAAGGAGTGTCTCGAGTGAGTGCATTTTGAGGTTTAGACTTCTAGTGTTGAGTAACATTAACGTCAGTTTTTGCCTGCATCAGTTATGGCGGCGGGTTTGTTTTTTGAGCTTTGCCTAAAAAAGGCACTATAGTAGCGGCAAGAGCCATAGCCAGTATCCGGAATCCCAGGGACTACAGTTGCAGGCCATCTCTGGCAAAGCATCGTGGCCTGTCGACCATGTTGTCCCAGGCAGACAAATACTGGATCCCCTTTGAATGACATCATAAGCTTAGCCAGTTGTTGAAGTCAAATCATTTTGTCCTTGTATTGCGGTATCATTCTGGGCGAAGGTAGGATGCTACACTGGGCTAGGGTCATACCTGCCTGGATTACAAGATCAAAGAGCTCCTCCATGTCTCTTTTCATGTAATCCAGGGAGGTACGTCTCAGGTCGTTCACACCAACATGGACAATGGCTGAATCATATTTGTACTTGTTGTGGAGTGACCTGAGTGTGTGGGTTATGTGGCGGATCCTGGCACCCGACAGGCAGCTAGCAGTAACCTTCTCCTTGTCTATTCTGGTGAGTGGAACATCAGTGTGCCTGACTATAGAGTCACCTATGACCAATGTGTTAGGTACATAATTTTGCCTTATGGGCAGTGGTTGAGTGGCACACCGAGTCTGTATGTTATGTGTCTTTTGGGTTGTGATGACGGCTGGAGGTTGCTTGCGTTTCTGCTTTGGAGGTCTCTGTTGTTTGGGTAGATTCTTATTGAGAGCCTTCGAGAATGTTTTTGTGTATCTATGTGTGGGTCTTGGTGTAGATGTACTGGGACTATGTGGTGTGTGTGGTGTGGAGTAGGTGTTTGCCTTCTCCTCCTGACTGACAAGTTCTGTCTTGGATTGAGAGAGCTTTGCCTTCAGTTTGGCTAGATAAATGCATCTGTCACAGGTTGTAGTGTTGGGTGGTAGGAGGAGAGGGTTGTCTGTGTACATGAGGCAATTGCTACATTGCCCAAAGATGCCCAGATTCATCAGGTAGACAGGAGAGAACACCGTCAGCTGTCCCTTAGACATGCTTGGGTAATCCCTTTTTCTCTAGACAATGAGGGTAGTAAGTACTTTGGCTTGTTTCCTCAAGGTAACTTTGAGGAAGATAAGTAACAAAAGAACTGTTAGCCACTAAGTAATGAGAAAGGTTTAGTGCTTCAGAGATTTGCAGCTTATATAGTGCTGTCAGCTGTTCTGAGCCAGTGCCAAGCACAAGAAAACAGATTCAAGTGCTAAAAATAAGAAACTGGCTAGTTCTAAGGGAAAAACTGAAGAGCAGAATTTAAGGTGGCAGGAATAGTTTAACCTTACCTAAGTGGCACTGCATGATGTGCAAACATGGGTTTTTAACTCAGAAACTTGAAAGGGATAGGAATTGGCCCAAAACTGTCAATAAGATAAATTTCAGAGCTGGAGACCACTCCTCTTGCGGCAGATATGCTGCTCTAATGCTTACCACTCTCTCTGATGAGCAGAAAGACCTCCCAATGGCACAACAAGGTCTGGACCACTCAGAAACACAAACTAAAGTCCTGAAGCCAGCAGATCTGTGATCCAGACTATTCTGCTATAGGAAGGGGTGGGAAATGAGCAATACAGATAGTATTTTTTGTATTTTCACAAAATTATAATTTTGTGCTTACTCACAATAGCCACAGAAAGAGGAGAGCAAAGAAAATATGTGGTTGAATTAACATAAGGAGCAGGCAACTAGAAAGAAAGATGTGTATAAAAACACAACAGCAGCAGGGTGAGAGGGTGGCGGAAACTTAATGTCTGTGTGACTCACAAGAGACACATGTATTCTCTATTTCCTAGTGTAAATATGTAGTTAAAAGCAGAATGCAAGTAAAACACACTGTAAAGAAAATAAATCACAATATAAATAATAGAAGAAAGCAATGAAGCAATACAAAATACAAGACAGCAAAACCAAACTAACCTTTCTCTCCCAGCAAGCTGTGGCAGAGTCTGAGTGAGCTTTTCAAGTAAAATCCAGCCCTCAGAGTTTATGGAGTCTTGAAATTGTGCCAGGTTATCACTTAATAGTAAGACATTAGCCTTAGAATAGTTGCTGAACATTCCAGGATTAGCAGGGATTCCAGGTTTTATTCTTACTTCAAATAAGACCATTTTGCAGTCTGACCTTACCAGAGATGACATGACACTAGGGGGGTATGCAGCACTTTCCCATATTAGTGAAGACTACATCCAGTATGTTTGCACCTCAGGATGGCTTATTGACAATCTGGTCCAGGGAGTTTGTATTTACAAAATCCAGGAATCTCTGCCTGCACATTTGGTTTCGTATGTGATTCCCAGTTAAGAGTGGGGTAATTAAAGTCGACCATGAATATGGCATTGGGTTGGGTGGTGAGTGTTTCCAACAATTTTAAAGGACGGCAATGGCACTCTGTTATTAAATGCTTAACTTCTCTGTCCCTTTTCTCCCTATTTACTGTCCCTGCTGTGAATAAACAAAAATACAGCATTTAAAATATTTTAAATCTACTGTTTCTCTCCTCTAGAACAGTACCTTACCATACTGCGGTGGTTTCACTTTCAGAAAAATCTTTTAGCCCACCCTGGAAAAGCTTGCTGCAGTCTCCAGTTCATTGATGTCATCAAGACCAATGAATACAGGTAGTTTTCTGGCCAGTTCCCTCCCCAAACTGAAATCACCACGACCATCCTAAAAACCACCAATGCTGTGATGTCACAGCTCCGTGGTTCTTCCCCCTTCCTGTACAGAAAGTCAAGGCTAGAACAAGGAAACAGTACATGAGTCAAGTCTCCTGTTGTGAGCTGTCAGTCACAGGAAGTAACAGCTCAAATTACCCTTAGTATTTTGACAGCTAGGGAAAGGTGTGAAGGGGGATGAGAAATGAGTCAAAGTAGTACAATTCAGGCTTCACAAAAATACTGCAATTTAGCCATTCTAAAAAGAAGCAGTAGTAAAAAGCACTTTGAAAGTCTGTTCTGTGGCATTTGACTTTGAAAGTCTGTTCTGTGGCATTTGCACTGTTTGTATTTTAAGTAGTCATTGAATGGCATGAAATGTTACACTGCATGTAAAATTTATGCAGTGACAGGAGCTTTAGGAAGAAAGAGGCCTGTGTGATGTAATTTTTTACAGATGAGCATTGCATTGTGGGATACTTAGAGGTAGACTAAACAATCAGGATCACTTCAAGATGCTGGACCCCATGTGGTCAGACTCAGAAATTAAATGTAAAAATATTTAAAAACCTGTAAATAGTCCCAGAATGGTATTAAAATGTAGGAAGTACCAAATCATGATGAAATAAACATTTTTTGAATCTGTGGGTGTGGTTCTCCTTTAAATACATGTTATGGGTTTCCTGGGTCATAGAGGGGGGCCTCTATCTTACAAGTAAGTGATATGGGGTTTTGCCTATGGTTATTTGAATGTGGAGAAGCTGAAGTGTATTGTCCTGTTTAACCAGCCTTGAGGTATATTTATTCTTGATGTAAATCGAGACATCTTTTAGTCCCTGTCTGTATAGTAGCTGGTTCAAATGTGTGGATGGTATTATAGCCTAGCACTGCCGGCGTGCTCTCTGCAGCTTTAAATCATGTCTCAGTGACTGCAAGACACATCAGCATTCTGCAAGGTGAGGAGAGCTTGTAGGTAGTAGAGGTTTCTTGTTTAGACTCCTAGCAATTAACCCCCCCCCCAGTCTCTTAATCATATGAGTAGCCCATATTTAGCATTCCTAACCCATCATGCACTGTCATTAACCTCTTCATCCATTTTGATTTCAGATGTACTAGTGTGTTTTATAACAGCTTGTTTCTCTCTGCAAGAATGTGTAAAATGTTAAATATTAATTTATTTTAAGACATCCACCATTCGTCCTTCCATTCATCAGCTTGCTTAATCACTTTAGCCCCCTCGTAGTCATTGTGGAGCAAAAACCTTTTCCAGCAGACAAAGCAGGAAACAATCCTGGACAGGATTCCTGTCTGTCACAGTACACTAACACATGCACAGTCACCCAGGGACAGTTTTGAATATCGCTGTTTTACTGTTTTACATGTGTTAAGGATGCCTAGCATCTAAAACTTTCGCAGGGTACCTGGCACTCCCATTTTATTCACAGTGACGTGCAACTCAGGACACTTCTCCATATCCTGTGGCCACCAATAAAATTGGTCACCACTGTTAACAGCCCCTAGGTAACATTTTATTATATTTCTCCATTCTAGTTCAAAACAGTAAATCACCTTTCTGGGTGGGTTTCAGTGTTGGATTGTTCTGTTTTAAGGTTAGTTATGTTAGTATTCTCCTGTCAGTAATGCTGCAGATATCCTTTCCACTCCACTCTTGTTTGGCTTCAGCTGTTTTTTTGTTTTGATTAGTTTATTGATCATTATCTTATTGAGGATACAGTATTTCTGAAGTACATTGTGCATTTTCTTTCTATTTGCTGTTGGTATCTATCATCCTGTTGGTTTAGGAGAATTAGTGCTGCTGATCCTCAGTTTTATTTCTTGTCTTATATGTGTCAAACTTGGCTCTTATGGCACTTTTTGAGGCTTTGACTTTAACATTTATAGATCTCTTTCCACTGAGAATGTTATTTTGTGGTTTAGCTTTAAAACGAGTTTCTTGCTGACTCCTCTGTCCAGTTCAGTGGTATTTTTCTAAATGAGGAGGTTTGAAATGGTGTGCTCATTGACTATTATGTCTTACTTATCTGTTGGGAGTCTGGCTGCTGTGGTACTCATTAAGACTTTGATTCTTGTGTTTAGGTGGCTTTTTATGACAGAGACCATATAACCTGTTATACTTTTTAGCCCAGCTTGATAAGGATGTTTTGTCAGTGAACTTGATGCTCTTAGGTGGTGAGACCACCCCTGTCCTTTATGGATTTACTTTTCAAGGTCAATGCCAAACACCTCCATGTCAGTTGTGTGGACCTCTTCATAGAGTCATAGATTGTTACTATGTTAATGACCTGAGGGGGCCTTTATAAGCCTAGCCAAGTTTTCCCTGAAGAATAATGATGTTTAGCATCCAAATAGGACATCGAAAGTTGAACATTTATAAGCAACCTCTGTCCATAAGGGACATGGGTACCGGGCATGATGTAAGTTTCCTATTTCCCATCCACTTGTGCTTAAGTTGGGTAATAGACAAACTCAGCTTCACACGGATGGGAGGCTTGCTCCATAGGAGGGGCAGTCTCTGGGACACATGTTTGTCTCTCCAGCATGTTCTGTTGTCACAGACAAAGATCAAGTCTCTCGATCTTGTATTTCTAGTACTGTTTGACTTACAAATATGTAGGAAATTCAGAAGTTTGTGGTTTGCGGATTCCTTGAAGTCAGGCAAAGATCACCCCTCAGCAATCTATATGTGACTGAGTAGAGGGTAGGAGCTTTAAGGTGCTCTGCATAAGGCAGGTTTGTTAAGCCTTGTTCCCTTTTTGTAAGGAACTTTTGAATAGGCTCTCGTTGCTGCATATACCTGGTCAGGTACATACTGAAGGGAGCATTATACCATATGATTGGTCTGAGAAGGGCAGAGTACAGTGGGATAGTGACCTCTTTTGATGTAGATGCCATCCTCTTACTTATAAGTTGCGCATTGTAAGAGGATTTCCTCACCATTGTGGCCTCATGGTGGTTGAAGATGAGGGTGTTCTCTGTGTGTACCCAGATCCCTGACCACTGGGTCGACTCTTAGGGGTGTATTGTCAACATGGTAATTAGCCTGGATAGCTGACTTCCCAAAGGATACAGTTATGCATTTCTTAGCATTGAGTTTTAGACCATAGCTTTGGCACCATTTGTTAGTCAGAGATAGGCCTTCTTGAAGAATGCTAGTGTTTGCTGGGGGGGGGGGGGGTGATGATAACCCCAGCTTGCAATCATCCAAAAATGTAGTCGTCCATAAACCTTCAGCATTTGCTTCCATGTCAGAGAAATAGATGCCAAAAAGGAGCAGGCCCAGTACTGAGCCCTGGGAAACTCCGCTGACTGGCCTCTTTGTGGAGGTGACCTCACCTGTTTTGACTTCCTGTGTCCTATTAATGAGTCTGTTGGCTATCCAGCAGGTGATAAAATGGTTTATACCTAAATTAGTGAGCTTGTCTATAGTGCCTGAGTGGGGTATTGAAGGTATGCTGTATGCACAGTCTTGCCTTCTTCCATTGCTTTAGTGACCCTGTTAAAAAAGTCCACCAGATTTAATAGACATGACCTTCCTTTAACAAAGCTGAACTGTGACGGCTGCAGCTTTGACAGGTTACCTATGTCCTCATTAAACATGTCTATGATGATTCTATCCATGGCCTTGCATATGAGGCTGGACAGATTTATGGGCTTGTAGTTACCTGGATCAGTGGTTGGACCTTATTTGTCCAGGGGACTAACTGTAGCCATCTTCCATTCTTGACTGTAAGCTCCAGATAAAAAGTGTTTCAAGTGGATCAGAGAGGTCTTGTTTCATGCTGTTTATTAAGCATCCTGGGATGTCATTGGGGCCCGTCAGTGCAGTGTTTTTGGCCTTGGAAAGTGCATTGATGACCTCTTCCCTAGTAATATTTGGGGGATTGTGGTATGCAATATTTCCTTTGGACTATTGGGGGATTAGAGTGAAGGGAGAAATTGAGCTGCACCTGTCAGCCAAATGTTTGGCAGTGGCCTCTGGTTCAGTGTGGGCTATCCCATTGACAATAAGTTCTGCGCATTGTTGGGTATCCCCCCCCCCCTCCTGTGGTTACTGACATAGCTGTATAAAGCTTTATGCTTGTCCTTTGCCTAAGAAGCTATTTTTTCTTGAAATTTAGCCTTTGATGTATTAATTAAATCCCTTAACTGCCTGTTTAGATTGGTCAGGGGGCTTGGATGTGTTCCTCCTACACTCTGCCAAGGTTTTTTTACTTTTGTTGTATAGCATATTGATATTGTGATTCCACCAGGGTGGCTTGTCTTTTGAGTATGCCTTATTTTTTTAAGAGTGTACACAGCTCTCTCTCTGTACAGCTATCAATATGGTTGTACGGAGGTTTTGTAAATACCTCAGCATATGCTATGGTGTTTACTGGGTTTGGATGTGTTTGGAATTTAACTAAGGTGCCAGTTAGTAGATAGAGGTTAGCCTTGGAATAGTTCCTAAAGATTTTTGTTTTGCTGAATCCATGGATTTAATTTTTATTTCAAGTAATATTACCTTAAGGTTAGATCTAATGATTGAAGACATTACAGAACATCGCTCCCCCATGTTCATGAGTGCAAGGTCAAGGACATCTGTACCCGTGGTAGGAGAATGGACCATCTGTTACAGGATATTTGTATTAACAAAGATTAGGAATCGCTGGGTGTATGAATTAGAAGTGGTATAGGATTCGCAATCTGTAAAGGGGTAGTTGAGATCCCCCATGAATATCATATTGGTCTGAATGGTGAGGGACTCTAGTACATTGCGATAGGTAGTATGTGTTTCCTGTGACATGGAGGGGGACAAGTAGGTTGCAAGGATATAGTATGAGACCCTGTTTATGGTGAGTTGCACATGTACGAGTTCCAATAGGTCATACACTTTAACTAGTCTGAATTTGAGGTTGGTTTTAATATAGAATATGACTCCTCCACCTTTAGTTCCCTCTTGTGTAGTAGTTAGTTTAAAGGTGTGAAAAACATTATAACCTTGTGATGCAGAGATACTCTGTGTGACTTTAAACCTTGTCTCTGTTACTTCACAGATGTCTACACTGTCCAGGGAGAGGAAAGCTTGCAGGGAGTGGAGTTTCTTGTAAAGAATTCTAACATTGAGCAGTACCACCTTCAGATATTCCTTTGTAGGTTCAGTTAAGATAGGAGGTTTATCAGTTTGGTATTGTATAAAAAGTCATTATGGGGGTGGAAAAGGTCTTTGCCAATATCTAAAAGCCTAGAGGGGTAAGTGCAGACCATCCCTGACAAAACAGCATGGTCTGTCAACCATTTTCTCTCAGGGCATCAAATATTGTACCCCGTTGGATTGACATCAGAAGCTAAGCCAGTTGTTAAAATCAGTCATTTGCTCTTGGTAACATGGCTTAATTCTTGGAGAAGGTAGCATACTTGGCTTATACCTGCCTGAAGTACATAATCAGTGAGCTTGATCATGTCTCTGTTCATAAAGTCAGGGGAGGTATGTCTCCGGTCATGAACACCCACATGGACAATGACAGCCATACTGGTACCTGTGTGACAATGGATCCTAGACGCAGAAAGACAGCTAACGGTGGCTCAATACTTACCCGGTCTGGTGAGGGGGGACATTAGTATGCCTCACTATAGAATCACCATTGACCAGGATATTTGGCTGTACTGTGGTATGCCTTAAGGGCTTAGCAGTTGACGCATTGCATGCAGTATTACTGTGTGTAGCATTGGGTAGTGTTTTAACGTAATGCTTAAATGATGGCCGAGTACCCTTTTTTGATTGTGCTGTGCAGGAGGTCTTAGTGTTTTAGGAAGGTTACCTATAAGCACCTCACTTTAAGTAGTTTTATGTGTAGGGTCTTTACCCTGTGCAATAGGTGTAGTGCAAGTGTCACTGACAACCTCTGTAACATTAGTTTTGGTTGTATGAGAGAGTTTTGCATCCAGTGTTAGTGTATTTACACCTTTCGCATACTTTGTTTTTTTTTTTTTTTTTTTTTTTTTTTTTAAGAATAAATGGGTAGTCATTGTATATGAGGCAATTGCTACAGTGCCTCAGAATACCCATCTTAAACCAGACTGGCCACAGAGAGAGTCGGGAACTGCATATCCATGGCTACTGATCTACTAGGGAGAAGGGAGGTAAAGTAAATATTGAATAGGTCAGTAAGACAAGGAACTTGATGAGCAATGCTCGGCTGTGCGTAAACTAGATAGTCTAATAGTTAAAAAATCCATCTAGACAGTGAGGGTATTTTACATTGAGAGAGATTGGGATCTACATTTTAACTTGTCTAAATGTGAGGTTGGTTTTAATAGAGACTGAGACTCCTCTACCTTTAGTTCAGATTACAAGGGTATTCTGTTCTGCAAGGTATCGGAGACTGTACAAATCACTGTTCGGTGCCGCTGTGCAGATAGCAGCAGTTTTAACTAAATAATGTAAAAAAGTCAAAAAGTGCAGATACTCAACACAGAAACACTCAATACAGCTGTGACAAAAATAGTACAAAAAACAAGTGCTGATACAGTGGATATAGTAATGTAAGTCTTACCTTGCCTGTAGGTTATGAGTCAAGCATTGTGCAACTATGGTGCTTAAATAGCAGATGAGATTCAATAAAAAGAAAAAACACAAACAAGGCCCTGGGGCCAATCAAAAACAGCACACTGTGGTTTTCTTTATACAGTCCTGGGCCAGGAAATGACTCGGGTCTCTTCTACTCTCACTGAAGTGGAACCAAGGCAGTTTCAACCAAAGACTATGAAATGTTTCAAAAGGTTTAGATATTCAAAACAGAAACACTCAATTATTGCATCTGTGACAAAAACAATTAGAGAAACAAGTATCAAAACAATAGATATATTAATATAAATCTTAGCTTTTGTAGAGTTTAGCAGAAACCAGCAACAGTCTTCTTCCCAAGTAGTGTGGTCGCCAAATATTACCAAATGCTCCAGGCACAGATATTCAGAATTTTTAAACAAGCTAGCCCTCTAGCCAAAATGCAATATAAGAAAAAGATAAAACTGAAAGTTACTCCAAAATCAAATGCAGACCGAGATCAGCAGTAGTCAGGCAGAGAATCTTTGGCATTGTTCTTGGTCCTGATGGTTTGTGGGCTCCGACTTATGAGGCTAGCTTAGGGGATCAATACTGTCACCCTCTGGCTCCATATTGAATAAGACTGGGCCTGACCTTGACTTCTTTTAATACTAATCTTGGTCATGAGAGTTTTCCTTGCACCAGGGTCTTGAAGCTGAACTCTGGGTCAATGAGGTCACTCCAATGTCATTTTTGTCAGAGTTCAGGATTGGACTCTTGGGCCTTATTCAAGGCCAGCCTTGACTTTTGAGGCTGGATGCAGTCTTTATCCTTTCAGCCATGATGTCATATCTGCCAGCAATTCGAGGTCAAATTTTAGAGTCTCTCCTTTTGTCCTATTGATGTCTGTGAATCTGACTTGAAGTTATTGACTAGTCTCTTTTGAGAAAACTATACTTTACTTTTTTATGGAAGCCTCTGTAAGTTCTTGCTTTAATTAGCACTTTATTTTCCACCCTGTGTCATGTTCAGATGGGAGGTGATGAATTAAATCTGTGCAAAGAAAGGTCTGTACTGCATTAGCACTGGATGTGGAGATCCCAGTATTGGACTGTATGGGTGCAGACCTGATCTATCCTGAGTAGTTTCATTTGTGCAGTTTTCCATTTGCACATTCACCTCCTGCATTATTAAGTTTCAAAAGGAAGTGGACAGATATTGAATGCCTAACTTTTTATTGTTACATGTCGGTGACCGAGATTGGTGCAGTTTCTGTGAAATTTTAGTTTAACAGTTGTAGGGCAACTTGACCTTCTGACTTTCCATACTTCACAGTGCAGTGTATGAGGAACATTTTAATTATTCCTCCATAAGTATAAAATATGTCGGGCAGCAGACAGCATGTCAGTTTCTTACCGTCTTTTTAAAGCACCCCCCCCATAAGTGCCTCATTTTAGAATTATATGCTCGTTAGGACTGCTGCTAATGGGTAAACCTTATAGTTTGTGACATACAGTCCACCCTTATCACATATGTTCTTGGAGACTGTCATCTTCCAGAACTACAATGGCACGTTCTTTCTTTCTTCAAGTGTTTAAACAGCAGCCATAAAAATAAAGTCTCTGTATTTCCCAGCAAGATGCTCTCTGGGCAATCACTGGAGTCAAGTAAATGTAGGAGCCTTCCACTGTTATAACAGTTGTTATCTTTGTGTCGCATTCCTTATGCTTCCTTCCAAGTATTCTTATAGGAATTAACTTTCAAAAAAAAATCCGCAGTTAGAATTTAAGTGTAATCTCACTGATACCTGCCAGGACTGCTTTTAGCCAAATTGTTGATCTACCATATCCTTTTCTGGCGACATGGGAGAAACATTCTCATACAACTTGGATGCATATAAATATCTTTTTATGTTCGACCATATCTGTTCACAGATAGTCATCATCAGATAACAGTACTTCATGACTAATAGGGATTTATGCAAATAGTTATGTGGTTGGACACAGGGATTTGTGTGACAAGTTACCTAGTTATATGGCTGCATATAAGTATATGTGTAGTTCCTCTGCAGAGACAAATTAGGCTAGTTAGGCGTCATAACCACCGTGTCAAAGTGGCTCACTGTGTGACTATGGAATTTTGGACAAGTGTCTGTGGATCAAGCAACCCTAGTAATCTTGTTAATTAATATCACATAAGTACAGAAGAATCAGGCCTTTGTAACTTTCGTATGGTATGTCTTCTAAGACCTATTTACAGAAACATCCTTCATTTCTGAATTTTATTCCTTCAGATAAAATTACTGGCTTCAGCACGGCTAGTGCTAAAGCTGGTCGAGGTTATGGGATTCGAGCTTTCAGACTTGACATTTTGTGCATCCCTGTTGCTAGCATTAGAAGTTATGAATGTATTCTGTCCATACAAGGTGGTTTAGTGTATTCCTAGTAACTTATTGTCCACAGCTGTAATCCTTCTGCACCACTTCATTGATTTTCAGGGTTAGTCCTTGTTTCTCATCAGGCTGTCCTGTGTATCTTGTCCACACCAATGTCTTTATCAAACAATGTGGCTGTGATATATTTCTTGCACCCTGTTCTGCACAGCTGTAATTCAGGCATATTTCTTTCTTTCACATTGAATGTTGGCTTGCAGGTAGCCATTATCACTCAACAAAGTATTCTTTTTTCCTTCCATTCAGCATCCTCCCCACAACACACACACACACACACACACACACACACACACACACACACACACACACACACACACACACGTCAGGTTTTTAGCCAGGCAGATAGTAACTTTCCTTTATCCTTCTGCCTGTGGTGTAGGGTCTTGTTGGTTGATATGTTTTGATCTAATTTTATTTTGTCAGTCTTGTTTTTGGAGAGCAGCAGCCTGTTTCCCAAGACAATTTGATTTCTTCTCAGCACTACATGTGGTTTTATATTGTTTGAATTAGATTATTTATTGCTGCAGTCTTTCCTCTCCACTCTTTGGGGAATGCCTTAAAGTCTCAGGTGGCTGTTTCCTTCCTGTCTATGATGTGGGACCCTTCCTACTTGGTCAGGTGTCCTAGCTTTCCCTTAACCACATTCTTCCACATGTTGTGCAGATATAATCCCTGACAAGCAACTAGTCTATGCCCTTTTCATTCCTTCATGGTGAGGTGGCATAGATTTCCAGAAGTCATCTGTCTCCCAGTATGAAAAAACACTTGGTTACTTTTTCAGCACCTTTCCTGTCATTTAGCCTACCTATCACAGTCATATTGGATTGCTATAGTCTCCTTGGACCTTTTTCCCAGACCCTGCTTCATATTTTGTTGGTCTTTGCATGTCATTTCAGATCTCAGTATGGTTAATTTTCAAACAATCCATTTCCCAGTGTTCATTCACGTGCAGCCTTCGTTCTTTCCAGGTTATTTCTCTGTGTTGATTAACATCACATTATTGCTAATCCTGTTCTGGTTAGTCCTTTTTGAGCCCAGTTTACTTCCACTTTCAGAGCATTGATTGTATGTTAGTAGAAGTCTCCCTTCAGTAGTTTATGAAATTAAAACTTTCCTGTCCCCATGTCTATTTGGGTACTGCCAATGTGTGTGACTAAGTTATTCTCAGGCAGATCCTGAGTTTGTACTACTTCCCCATTTCTTCTGACTGTTTGTAGTCACTACAAAACATTCTGCTGTTTTGTTTATATCTGTATTGTTGTTACTATTTCCAAGTGAATTATATCCGTTGTGTTAACAAAGTCAAATACTGTTTATTTCTGTATATACTTTTACCCATTTTAACCCATAGGGTCAATACTTGCTGTGGTGTGGGCACATATGCACATCAGTTTCCCAGTCATATGTTTGCACATTACCACGACAGATAACACTTTGCAGGCTTTATATGCATTATGATACCATGACATAGGTGTTTTAATACCTTGAGCTTGTCATTGGATTCACTGTGTATTTTAGACCCAGTTCTGACCATATACTCTGTCACCTCTTCATTCAAATTTAATGCTACTTTTCAACTTCCATTACTTTTTGGGACATTTAATATTTGATTGTACTGCAGTCCCTGTTGTAGGCAATTAAGATTGGGTATTAACTGAATCACTTCCATTGGGAAGTGATTCCTAACCAAGTTGTTCTTATTCTCCAGATGGCTCTTTTTTCTGCCATGCTGGTGGATTTAACTATTATTATTTGAAGTAAGTTTTATCCTTACCATTTCAAACCCAAGATTTATCAGAGCTAAAAGTTCCTTGCAGAGCATTTCTTCCTAATACATCTTCACTTGATTATTCAGTAGCTCTTACATTTGTTGCAGCTCACTCCTTCAGCTAGACCCAATTTCCAGTATATGTTATCACTTGGAGCTCATCATCAAAAGTAAAAGGAATTTTTACCTTGTGTACCTACAGTTTATTTTTCTCCAAAGCTGTAGTTATCTTTTACTAGTCCCTAACAGTGCATCCTGGGATAATATTTACATAGCTGCTTTAGCTGCACTACAGACAGTGCTTTAGACTGTTGCAACATGATTTCAAGGATTGCTGACCTTTGGTCCTCTTTCAGTTAGTAGGGGCATGATCCTACTAGTAGCCATGCTTAAGGATAAGCCAGAGACTCTGTCCTGAAGATGATGAAGATGAAACTCCTGTCCTAGGTACAAAAGTTGTATACTTACCATAACAGTAGTTCTTGATTCTCAGTTCCATCTGCATTATGATAGTTTCCCACCATTCCTCTAGCTTGGCTTTGAGGGATCCTGGGAGATCTAGCTATAGACAGCTTGTGTTATGTTGTCTCATTGGGTTCCTCTGTTTTGCTGTGCATTCATGCGGAGGTGTAGAGATCTGGAAAAGGCCCCTGATTCACACAGCATTATGGGTAAAAGGGGAGGAACTAGGTAGTCTGGGAAATTTTAGATGCTGGGTTAAGTCCTGCTGGCCTTAGTCCTAAAGGTGATGAAGGCGGCAATGCCACTAGGTGTATCGTTACTGTCAGTACTTAACTTTCATATGTGAAAGCAGTAATAAATTTATAGCAATTAATTTTCAGATTGGCTTACTTATTACTATACATTGTTGTGCTGTGTGCTGCAAGCTCTGTGCCTTCATTTTGAAGTATGCTGTAGCTTTAAGATTGTATGCTATTCTTATTAAATTGATTTGTGTTCATTTGTCCCATCATTTCATTCCATTAAACATAATCAGAATAGGGAGAGTGTGTGGTATAAGGAGGGGAACCAGCCCCCCCTTGCAAGTATAAAACAAAAAAAATAAATCATAATGTTACATTTCCTAAAACAATGATCATGCAGTTGTTAAGTGATTACTATAACATAACTACACTTTACCGCTTTTAAACATGATAAATAATTAATCTTAACCTAACCAAGTTACACATATTTGATATTCTCAATCATCATTAAATCCCCTTTTCCCATTTCTGCAAAGGGCTGAACTGTCATTCCAAATGTTGCCACATCTCTTGGTTCAAAGCCACTTTTGTACTTTTTTTGGCAGTTATACCTGACTGTCATAGGTCTTCTGTCACACAGTCCGTACATCTCTTGACTGGACATCCTTGATGTTCTTCATTCCACATTGCTGCAGTCCTAACACTTGGGTAGTCCGCTGTCCCAGTCGGCCCGAATACCAAAGTATATGGCTGACGTCGGTCAAGGCGCATTAGTCTGACGTCAGGACGTCAGGGTACAAATGCGCATGACCGACGTCATATCCTCAGTCTTTTTTGCCGCATGGTCCGATGCAGAAGCAGTTTTGCGAGTGCAGGTTGGCGTTCTGAAATTTTCTGAAGTCGGAGTTTCAGACCGAATCAAAGTTGGCTAAGTACCCCGTTGGGGAATATTTTGTTTTTTTCTTGCCTCAGTATTTAACCGGATGTCAGAAAAAGTGAATAACTGTATTTCTTGTGGGAAACAGATACCTCATAGGGATTACCATACCTTGTGTATACCTTGTTTAGGGCCTGAGCACGACGTTGTTGGCTGCCGCTCTTGTGCTAGATTTAACAAGCGCACTATAAAGAGAAGATTAGACTGTGCCAGGTTAGTTTTTGGGAAGCGTTGTAATTATAACATGCCGTCGGATACTCCGACGCCCGCTTCGTCCAAAAAGCGCAAGGACAAAGCAGCAAAGCCTAGGTTGGAAGAACCGTCAGTCCCGGACGTCGGTTCTTTAGAAGGCTCAGTGGAGCCGGTGGTTCTGCCTGAAGTTTCTTTGGAGTCTCAGGGAGAGACTTTACTGTTACAAGATGTGTCCTCTCAGGAGGTAGGCCAGGCTGAAGGGGCTTCTCAGGTGGCTGTTCTCCCTCTTCCTAAGGTGGTTAGGCCTCCCTTCTGTTTCCAAGGCTTCTTTGAGAGGCAGGCCAGGTTTAGCTTCAGTGGGGTCTCTCCTAGTTCTTCAGGATCTTTGCCTAAGAAACATATGCTTAAAATGGCAGAAGATTTGATTACTATGATTAGAGGTTCTATGCCCTCCTGATAAGAGGCCTAGAGTGGAACCTGAGCTTGAGAGTTTTGAGCAGTGTTCGGAGGCTTCTGAGTCTTCGGCTGAAGACTTGCAGGAGTATCCTCCTTATTCTGATTCTGATGTGGATGATTCTACTCCTTCGGCTTCTCCTCCTGAAGATTTTTCTTTTCAGAGACTCTTCATTCCATAAGGCAGCATTTTAAATCGGAAGGTCAAGATTTCTCTCATTCCAGGAAGAGGCTTAGGGAATTTTGTTTTACCCCAGCATAGGCCTTTAGCTATACCTCCTGTTCTGGATGTGGTGGAAGATGTTTTTGCAGAGGCTTCTCTGAACCCTGATTCTTTGCCTCCTGCCCCAGTTAAACCAGACAGGTATTATAGGGTGCCTGAAGCTCATAAGTATCTTTTTAAGAGTCCTAGGGCAGACCCAGAAACTGTTTCTCAGGGGCCTAAAGTTGTTAAGGCTTCTGTTGTTAAAAATCCTGTTCCTCCTGATAAAGAGGCAAGGGCTTTGGATAGATGGGGAAAGAAGGTGTATACTTCTTCCACTTTAGCCATGAGGGCTTTGAATTGCCAGTTCCACATGTTAAAATATCAAAATTATCTCCTTTCACAATTGAAGTCTAAGGTAGATGCTCTGGCGGAAGGTATTGAGTGTAAAGAGTTGCAGGATTTAGTTCATGTGTCTGAACAGGTGGGTAAGCATTCCTTGCAATGCGGTTTTGATGCTGTGCAGGCCTCTTCGAGGGTGGCTGCCACTGGTTCTGTTCTTCGAGGCACGCCTGGCTGAGGGATCAGAATTTAGCTGAGCATGTTAAGACAAGGATTTTGGATGCTCCATTACAGTCTGACGTGTTGTTTGGTTCGCCTGTGGAAGCACTTTTAAAGAAAATGGAGGACAAGGCTAAGTCTATGCAGACTGTTAAAGATTTTTTGCAGGTTCAGCTTCCAAGTTTAGTAGAAATTGGCCTACTAAGGGGTGGACATATCCTGCTTATGATTCCCAGTCTAGGGGTAGGTCTAGACGTGGTAGGGGCAGAGCTCAAGGTTCTTTTAGGCCTAGAACAGGGAGTTCACCTGCTCAGTCTTCTGGTGAGGGCAGGGGTCAGTCCTTTCGTAAACAGACCCAATGACCTGCCTTTTCAGCTGCCAGTGCTTTCTCGTCTGGCAGCACCTTTGGGAGGAAGGCTGGCACTTTTCAAAGAAAATTGGAGTTTAATTACCCAAGACAAATGGGTATTGGATATCATTCACCACGGTTACAGGTTTTATTTCCATACCTTGCCTCCTTTCAAAGGCATGCCAGACATTCCTCCGCTGCAAAGAAAAGAGGCTCACAAGCAAATTTCTCTGTTACTCCAAATAGGGGCCATTCAGCCGGTTCCTGTGCCAGAAAGAGGCCTAGGATTTTATTCTCGCCTGTTCCTAGTACCAAAGAAGGGGAACACGTGGAGACCAATTTTGGATTTATCTATCCTCAACACTTATCTGGACATTCCCAAGTTCAAAATGTTGACGTTACAACAGCTTTTACCTCTGCTGGGCAAAGATCACTGGATGGTAACTTTAGATCTCAAGGAGGCTTACCTTCATGTACCTATCAGACTAAGTTGCAGGAAGTATCTGCGTTTCGAGCTGGGAATTCCCATTATCAGTTCTCTGCATTGCCCTTTGGCTTATCTACTGCGCCCAGAGTATTCACAAAGGTTCTGGCTCCAGTGATAGCTTACTTCAGGCTAAAAGGAATACAAATCTATCCTTACTTGGACGACTGCCTGATTCTGGCTCAAGAAAAGGAAGACCTTTACAGCATTTGGAATATGTGATAGCAGTGCTAAGATGCCTGGGGTATTCTGTGAACGAAATAAAGTCCAGTCTAGTACCCTCTCAAGACATGTGCTTTCTGGGTGTGAGACTGAATACAGCAACCCAGATGGCCTTTTAACCCCGGACAAACAAAGAATCTTTCCCTTTACTTCCATCAACTATCTCTTCAGTCCGGGCTGACTGCAAGGACAGTCCTTCAAGCCTTAGGGTTCATGGCATCTTGTATTCTGGTGCTTCCCAATGCCAAACTGCATATGAGGAAGCTGCAATGGTATCTCAAAATGTATGGACACAGCACTGCCAGGATTTGGACACTGTCATTCAAATAATACCTTGCATTCAAAAGGAATTTTTGTGGTGGGCTCAGGAATGTCACCTAAACAAGGGACTCTCTGTGACCCGGCCAGAGGCGAGTTAGATTCTAACGACAGATGCCTCAGACATAGCTTGGGGAGCTCATCTGAATGGAAAGTGGGTACAAGACAAGTGGCCTGCCAGACTACAGCATCTACATATCAACATGAAGGAGATGTTAGCAGTCCAGTTTGCATTAATGGCTTTCAAGGAGTTACTTCTTCCAGGGCAGGTGTTGATTCTAACAGACAACACAACTGTCATGTGGTACATCAACAAACAAGGGGAACACATTCTTACCCTCTATGCAGGCAAGCAATGATTTTATGGGAGACTGCGCTCAGCTTGCAACTAACTCTTCAGGCAAGGTTTCTGCCGGGAGCACAGAACTCCTTAGCAGATGTGTTAAGCAGGCAAATCATGGATCCCCACGAGTGGAAACTGGATCTTCATGTATTTCGGAAATTGACAGTGTCATGGGGAACTCCAGGCATAGATCTGTTCGCTTCTCCACTAAACCACCAGCTGCCAAAGTTTTGCACGAAAAGGTTTCATCACACAGCTTGGAAGGTGGATGCTCTTTCTTTCAGTTGGAAAAATCTTCATGTGTATGCCTTTCCACCTCTGCCTCTTCTTCCAAGGGTACTCCTAAAGGTCAGACAAGACAAGCCAAGGATGATTTTAATAGCTCCAGATTGGCCTCGCCAACACTGGTACCCATTACTGAGGAGTCTGGTAAGGAAGCCTCCATGGCCTTTACCTTTGATTCCACACCTATTGTCTCAGAGGGACGGTCATCTACTCAATGTCAAGCTTCACTCTCATCTAACAGCCTGGCATATTCTGTTTTGAAACATAGCAGGTCTCAACTTCCTCAACAAGTTTTGAATGTGATTATGGAAGCCAGAAGACCTAGTACAAGGAAAGTGTACGCAGAAAAATGGAAGAGATTTTTATTTTGGAGTGCAGCAAAGAATTTGGAGGTTTCTGAGCCTAATTTGAGTGTGGCTCTTCAATATCTTACTGAGTTATTGGACAAAGGTTTGTCTTTCTCTTCCATAAAGATTCATGCTGCAGCAATTTCAGCTCACTATGATTGTGACCCACCATTGTTTTCTCATCCTTTGTTCAAGCAATTTCTTAGAGGGGCAAAGAATATAAGACCCCCACGTAGAGCTCCTACTCCTGCTTGGGATCTCAATTTTGTGTTGGAGAAACTTACTCTACAACCTTTTGAGCCTCACGGTTACTGCTGAATTGAAATACTTGTCATGGAAGACTGCTTTTGTTGGCCATTACTTCTGCAAGAAGGGTTTCTGAATTGCAGGCCCTTATGGCGGTTGAGCCTTTTTGATTTTCCATAAGGATAGGGTATCATTACGTACTAATCCTTCCTTTATGCCTAAGGTGGTTTCTAGTGTGGCTTTAAACCAAACTATTCATTTGCCTACTTTTTATGCAGATCCCCAAAATAAGGGGCGAAAGATTTTGCACACTTTAGATGTACACAGGCAGTTGCGTTATTATTTAAGCAGGACTAAGGATTTTAGGCAGTCTCAGCAGTTGTTTGTTTCTTTTGCTTTGAGTTCTCAGGGCAAGCCTGTGTCAAAACAAACTATTTCTAAGTGGATTGGGTTTGGCATTGCATTTTGTTATTCCCATCATGGCAAGGAGATTCCAGCTGGGATTAGGCCTCATTCCACTAGGGCTACTGCCACTTCAACAGCATTTCTAAGGGGGGTGGCAACTAAGGATATTTTGGAGGCAGCTACTTGGAGTTCAGTGCATACTTTCTCTAAGCATTACCACCTTCCTCTTTACTCTAAATCTAGGGCTAGTTTTGCCACGGCTATTTTGCAGGGCATGTTGACAGCTCCTGCTTCTTTATGATTTGCCAGCCTCCCTTACCTCTGCTTTGGGATTCTACCCAAGTGTTAGGACTGCAGCAATGTGGAATGAAGAACATAGTACAGTTTTGTACCTACCATAAATGTAGATGTTCAAGATCCACATTGCTGCAGTCCAATTTACCCTCCCTCCTTTCCCTCTGTGTTTAGGGGTGGTTGTGTGGGTGGGGTTATACTTTTGTAAATTTGTATATATTGTATATATATTTGGTGCAGGAGTGTTTGGTGTTTTTTGGTTTTGGCCTTATCTTTTTAGGGTCTTCTGACATCTGGGGCAAGAAAAGACTGAGGATATGACGTCGGTCATGCGCATTTGTACCCTGACGTCCTGACGTCAGACTAATGCGCCTTGACCGACGTCAGCCATATACTTTGGTATTCGGGCCGACTGGGACAGCGGACTACCCAAGTGTTAGGACTGCAGCAATGTGGATCTTCGAACATCTACATTTATGGTAGGTACAAAACTGTACTTTTCCTATTTCCTTCTTTCTGTTTCTATCAAATCTTCTTTCCCACATCATCTTCTGATTTCCAGAACATGTGACCAAATCAATGCAACCTGTTCTTCTTGACCTCCTCTACAATGGACACTACTTTAGCTTCTGCCCTGATGTCCACCTTTCCATGTCTGTTCCCACAGTGTGGATCCTACTGCATATCTCAGGCACTTCATCTCCATCATCTAAGCTTCCTCAGCTGATGTGCCTTCACTGCCCAGGTTTCTGTGCCATACAGAAGCATTGGCCGCAGTACTGTCTTCCTCACCATACTCTTCAGTTTATTTAGCAGTCTACTGTTATACACTATCCCTGACATTTTATACCAGTTGGCAGCAGCATCTGCTATTGTAGGTTTGACTTCCTTATTTTGGCTTTCCTGCTTGTCAACCATACGTCCTACATACTTGATCCTGTTGAGCTATTCCTTTATTTTCCCTTCTATCTCAATTAATATTCACTATGATGTACTAAAATTGATAGGTGTGGAATATCTAGGGAGTGTCTGGTCTCAGATGCATGAAATGTTTTATTGTAGTGTTAGATGTACGTTTGTCAAGGTTGGAAATGTAAGTAAGCAGGGCACAATTCACAGGTTCTGTTCATTAACATCTAACCTCCCCTTCATTTGTTGGCAACTGACTATGTTCAATTTTTGGGCCCACAGGGCTAGATTGGAGAGACTGAGGGAAGCAAGTGGTATATATGCAGCAGAAGAGAAGTGCTGTTGTAACATTGAAAGTTAAAGATAGCTTTTGTGGTACTTTATAGAATTGTATCAAGTTGAGCATACATATCCCAACTGTAAAAACAAGTATGCATGAGTTAGGCTGTAGCACAGACCAGTTGTAAGAGTCCAATATTAGACTTTAGTGAAATGTTTTGGGTTCATACACCACAATTCGTAACTATACAGTACTGTTATTTCTTCAATAATATTTACATTAAATTAAAACCTCTATACCAGTGGCACAGATGGCCTGCTGTAAACTGTAATCGGAACACGCATATGTATAATATGTGCACATTTAAAGGACTACTTGCAGCAATCTGTAGTATCGTCTGTATATGTTAGGAGGTATAGTTTACTTAAATGTAAAACTTAAGGTAATAGTGTTGTATAATTGTATTGATGCACTATATGTCACATGTGATGGTACTAATTGTATCTCTTTTTTTTCTCACCCCAACCCTTATTTTTCTTTTATTTTATTTTTAAAAATAATGTTTTTTTTATTTATTTTTATTAATGTGTTGTCAAAATATGACATGTCATTCTTGTGTACCACATCACTAAATGCTCCACAGCACAGCAGGGTAGGGCAGCCCCAATGGATCACCTGCTCCTGCTCCACTGGCTCCAGCACCAATGCCCAGTATGTCTGGGAGCTAACCTGGCAGCGCTGTCTCTGCTGCCCCTGCAATGCCTGCACTGTCAGGTAGTCCTGCCCTAGAGGCTGGTCCAATGGATCCGTCTGGGAGCAGTGGTGGAGGTGGTTATTTCCTCACTCACAGCAAGTTGCCAGGGATGATGCATAGGGTCGTGCACAGCACCGTTAGTGCACACCTACACTGGATGTACAGGCTGCTCTCCATCATGTTCTGTAAGAAGAGGAGGAGTTCAAGCACTCCAACCACCAGCGAAGTAAGGTGACAGTGGTGACAGTCCAGTGGGTGATGACTTGATTCTCACTGCCTCCAAGCTTGACAGCCATGAACCCGGGTTGTCCCCACCCTCACTCCAATCATGGTGTCTCCCAACCTTTTGTGTCCATTACCGTCCCTGTCTCTTGTCTTGACGTGTCTGTCTGCAATTGCTTCCTCACCTACCCAACTTACCTGTCCCTGACATACCCATGTCCCTTCATCACCATTCCTTTCTCTCCTCAATAAATAATAAATGAGCACCTGTTCCACAAAAAAAAAAAAAAAAAAATGTTCCATGCATAGATGTCCATTTCGCACATGTGTCTTCTTGACACAGTTGATTTGGTCCATTTCGCTATACAACATGATTGCATTGTGGTCACCCTTCTCTCTCTTGGGAGGTGACAGTCCAAATTCAATTAATATTCTGCACATATTTTCAGTTTACACTGTTAAAGAAGTGGATAACTATGTTTTTTTCCTACCTCTCTCCTACATATTCCTGTCCTGCTCTCCCTTTATTCTTTTCCAAGCTTGCTCCCCATTTCACCACTTTCCTATCTACCCCATTATCACCACTTTAATCTGGTCAAAAAATAGAATCACACACAACACACATAAGTAGCAGAAAAGGCAATGGATCCCGTCACTTTGGGTGGAGGTGTGCATTGCACACAAATGTGCGGCAACGGTGAGCGACGGCAAACTGCTGCGGTTACCTCCATGCAATGCCGCTTAACCCCGCTGCAGTATACCAACACACAGCAACGCATGTACTATAAAGAGTTCATCTTAACAATGATTATTTAACATTATTTATTAGATACACCTGGATTCTAACCCAGTACCATCTGGGTCCAAAAAGAAATATAGCAGTACATTAACACATGCTGCCACAGAGTCAAGTTAAGCAGCATTGTGTTTCATAGACTCAGTACTAACTGTCAAACATTAGCAATGCGGTTCACATTTGCTACTGCTTAGTTATGCGCAAACATGCACATCTTACATGCACATATACTTTGCCAACCGCTGCCAAAACCCACTGCTCGCAGTGCTATGGAAAAGTAAATATTATGTGTTATTGCTGTTTACTGTCCATTTCTTGTCTGTGACATGCAATTACATATAGAAACATAACAAACTGAAGGCCCTGTCTAACAATATGCCACATATTTACAATACAGCCTTGTGTTGCCACCCCCCCCCCAAACACTGCAACCCTGGTGTCTCAGTATTTTTTTCACAGATATATCGCCTACACTACAGAAAGTAATATCACATGTTGTGTGATATGCATTGCACATCAGTCGGTAACATGCAGAACTACAACTATTGACCCATAAGCCTAAAAGCCTTATCTGCAAGGCTAGGGAAGGAATCGGCATGGACCTTATCCACAGGTGCACAGGTGACCTTCAGCACACTTGACCCGGCGACTTTTGTTTTTGTCAAGGGTAGATCTTGCTTATTACACCTTGAGGACTTCTTTGATACTGACCCTAAAGACCTGGATGAGAGATAACAGGACATACTGTCTATGTTAACTTATCCAAGGCCTTTGACACCATCACCAGTCATGTCTCATAGTGAAGATCTCTCATCTGGGAATTAAGCCATACATTATTAGATGGGATAGCCAACTGGCTCACTGACTGATAATTATGTTATACATAGCACTCCTCTAAGCGCAAACTCAGTGGTGCTAGACTTGGGAACACAGTTTGATAGCAATCTAAACTTCAGTCAGTATGTGTCCATAGTGGTAAGACACACATTCTACATTGCCCACCTCATAACTAAGGACATTGCATACAAGACCAAGGAGGTCATACCTCTGTTGTAGTCTGTCAGACTACTAATTCAGTAGAATGCTCCCTTCTATCTGTACATCACCAGACATTGCAGCAATTGGAGAAAACACAGAGGTTTGTGACTTGGAGAATCCAGGCCATCCATACATGACATAAATGGAAAGACTGAAAGGCCTGTCACTGTACTGAATGTCATACAGGCTGCTGAGAGGTGACCTATGCTTGGCCTACACAGCAGTCTCAGAGCCTATCCTACTGGAAATGCTGGACATCTGCAAATCAAATGGGACAAGAATAACTTCCTCCTGGATTCTCAGCCTAGCTTGTGACATAAACAGAACATGCTGGAGAGACAAAAATTTCCACCAGCAATTGACACTCCTCTGTAGTAGGCTCCCACTGCATGTGAAGCAGTGCTCCTCAGTGGGTCTATTCAAGCGCAACCTTGACATTTGGTTGGGTGATTATAGTCACCTCTGAGATGGTACCTGTGTCCCACATGGACAGGATTGCTGTTCACAAAGTCATTCTGCGGACTGTGCTGAATAAGGGTACATGTGTTTTTGCATAGCTAGGCATGTAAAAACCCTAAGACCATTAGGCTAGTAGCCTCCTATGAAGCCATGAGCCTATGCAGGCCTCCCAGCATCTTGTCTCCCACATGGCTTGCTGATGTCTTCTACTGTAAGTTGACCTGCGCTCTTGTAAAATTCAAACTTGTGCCATGGCCCTTGTATAAAGCACGGAGTTCTATAGTCTGTGTACTTAGATGGGTAGAGGTTCTATTTTTACTTCAGTCAACTGTGTGTGTGTGTGTGTGTGTGTGTGTGTGTGTGTGTGTGTGTGTGTGTGTGTGTGTGTGTGTGTGTGTGTGTACTACTGCTTGATATTACAGAGACCATTTTACACTAGCACGTGGGACATTGTTATTAGCATATTGTCTTCAACAGACACTATTGATGTCATCAGCTATACTGGATTTGTGAATATGCAGTATTCTCACTAGGGCAGGGTCCGAGACTAGCCTGGAGGCCTGGCAGATGTCACCTCATCCTGTGCGAGACAGATTACAGTCACATGGTTTTTAATCTATCCACATACATCATGGCATGGTTTGTAGGCCCTGTGTTTTCTTGATGAGAAAGCCGTGTGGTCTCTCCAGCTGCTGCATGTGTCTGGTGAGGTACATGCAAAAGAGTGCATTATACTCTATTAGTGTTCTGATGAGGTTTGAGTACATTGCTGTCATACAGTCCTAAGATCTGAGTATGATGGCATGACTTATGATGTGCACAACATAGACTTTCAGTACCCATGTGGATACTTAGTGGTAGAAGTTCAGTTTGCTATCTACATGTCTTCCCACTGCTTGCATCACTGCGTTTCAGCATGGACTGTTGTCAGTGCTATGATTAACATGGAATTCCACTTTTCAGATAGACAACATAAAAAAGACACATTTCTGCATTTGTTTGTAGATCGTGTGCCTTTGTCACCAATCATTTGTCTGTGTTACCTTTTCCTTAATGACTCCATCCAATATGCAAGAATCTGCAAACCTGCTAAGCCAAAGGCCATATACTTTAATCTGAACTGTTGAGAAATAGAGTCCAAACAGCGAAGGGCCAAGCACAGATCCCTGAGGTTTGCCAGTGGTGACAACTCTACTGGTACAGGTTGATTCACCAACTTTCACAGTATATGTTATATACTGGCGAGCCAGTTGGTCACCCATCTGATGAAGTAAGGATTAATCCCCATCTAGGAGGGTTTGTCAATGATACCTGCGTGGGTGATTGTGTCAGATCCCTAGGCCAGATCACAATAGGGAGTGTGCACTGTCTTACTTTCATCCATGCATACCACATGGAATCAGTGGGCAGTGACAAAATCACGGTTCACCTGTGGTGTGACTCTGGACATGCTCATTCCTGATGTGGTTGAATATACACTTCAACACACCCTCCACATGGGCTATGTTCTCATAGAATGGTGTACATCAGGATGCATCCATCTCATTTGGGGGGACAGCACCTGACACATGGATGTATATGGACATCCTGACTCTCCTCAGCTGTGAGGTAGACCAACTTGTCATCATGGACCTCTTCCAAAAGACCTGTGTGAGTTGTTAATGCTGCATCATGTCTGTTATTTCTGATGTCCTCAAAGAGGTCATTGAAGCCATACATGGTGAAAACAGTTTCATTTTGTGGAACTTGACCAGGTCAAGGCATTTGACACAAATCCATATGGAGGTATTCAATCAACACTGTCATATGTGGCCATAAACAGCTATATCACCAAGTGGGTAGACTAGTGTATCACATATGTGGCATCTCACTATGTTGAAATGTGTGAAGTGATCTAGATCTCAGGTCCAGTGATTAGGTCTGTACATGAGGGCTGTCTGCTAGGCCCTTTCCTGTCCATTATTTAAGTGATGGACATCACAAATGACATGCACATCCTGTGTCCAAACAGTTGTCTGAAGGCCTACAGGTTTTGTGCAATCATTGACTCCAACTGCAATATTAGTGTAATACAGACAGTATCAACACATACCAAAGACTGCTGCCACAGCAATGGCAACACCTGCAATGACAAGAAAACATGGAGGGATTTGTTAAGTCAGGAAAACAGACAGACAGCCCAAGTATAATGTGGATATTGCACTGTATAGTCAGACCACTAGGTATGTGACCAGTGTCCTGGGCTAGATTGTAAGTGGAATGTCTACCAGCATGTGGTCACAGTGCTTACTACTCCCTTGAATACAACACAAATACTGGGTATGTGAAGGACATCCACATCAGAGGCCATAATACCTTCATAGCTCCCAGTCTTCAGCACACCAGTAACTGAGTACAGTCCACCCTTCTTCATGTACCTCCTTACACATCTTCCACTGATGTGTTACTGAAGTGTACTACCATCATCACAGTGAGCTATCACACAGCTTATTGTCCATACCTAGGTATTCTTTTTGTGGAATATACATGACAGTTTGATGGTGCAAACACCAGTCAAGTTGTTACACCAGATGCATGTGTGCTACCTATTCTGCTGATGCATGCATTACATACATAAGTGTTTGACAACATTAATGGCAGGGATATCATTCGTGACAGTGGATTGTGCCATACATATATAAATGCCATGCACACCAATCAACTAGCCTTTATTGCTCATAATGTCGCATAGAGGTATGGCAGTGTCCCTCCTAACACCTCCATTAGATATTACAGTGCCAGGACAGTGTGGGTGGTTACCCTGATAGAGTGTGGATGTAGCATATTTTTTGTTCGAGTGTGTTTGTGCAGAATCATCTCTGAGCACTCTAAATAACATGTTATCTCAAAGGCATGAGCTTACTGGTGGCATTCTGATATTGTCCATGATTGTGGTTGGTTCTTAATATTTCTCCATGTGCCTTTACCTGTGCCCCACTTGCTAGAGACCTCTGCTGAGATTACTTTTATATTCAGGCAAATCAGTTTGCACAGCTTCGCAATATGCACCCTACCCCAATTGTATGTCATATCTGTGATAGATGCCCTCTGCATTATTCATGTAAGGATGCCTATCTCACACAGACATCCTCCCCATTGTTATGTCACCTTGTGTGACAGTCCTGTAAAATAAATTTTCACTGTGCAGTCCCTACTGCACTATATAGATGTGCGATTGATGTTCCTGGCACAACCATCTTCCAATGACATGTCCTCATCTGCTGTACATTAGGTTGTTTCACTTGTCCTCTTTCCCTTTGTTCATTCCTACAATTCATCTGTGTGCCCTTCTTCAATTCACACACCTCCCTGTGTGTTTATTTTACATGGCAGTCCACGTACTGTTACAGATCATTTACACAGCTTCAGTACAGAATGCCAGGTATGGAATATCACAATACTGTGCACTGTAGATACACTGTCCTGTACTCTATTTGGACCATGTACTTCACATTCATACCTCTCAACTGTGCAGATATTCACTGGATGTCCAGATGTGTTCCTTATCACATTTGTGGCTTCCTGCCATATCATTGGGATGATCTCAGGACTGATATGACTTAGTATTACATATGTTTGTGTTCATACCTCTCAACTGTCCTGATTTTTGCAAAATGTTGAGATTTATGGCTCATATGTTTGATCTTTTCCTCATAAAATTTTGTTTTTCTGGTAAATTATTGGTATGTCATTGTGTATTGAAGTTAGAAAATAATGACAGACATTTGAGTTTCTAACTTCAAGCTGTCCAGAAAATTATTGCTAATGTAAAACCTATTATTCTATCAACTTTCTGAGTAGAGCAAGATTAAAAATCTGTCCCTGTTTTTGGGTCTTTGTCCCCCTCATTATTTATGGCTTTGTCCACATTTCATGCTCTAAGAGGTTGAGAGGTATGTTTGAGTTTCATACTTCAGCTCCTTCAGAACATATATGTTTGCCACATTCCTATATGGCATCTGTGTCCAATATGTCCCTATTTCTGGATAATTGCCCCCATATTATGTTGGCCTTAGTGCAGATGTGTTGAACTGTGAGAGGATGACAAAATGGTTAAGGTGTTTACCTTGAAGACACAAGGTGCAGGGTTTGATTCTCACATGGGGTAACTGGCTAGGCTTCAAATGGCCCAAAAGGACAGTTAGCCTAGTACTAACCTATGAACCTATCTTTGAAGTCCTGGTGATCATCGTGGCATTCCATGCAAAACCATGGAGCACAAGTGCTCTCCTTTAAACAGAATTGCTATATGTGTTTGATTACACAGTTTCCTGGCCAACAACACTGTTGCCCACTACAAAACCTTGCTTAGACGTGCCACACGGCATGAATATGCATTGCAAGGTGGTGTGCGCTGCCACTCACCACAAACTACCACGCAGGCATATAAACTCTGTGTAGGCTTTGTGTGGAGCCTGCACAAAGTGTATTGAATCCTGGAGTTTGTTGTCATCTGTTTCCAGCTTTCCAAATGCTTTAAATTGGAACAAAGAATTAGCATATTATATTGAATGCAAAACTTCTCATTAACTGACGGTGCTCCATATCATAGTCACAATCTGAACATTTTAAAATGTGGCAGCTTTTAAACTCTGTCCATATTAGTTGAAGGTAAGGAAAATACCAAACTCAGTTTATAGGATTATAGGATCATAGGAGGTTACTAGGCTATTGGCCTTAGGGCCTTTACAAGCCTAGCCATGTTATACCCTTCTTCCCTTATAGACTAAGATGTGCAGTCTATATTTGCAGTGCAAATCTAAGACCAGCACCGATTGTGGATCTAAGATAAGCACCAGCTGTCCTTGTCCAAGAGGGCCATAGGTGAAACCCCTGGGATAAATTTATGGTTTCCCATCCAAACTTCCAAGTTAAGCTTAAGTAGGGGCATTGAGGAGATCTGTTTTACATGAATTAGGAGTTTGTTCCAGAGGAGTGGCAACCTGTGGGAGACATATTTATCTCTCCAGCATGTTCCGTTAATGTAGCAGGCTAGGTTAAGATCCCTAGAGCCAGTGACTCTTGTCCCATTTTATTTGCAGATGTGCAGCATTTCCATTAAGGCAAATTTCGAGACTGCTGTGTAGGCCAGGCACAAGTTGCCTCTGAGCAGTCTATATGAGACAGAATATAGTGACAGGGCCTTCAGTCTGTCCATGTAGGTCATGTGTTGTAGGCCCTAAATTTATTTTGTGAGAAACCTCTAAGGTCTCTCCAGCTGCTGCAGGTGTCTGGTAAGGTACATACAGAAGGGAAACATTGTAATGTATTATTGGTCTGATGAGTGCCAAGTTACAGGGGAGTTATAACCTCCTTAGCTTTAGATGCTATGTCCTTACTAATGAGATGTGCATTGCAGAAGGCCTTCCTTACCACTGTGGACACATGGTGATCAAAGTTTAAAGTTGCTAACAACATGCATTCCCAAATCTTTCACCACATGGTTTGAACTTAGGGGGGTTTATTAATACTGTAATTTGCAGGGACATCTTTGCCAAAGGAGATGATAATGCATTTTTTGCATTGAGCTTAAGTCCATGGCTCTGGCACCAATCATTTATCCGTGTGAACCCATTTTGTAGAATGTTGACATTGTGGGGGTTTCTGTGATTTCAGCAAGTTTGCAGTCATCAGTGAACTTTGTAAGCCACAGGCAATCTATTTTCACCTGGATTTCAGAGAAATAGATTTCAAACAGTAGGAGGCCCAGCACAGAACCTTGTGGAATACCACTGGTAACAGGTTGAATTTCCAACTTTGACTGTATGTGTGCTGTCTTTGAGCCAGTTGGGAACTCATCTAATGACTCTTTACTGGGAAGGTCTGACTGGGACAGAGCCCATTTTCAGCAGAGGCCTAGGGAATTAACCCTGAGCTTGGTGAGTTTCTCATTGATGCCTGAGTGATGGGATTGTGTCAAAGGCCCTGGCTAGGTAGAGATATGCAGTATGTACTGTTCTGCCTTCATCTAGGGCTTTAGTGACACTCTCAAAGAAATTCACCAGGTTTAATAGGCATGATCTGCCCTTCACGAAGCCAAACTGAGTTGGGTCAAGAGTTTGAAGGTCTCCTATATCCCTCTTGATGTGATCCATTATGATTCTCTTTATGGCCTTACAGATAAGGTTGGTCACGTTTATGGGCCTAAAGTTCCCAGAGTTGGTTGAGGATCCCTGTTTGTGCAAGAGGATTATGGTTGCTGTTTTCTACTCTGTTGGGACAAAGCTAGTACTTGGACTGAGGTTAAAGAGAGTGCTCAGTGGTTGCACTAACTCCTGTTATAGACTGTTTAGTAAGTAGCCTGGGATTTTATCTGGCCCAAGAGAGGCTGTGTTTTTGGCCTTGGCGAGTGTGGTTAGGACCTGCTCTTTGGTGATACTGGGTAGAGTACTAGTGTCAGTTATGCTTTGAGGTATGACTGGTGGGGACAGGGGGGTGTTTAGTGACACTCTCAAAGAAATTCACCAGGTTTAATAGGCATGATCTGCCCTTCACGAAGCCAAACTGAGTTGGGTCAAGAGTTTGAAGGTCTCCTATATCCCTCTTGATGTGATCCATTATGATTCTCTTTATGGCCTTACAGATAAGGTCGGTCACGTTTATGGGCCTAAAGTTCCCAGAGTTGGTTGAGGATCCCTGTTTGTGCAAGAGGATTATGGTTGCTGTTTTCTACTCTGTTGGGACAAAGCTAGTACTTGGACTGAGGTTAAAGAGAGTGCTCAGTGGTTGCACTAACTCCTGTTATAGACTGTTTAGTAAGTAGCCTGGGATTTTATCTGGCCCAAGAGAGGCTGTGTTTTTGGCCTTGGCGAGTGTGGTTAGGACCTGCTCTTTGGTGATACTGGGTAGAGTACTAGTGTCAGGTATGCTTTGAGGTATGACTGGTGGGGACAGGGGGGTGAAGTTTTCACCAAACCAGTCTGCTAGCAGGTTGGTGATGTCCTTGGGTTCAGTATGAGTGGTACTGTTCACTACTAATTTGGCACAAAGCTGGGCCTTCCTTTTTAGATTTTGGACATAGGTAAAGAATGTCTTGTGATTATACTTAGCTTGGGATGCTGATTTCTAATTGCTTGTTCAAGCTGTTGAGGGTGTTGTTCTTCTGCTGAGACCATTCCCTCTTATTCTAGACAGCAGTTTCTTTCTCTTGTGGTATAACCTGTTTATGCTAGATATCCACCAGGGTGGTTTGCTTTTTAGTGAGGACCTTGTTTTGATCCATTCAGGTACAGCAGAGTGTATACATTTGAATAGGGGTTTATACACAGCATTTGTGAATACCTCAGTATAGGAGTCATTGCTGTCAGTGGTGGCAGGGGGTTTGTAACTATTTATATCATCACTTAGGAGGCTATAGTTTGCTTTGGAGAAGTTTTTCATTCTTTTGGCTCCTGGGGGGAGGGGGTCAGGTATGATTGTTACTTCAAATGAGACTGATTTGTAATTGGATTTTCCCAAGGGGGTCCCACACATGGGATGGTGCAGAGATCCCCCATGTTGGTGAGTACTAGGTCAAGGACATTAGAGCCCCATATGGAGGTGCAGACTATCTGTTCCAGAGCAATCTTGAGGCAAGCATGTTTGTGATCATATATGTTTCCCAGTTGATGGAAGGATTGTTAAAGTCACCCAAGAACAGGGTAGTTGGCCGTATTGTGAGTGACTCATGTAGGTCCAGGTAGGCAGTGTGGGTTTCGTGGTTCATGGTGGGGGCCTGTAGCTATCAATGAAGTGGAGGTAGAGGTCTTTCCTACAGTTAGCTGGACTTGGAGCAGCTCTAGGGAGTTGTGCTGTTTAACCAGTCTTGAGGCGTATTTATCTTTAATGAAGATGGATACATCTCCTCCTTTGGTTCTTTTATGTTCATGTTGCAGTCTAAATGTGTGGAAGACATTGTAGCCTTGCATGGCCGGGGTACTCCCTGTGGCCTTGAGCCATGTCTGTGTGACTGCACAGATGTCAGCGTCCCCAAGGTAAGGAGTGAGTATAGTTTCTGATTTAGACTCCTAGCATTAAGGAACATAACCTTGAGTTTGTTTCTAGAGGATATTTTCATGTTAGGCAATTTGTTCTTATGACATTGCCTAAAAAAGGCACTGTGGGGAGGCAAGTAGCTTTACAAGTAACCAAAAGCCAAAAGATGACAGGTGAAGACCATCTCTGGTAAAGCAGTGGGGTTTGTTGATCATATCATCCCAGGCTGACAAATACTGGATCCCCCTGTAATGACATAAGAAGCTAAGCCAGTTGTTGAAGTTGATCATTTTTTTGTTTGTATTGAGGCATCATTGCTGGTGAATGTAGAATGCTGCTGAAGGCTAAGGACATACTTACCTTGGACACATAATTTGAAAGCTTAGTCATGCCTCTCTACATGTAGTCCAGTGAGGTATGTCTTGAGTCATTCACTCCAGCATGGACTATGACAGTGTCATAATGGTACTGTTGTTGAGAGACTTGAGTGTATGCGTGATCTGGTGGATCCTGGCACCTGACAGCCAGCTTACTGTGACCGTCTCCTTATCCAACCTAGTGAGGGGGACATCTGTTTGTCTCACTGTGGAGTCGCCTATGACCAAGACATTTGGTTTAGATATGTTTTGCCTTAGGGGCTTATTTGATGAGACATTGATATATTTGTTTTTATGTGTAGTGGATTCTGTAGGAACTATGTTATGTGCAGAAGGTTTGCACTTGCAAGGTCTCTGCTATTTTGGTAAACTTCTAGTTAGTACCTTCACATATGTGGGTTTGTGTGTTGTGCACTTGGTTTGTGGAAGAGGCAAAGTTTTTGTGCTGACAACCAGTTTGATGTCTAGTTTGGGATCTATATCACTACATAGAACCGTCAGTTCAGCGAACAACATTTTATTGGAAATTCCGTTCATCGAATTCCCCTCATGTGGGGGGATGCACCCCCACATGCTCCACTAATTATATATACCATCTCTGAGGTCACATTACTGTGGGAAAAGGGCAAATTTCCCGATCCTCACTGTAGTCTCAGTATGAGGAGTTCGAAGAAAGCCATGTTCAGTGTAAGTGCACTAAAAATGACATTCATTGAACTGATTTTTCGCTGAACTGATAGAGACCTCTGGTTTGTTGTTATGTGAGAGGGAGAGAGCATTGATTCCAGATTCATAGTATAGATACAGCTCTCACATATTGTATTTGTATGTTTTAGGAGTAGTAGGTTGTCCGTAAACATGAGGTAATTGCTACATTGACATGGGCATCCTGGGGCAGTCAGGCTGGCTGGAGAAATGGAGGGAAACTGTCCATCCATTATGTTTGGGGTGGGCAAGATGAACCAGGTTCTGCTGTAGGACTAGTAAAATCAGCTAATGTATAGGGATGTTAAGGAGTCGAGACCTGAGTCTGCACCTCAAAATGCACAGATGACTTGCTCTCCCGGCAGCAGTGCGCAACTGAGTTGAACAGGGAAGCTTAGGAGGGTCCCTAGCAGTTATAAAGAGAAAATTTCTCTTTCTAAGTGTTTGCGTTTGTACATGGCAGCGCCAAGCCTTGCTGCGCAGTGTGCATCTATGCAGTGCTTTAATACAAACAGAAGTAACCAGTGTAAACTCAAATTATCCAATGGGAGAGCCCAAAACTGAGCCCTTTTCCAACAATCCCCAACTCGGATGGGTCCTGGGCTGCACACGTCTGCCACATGGGTGCAGGAGAGCCTACTAATGTGGGATCACTGGTTTTAGTGCTTAGAAGTGAAAGTTATTACAAAGAACCCTCACACCATTCATACACAGTATGAATGTAATGTGTCAAACATGATATGTATCTATATTATCTTCCAATAAATATGTATAAAACAAAGTCTGTTTGCAGCGTAGTTTGTGTCACTGCCTCTTGAGAGTGAGGCACTCAGTGTCTCATAGAATCCCTGAGTACAGTCATTGCTCCTCCATGTTGAGAGGAGGCAGTTGCAATGGCTTAGACACCTTGCAAGGATGTCCACTTGGTGCTTCCAATAGGAGCTGAGGAGGCTTAGGGATAGATCTAGAACACATTGGAGGGACTTTACCTCTCAGCTCCCCTTGGAACTCTTGGGGATCCCACAGAATTAGTTGGAGACTTCTACTGAGGGCAGGGAAATTTACTCTAGCCTGTGTACATTGCTAACACAGCAGTAGCCCTCACCACAGCATTGTGTTTACAAATTGGATGGATTGATTGGATGGGAGGAGTACAGCCAAGCGATTGCAGTAGATGCAGCATCCATCTTTGTTTATCTTATGTATGATACTGCAGAAGTAGCAAATGTGGTCACACAGATTGAGCTTTGCAGTTTATCACCTGACTTTACCATTATATATTTATTTTACATTTGTTTACCAGGTAAGTCCAATTGGGCAAGATTGCCCATTTTCAGCAGAGGCCCGAGGAGACAAACTACATAGTAATTAGATAATCAAGAAATGTTTAAACATACAAAATGTTAGTTGAAAGAGAGCATACAACTGTTTGAAAAACAGGCTAACAATTTGACAAAGTAGAGAGATAAGAAAAATACTTTGTTAAACTTATTAGTCTCAAAGTATTGTAAACATAATTCCCCCACACTGGAAAACATCACAGCAAGCTAAGCTGAGTTTAATTATACATAAAGAGGCTAGGTGGATTATAAAAGAGTTAACCTGGGTTGGAACATGTACATATCTGGGACTTGGTAAAGTAGGATTTTAGCTGATTTTGTTAAACTATGTTTGTCTGTCTGTGCCCTAACTTCCCGTGGGAGGGCGTTCCACATTTTTGCAATGGTACAGGAATATAGGGAGTCTCCTGAATTATATTTGCTTTTTCTGAACTATACTGTACCACAGTGATATCCTGAGAAAATCTCATGGGTTGAATGGCGTGCATTTTCTTCTCTTCACAGTACAGATTCAAACTCTCCCCTCCCATGTCACTGTTTACCATAATGCAGATTGGTGGAACATTTTTCTGTCTCTGTTCAAGTCACTGCAGTCATCTGAATGGAGAAGAACCCCTACTGGTGTTTGTCAGACAGAATCATAGTGATTACTAGGCTAATGATGTTAAAAGGCCTTTTTAAGCCTAGCCATGCTTCCCAAATATAATGGACTGGCTTGGATCCCATAGATTTTGTGTAGGTTATGTATAAATTTTGTGTGTGTGTGTGTGTGGGGGGGGGGGGGGGGTAGATGGATGAGTATTTACAAGCTCCTCTGTTCTAATAGGGACATAGGTGGCAGCCCATGGGTACATTTACAATTTCCCGTCCAGTGATCCAGGTTGTACTTGAATAAGTGTGTGGAAGAACTTTACTTCACATACCTCTCAACCTCTGAGTTTTAAAACTCATAGCAATGGCGTTTAAAAACCATAGCCGAGGGTCAGAAAAAGCAACACATTATTATTTTTAATAATAGAAGGCTTTTGTGTACTGGAACCTATATAATTAATTGTAGTGAATCTTTGTATAGGCTTAGTTTATGTATTTAATTAAGTATGCACCTATGTGTAGGTCTGACATTGAGAAACATTAATAACAAATAGCAAATAAAATTCATTGACGTATTAGCAGAAACTTGTAACAAACCAAAAACACCAGGCTTTCCAAAACAATTAAAGCTCCACTGTTTATTGTGAGGAGCAAGGCTAAATTTGAAGGCCTAAAGTCATAGAGCTATGCTTAAACCATAGCAGTTGAGACTTTTGAAGTCTGTTCCAGAGAAGGGGCAGTTCTCTCAGACACGTAACTTTTATCTAAAATGTCATTTTTATTTTGCAGGTGAGGTTGAGGTCCCTAGGTTTGAGTGTTTCTGGTGATATTTGTTTTGTGAATGTACATTAAAGTTGTCTCAGAATTGGTTTGTATGCTAGAAGAGATCTCCCTTAGCAGTATGTAGGAGACTTGAGTATATGGATAAAGCACTGAAGAAGTCTGTATAGGACATGTTGACTACACCATGTATTGTTTTTGTGAGGAATCTCTGCATGTGTGCCACTTGTTGCATATACCTGGTCAGGTACATATTGAAGAGGGCATTGTACTCAATGGTTAGTTTAATGGGGTCTGAGTCCAATGGAACAATGTTCTCTTTGGACCTGTCTGCCATACCCTTACTTATACGTTGCTCAACATAGAATAATTACTACATTAGACATATGGTGAACAAGGCCAGTCGGACTATCCCGATAAATAAACATCAAATAAATAAGTAAAGAAGTACATGTGTCCCCAAATTCCTGACCACTGGATTTACCCCTAGGGGTGTATTATCAATGTAGGAATTTGCAGGGGTGACTATCTTCCTGAAAGAGATTATGTCCTTCTTGGCATTTAGTTTTAGACTGTGATTCTGTCACCAGTTATTAGTCTGTGTCAGGCTTTCCTGGGGGGTATTTGTGTCATTGGGGATTCTATGACTGCATCTAGTTTACAGTCATCTGCAAACTTAGTTAGCCAGAGGGCTTTGACATTAGTCTTGACTTCAGAGAAGCATATGCCAAAGAAGATAAATCACAGTACTGAGTGCTTTCGGACCCTACTAGTGACCTGCTTTTTAATGGAGGTAGATTTCCTTGTCCCTATTTGAAAGCCAGCTGGCTGTCCTATGAATGACATAGGGGTTTATACCTACTTTTGTGAGTTTATCTACAAAGCCTGAGGTGGGGATTGTGTCAGATGCCTTGGCCTGGTTGAAGTATACAGTGTGCACCATTTTGCTCTCATCGTTTGCTTTGGTGACTTTCTTGAAGAAGTCCAGCAAGTTGAGTAGGCTTGACCTACCCTTAAATACAAACTGAGTTAGATCCAATGTCTGAACATTGCCTGTATTGTCGTTTAGCATGTCTATGATTATTCTTCTCATGTCTTTACATATAAGACTAGTCAGGCTTATGAGTCTATAGTTTCCAGGGTCCATATCTGGCCTGCCCTTGTGCAGAGGAGTAATAGTTGCAATCCTCCATTTGTTCAGCTTGAAACCTATTGAGGCTTCTGTTGAATAGTGATTCTAATGGGCCTGATAGGCCGTGTTTCATGTTGTTAAGGAGGCATCTTGGTATATTATAATGTCCCTTGGATGTAGTGTTTTTGGGCCTTGGAAAGCACTTTTAAGATTTGTTCCATAGTGTTAATTGGGGAAGTTATGATTAGGAGTATTTCTTGAGAGGTGTCTGACTGTAAAAGCAGAATAAAATTGGAGCTGAATGTCTCGCCCAGTAGATTTTCTGTACCCCTCTGTCTCACTGTAGGTGACTGCATTTTACAGTTAGTTCAGCACTTTGTTGTGTATTGCCTTTGAGTTTGTGAACATAGCTGAGGAATGCATTATAATTGTCCTAAGCGTGGGAGGCTACTTTTACATCATTTCGCTTGGGTAGACTTAATTAGTCTCCAGATTTACTTACTGAGTTTGAGTGGGGGTTTGCCTTGCTGGACATTGCACTTCTTTTTGTTATAGAACCTGCTGTTACGCATCCTATTTATGGTGAGATTCTACCACGATGACTTGATGTTCTTCGTGTTTTACTGTTGCAGTCATCACATTTGGGTTATCCCTGCCAGGGTAGCCCTCGGCTGGCCCGAATACCAGAGGCTTAGTATTTCTGTGTTGGTTGCTGGTGCTTCAGGACTGATGTCAGGTCATTAGTAGTATAAAGTAAGGCAGCTGACACCATTACATCAGTCTTTCTTGCCACGGAGCCCGAAGCAGAAGCAGTTCGCATGAGTGCCGGTCGGCTGCTACCCGAGTTTCGTCTACTGAATTGAAGTTGAAGTCTTCTAAAGCTAAGTACCCCATTGGGGATCCTTTTTCCTTGCACTAACCGATGTCAGAAAAAGTTAATAATTGTCTTGCCTGTGGGAAGCAAATACCACACCGAGACTTCCATTCTTACTGTGTCACTTGTTTAGGCCCAGACCACAACGTCCCCCATTGTCACTTCTGTGCTTTGTTCAATGCCAGAACTGTCCATCGTTGGGCCCTTATTGTAGCCAGATATTTTTGCTTACAGTCCCCAAATTCCGATATGGCTTCGGTAAGCCATCCGGCAGCAGATCTTCCAAAAAACATAAAGATAAAGACAATGACAGACTGTGCAGGTCCAAACCTACAGATGACTCTTCCATCAAGCTAGTCGTCAATTCTCTGGTCCTCAGTGAGGCACTTTCGCAGCCCCTGATGCCCACTTTTGTGGATGTGCAGGCCACTACCGAGAATCTTTCAGAGTCCAGTATGCCGCAAAACTCTTCCTGGACTAAGGATCCTGCAGTCGTCTCTATCTTGGATGGGTCCGGAGCCGCTGAGCAGGCACTGGCTTCCAAGGAAGTCCTTCGCACTACCGATTCTCGACACAAACCAACATCGTCTTTCGTGACTACCATTCTTTCGAAAATGACTGAGTTTCTTAGGCCCAGGGTACGATCCACACCCAAGAAACCGACGACCCACTCTCAGACACCTGCTTCCTTGCTTCAGTCTCAGATGCTTAAAATAGCGGAAGACCTTATCATGCTGATCAGGGGAAGCCAAACTACCCCCTCCAAAAGAAAAAGAAAAAAAAAGAAAACGAAAATAAAAAGGGATCTGTCCCCTGTAGTTTTGTCTGAACAAGAGTCAGATGACTCTGATGCATCTGAATATGAAGACATTCAACCCCTCTCTACTTATGAGAATTCTGATGTAGAGAATTCCATCCCTTCAGCCCCAGAGGATTTTTCCTTTGGGGAAACCCTGCATACCTTAAGGGTGCATTTCCAATGGGAAAGTCAAGACTACCTCAGTCTAAAAAGAGACTCAGGGAATTCTTAGATCTTCCACAGCACAGATCCTTGGCCATCCCCCAGTCCTGGATGTTGTGGAGGATGTTTTCATGGAATTCAGCTTGACTCCTGACACCCTCCCTCCTGCGCCCAGAAAACTAGACAGGTACTACAGAGTCCCTGACTCACACAAATTTCTTTTTAAAAATCCTATTGCTGACACTGAGGTAATTTCTTAAGGGCCTAAAGGGATTAAAGCAACCTCTGCTAAGAATCCCACCCCCTCACATAGGGATTTCTGAGCACTAGACAGATCGGGTAAAAAAGTATAGACCTCAGCTACTCTTGCTATCAGGGCACTATATTGTCAGTTCCATATGCTAAAATTTCAGCAACATACCCTGGAACTCCTCAAACAAAAAATGTCTTCCTTTCCTGATTGTGCAGAATCTAAAGAATTACGAGAGTTAATGCATTCTGCAAGTCAAGTAACTAAACACACCGTGCACTGTGGTTTTGACGCCTTAGAAGCTTCTTGCAGGGCAGCAGTCACTGGATCTGTTATTAGAAGGCATGCATGGCTTAAGGAACAGCCCCTGCCAGACCATGTCAAATCTAAATTGTTGGATGCCCCGCTGCACAAAGACAACTTATTTGGCACTAAGGCAGAAGAGGTCTTAAAGATGGAAGAAAAAGCAAAAATCTATGCAAACAGTTAAGGATTTCCTACAGGTTCAGCCACCCAGGTTCAGCAGGCGTTGTCCCACCAAACACTGGTCCTTTCCTGCTCCCACCAAGCCAGTCCAGCCTAGGCCCCGGGAAGCCAGACCCCCCAGACAGCAGCCACAGGGAATGCAGAGATCTAAGCAATGGACTACCTCCACTTCAAAACCAGGGAGTTGTAAGCCACCCCTTATGGTAAGAACTCACAATTACTCACCTCCCCCACCCCCCTCCCTCTGCCCACCTTCATTTACCCCTAGCAAGCACCTGGGCAACCATTACCAACAACCACTGGTTTCTGAACATAGTGTCTCAGGGATACAAATTCTCCTTCCACACCCTTTCACCTCCAAAAGGGTTCCCAGATCTATCTCCAGACCAGTGGGCAGAGGCTCAAAAAGTAAATCCTTTCCCTGCTTTCTATGAGATCAGTAGAGCACATTCCTGCAGAACAGCTAAGCCAAGGTTTCTACTCCAGACTTTTTCTGGTGCCCAGATAAGAGGGCACCTAGCACCCCATCTTCGATCTATTCATTCTCAACACTTTCCTGGTGATCCCAAAATTCAAAATGCTCACCCTTCAGCAGCTGCTACCCATTCTGTCCAGGGACTCTTGTCTAGCCACCCTAGATCTAAAAGAGGCCTACCTCCACATTCCTATCAGGGAATCGTGCAGGAAATATCTCCATTTCAGGGCAAGATCTCAACACTTTCAGTTCTCTGCACTTCCCTTTGGCTTATCTACTGCTCCCAGAGTTTTCACAAAATGTCTGTCTCTTGCCATTGCCTTTTGCAGACAAAAGAATATCCAGATTTACCCTATTCAGGCAGACAGCTAGGAAAAGCTGCTCAAGCACCTGGCCTTTGTAAAGACCCTACTAACCTCCCTAGGATACACAGTCAACGAAAAGAAATCCAAATTGGTGCCCACCCAAAGGATTATCTTCCTGGGAGCAAGCCTGGACACAGCATCCCAGATGGCATTCCTTATACCAGAAAAACAAATTTACCTGACAGCCTACTTCTCTCAACTAGCAACCAGGCCCCAGTTATCTGCAAGGAAGATCCTGTAAGCTCTGGGATTCATGGCATCTTGCATACCATATGCCAGACTGCATGTGAGGAAACTTCAATGGTAACTAAAAAGCCTTTGGTGTCAACACTCTCAAGACCTGGAAACTCTTATACCTATAATTCCATGCCTCAGAAAAGATTTTCTCTAGTGGGCAACAGCATGCTTCCACAACAAGGGGGACTGCCTTTCTCACCATTCCCTGCCGCCCAGACCCTCACCATAGACCCATCAGACTATGCTTGAGGTGCACACCTGGATGGCAGGTGCATACAGGGTCAATGGAGCCCACAGCATATCCCTCTGCACATCAACCAGTAAGATGATGGCTGTCCAGCACGCCTTGATAGCTTTCAAACCCCTTCTCCCCCCAGGGGCTCTCCTGATCAAAACACACAATACCACTGTGATGTGGTATATCAACAAGCAGGGAGGGACTCACTCCTACCCTCTGTGCAGGCTGGCCATGACTCTTTGGCACACAGCCTCTGCCATGCAGCTGCACCTGTTAGCACAATTCCTACCAGGCTCTCTCAACTCTCTGGCAGACCAATTAAGCAGAAATCTTCTGAACCCACACAAGTGGCAACTCAACAGAAGAACCTTTACCTTAATAACGCAGAAATGGGGCACCCAGAAGGTCGACCTCTTTGCCTCCCACACCAACCATCAGCTCAGCAAATTCTGCATCAGGGAGCATCACTGCATGGTTTGGAAAGTGGATGCCCTGACCTTTCCCTGGGTCAATCTTTCGGTCTATGCCCTTCCTCCGCTACCTCTCATCCCCAGGGTACTGCTCAAAATAAAGGAGGAAAAACCAAGGACAATTCTTATAGCTCCAGACTGGCCTTGCCAGCACTGGTACCCCTGGGCATCTTCCTCAGATTCCAAATCTCCTGACCCAGAGGGAAGGAGAATTGATGCAGCCCCAATTGCAAACACTCAGTTTGGCAGCTTGGCTTATTCCCTAACCCCAGATCAATCTGCCAACTTCAGTAAACAGGTTCTAGATGGTGTCCTTGAGGCCAGACGCCCTAGCACTAGAAAGTCTTATGCTGACAAATGGAAAAGGTTCTGCACCTGGATCCAGGCTAAGAGAGCCAGTAAGGCACAGCCCTCCCTCCCTCCCTGTCATCCTGGATTATTTAGCTGACCTACTACACAGTGGCCTCTCTTTCTCCTCTATAAAAATTCATGCCTGTGCTATTTCTGCTCCTTTTCCCACTGAGCAGCCCCTTTTCCCACACCCTTTGATCAAATAGTTCCTAAGTGGGGCTAGGAACTTGAGGCCACCCAGGAGACACCAACCCCAGCTTGGGACCTTAACTATGTATTGGAAAAGCTCACCCTGCCCCCTTTCGAATCCGCTTCTTCTGCAAAGCTAAAACTTCTCTACTGGAAGACAGCATTCCTTCTGGCCATCATTTCAGCCAGAAGAGTCTCCAAGCTGCAAGCGCTCATGGCTGTGGAACCCTTCATCGTCTTCCATGCTGACAGGGTATCCCTCAGAACTAACTCATCCTTTATGCCCAAGGTGGTGTCCAGTCTGGCTCTCAATCAATCCATTAATTTGCCCACCTTTTTTCCTAATCCCCAGAACAAGGGGGAAAGGATTCTGCACTCTCTAGATGTGCACACTCAGCTCAGATTCTATCTAGATAGGACTAAATCCTTCAGAAAGTCTGATCAATTGCTGGTTAGCTTTGCTACCGGGGCAGAAGGCAAAGCCATCTCCAAACATACCATTTCTAAATGGATAGCACACTGCATCCATTAATGCTACAAACAACATGGAAAGCCCCCCCCCCCCCCCCGAGGGTCAGGACCACTCCACCAGAGCAGCCTCCACCTCTGCAGCTTTCCGTAGAGGAGTCTCCACCAGGGACATCTTGGAGGCTGCCACTTGGACATCTGTTCACACTTTACCAAACATTACTACCTGCCTCTCTTCTCCAAATCCAGGACAGGGTTTGCCTCTGCAGTCTTGCAGGACATCCTAGCCAGCCCCTAGTTTCTTTGACTGCCTCCACCCACTTATAAATGTAGATATTAGAGTGTATTGACTGTTGCAGTCCTAGTTTCCCTCCCACCAGCCCCATTTTCTTCTATTTCCTTACTAAGGGACATATTGGTATTTACTGTCTACTGGTGGGGTTCTTGGCTCCTTCTTAGGGGCTCCTGACAGGTTAGGTCAAGAAAAACTGATGTAATTGCGTCGGCTGCCTTATTTTATACTGTTGACAACCTGACGTCAGTCCTGAAGCGCCAGCAACCGACGCAGAAATAATAAGCCTCTAGTATTCGGGCCGGCCAAGGGCTACCCTGGCAGGGATAACCCAAATGTGATGACTGCAACAGTGAATACATTTGAACATCTACATTTATGGTGAGTGTACACAACTGTACATTTTTGTGCTTGTTCTGTATTTTTTCATGCAAATAACATTGCCTCTATGTGGCTGTACATGATTGTACAGGGATTTTGTGAGTGACTCTGGATAGGCAGTGGTGTTCCCTTGGTTTGGAGGGTGCTTAAAATTTAGCCCGTGTGTCACTTAAAAATAGGAAGTCTGCTGTGGAATAATTTGTAAATGTTTCAGGGTTAGGTGGTATCCCAAACTTTATTTTTATTTCAAAGGAGACCACTTTGTGGTCCAACCTGACCAGTGAGCATGTTATAGTCAGTGGGCTGCAGTGTGCCTCCATGTTTTTAAGGACTAGGTCAGGGATGTTTGTGCCCCTAGTGGGCATACGGACTAGCTGATCCAGTGTGTTTAGCCCAGGAATCTTTGGGTCTGCATATTTGGGGGTTGTGTATTTTTTCCAGTTTATAGAAGGGTAGTTGAAATCACCCATTAGTACATTGTCAGGTAGAATGGATAGTGATTACAGTCCATTTAATTTAGTAATATGGGTTTCTTGGGTCATGCAAGTACTGTAGCTTGGTGGTCCCCGCAGAATAGTGCAGTACTTCCTAAAATATCAAAATGTGTACATCCACAGAAATCATTTTGACAAAAACATCAATAGCTTCACCTACTTCCCAGAATGAGCCCAAATACGGCTTCATTTTTAATCACTGGTAAGACACTATCACAGTATGACATTTCCCTTTTCCTTACACACAAATGTTCTCTTCTGGATTAGTTTAGCATTTGCCCGCATGAGTTCTACCGCTAACACATATGCAGATTACAGAAACCTTTACTTCAGGTTTTTTTTTCTGGATTCTCAGAAATTATGGTGGCCTACTTTGTATTCTGACTGTCAGGTCTACCCCTACTGGACTTGAACCCATTTGTTTCCTCATACTGGATATATGAGATGAGAGCCATCCAGGGGCCATTGTACAAAGACAACCATGAAGGTGTTTGTGTTCTTTATGGCATTTTCACCAGGAAGACATTTATCACGGCCTTAACCCTGCACTTTGGGCAGGAGACTAAGCCATCTACATCACCAAAGTGGCCCAAATTACATTATCCACTGTCAGTTCACTCTCCTGTACACTTGCTATAAAGGCTGTCACCTGGAATATGTTTAGTCAGCTAAAAACGTGCCTCTGTGGACATGCCTTTATGTCACTGCCACTTTGGTAGTGGCACAACATATCCTGCTTGGCTGCAGCCTTCCCCTGCGATGGGCATGCTGATCCTTCCCTGCCAGCTCTGTCAAGCTCCTGAGCCACTGATGGATCTTCGGTTGCCTTGGCTTGGACCCTCTGTGTCACCAGAGTTGGCTATGGCTTGTGGAAGTTGCCAGACAAGAGAAGCCTGTATTCTTTGCTTTCTTTCCTGGACACTGCCACCTTCCCATTATCCTTTGACATTCTTAACCATGTTTCAAAATCTCCTGCCTCAGTCTTGCTGCCCACTTTAAGTGGTGGTCTTTCCTTTTCTTTGTTGTTTTTTTTTTTTGTGAAACAAAGATTACTTTAGCCTCTTTTTGAAGTATACCCTCAAGTATCTCCTTGTACTTTGTCACTGATCTCAAGGAGTACACAGTGCTCTCTATTTTTGAGTCTTAGAAGTTAAGAGTCTTGCTGCAGTCTCCATAAAGCAAAATCAGAATCTTCTATTAGTTTTTGCACAGAGGCCATTCTGTTCTGGAATAATATTCATAATCCTTCTGTGTTCACTAACTGATATGTATATGTCAGGATTTCATGAACACTTCAGCGTCATGTCTTGCATAAATACAGGTCTAGAGAGACATTTGTGCATTTTTGCTGACCCATCCTCCACCACTGTGACAAATTGTCACTCATTTATTTTTATTTTGTCTTGGGTGGGGTCACATGAGCTGCTGATAGTGATGGTTGGGTAATCCTCTAGCCCCGTATCAGCTTTTGTATGTTCTTGTTAGGTAATTAATCCTTCCAAGGATGTAAAAATTGTGCAGCCGTATCTGGTTTATACCAGAAGTTCACATTTTGATTAGGAAAACAAAATTAATGGCAGAGAAGATAGACTGTATTTTGACCCATGTGAAAGGTATCACTGGTGATATGGATGTTCTGATGTTTTATTTTATTTATTTATTTTACATTTGTTAACCGGGATAATCCAACTGGACCAGGTCCATTTTCAGTGGAGGCCCGGGGAAAAAAGCTCCACAATTAGATTAAGTAACAAAAATAGACAGACAATGATAGCACAGAGACATGCATAATAACAATGGTGAATTTAAACTGTCCCAATAAACTATGAAATAATTACAAGTCTAGACTGTATAATCTTGTGTTATTTCAGCTGTAGGAAGATTAGGAAGGAGGCAGCACGGAATTAGAAATAGTCATCTTTATGTTATACATGGGCAAATCCAAGTTTTTCTGAGGTGTGATTTTGAGTGATTTTTTGAATTGTGTGATAGTAGAGGAAGAAGTTGTTTGGAGCAAATGACTGGGAGGGCGCACACAGAGTGTTGCAAACTGAGCCATGGAGGGAGGTGAAACTGCAGTGGGCCTCATATGGAAGTGGGTCATAATTTGCTTAAGAATGAAGTAAGGTGGTGGGGTAATAGGAAGCAGAAAGTGCCAGGTTATAGGAGAGTATGAGGAGGAAGAGAAGCATCAATAGTGTTAAGTGCTGAAGTAGAGGAAGGAGGGCATAAGAGAATGATCCCCACTGATGGACAGCAAGCAACAGGAAAATGAGTGGGGAGTTCTGGAGAAATTAGATCTCCTTAAAGAGGAGAAAGAGGGATTGAGGAATGGCAGTAGGGTAAGAAGATGTGAAAGCTTGCTTATGATAGCAGCTGTAGAAAGAGAATATGGGCAGCAGATGAGAGGCTCAGTAGAGAAGTAGTAAGACAAGACTTGCAACTGCAGTGATGTGGGAAAGGAGAAGTGCCTTTTGTGGTTAAGTGGTAAAAGTGAATGAGATATTTGACAGGACTGATGCTCAACATTTAGATCACTGTTGCAATAGCAAAAGCTGTCTGAGTCCTACCCCAGTAACTGGCCAGCTTTCATAGCTTAAGGCTGCCTTGCATGCACACTAGCAGAAGTTTGAATGTGCACCAGTAAAAAAGGAGAGTGTCAAATCAGTTAGAAATTTTCACCATTGAAGTACGCTCATTCAGATGATCTGTGTGGAACTGTCAGTTGGCTAGCGACCCTCAAAGGCTGGGCAGATAACTCTCTTGCTGGGCAAAACCTTCAACTAAAATTCTTTTCTGAGGAAAATTTGTGCTTTTCTGTTAGGAAACTGAATCTTTTTTTTTTTCTTGTGATGGTGGGATTTTTTTTTGATAGGAATAAGTAGTTTACTATGTCTGGCTTTGGGTTTAATTCAGGCTGTTGATCCTTCTTGTAAATCTGAGTCCGAATCGGAAGATGCAGGGACAGATATAATTTTTTCCTCTGATTTCTAATTCAGACCCAGAGGAAAGCTCTTTTTCTGACTCTCTCTCTGTGGGTGTTTCTGTTTCTCTGAGACTACTGCTAGAATGTGCCCGTGTTTTCAGTGGGAAAACAAAGGATGTTGTGTAGTCCAATCTCACCTTCATTTTTACGTATGAGTTTGGAGCCAATCCTCGGCTCCGACTCGGCTGATTTATAAGCTCGAAGACTTCTGGTTGGCTCGTGGCTAAGCAGGTATCCCATAGTGCACCAGTACAAACCCCAGAGCTCGTTTGCCATGTCGACAAGTTCAGTTGTGCTTCTCTTGGCTCTGGCTAAGTGTTAACTTTTTTCTTGCTTATATTGCTTAAAATCTTGTTCAAAGTTATAATTAGTGTAGTACAATAGTTTTTTGTATTAGTATTTGTTAGTGTAGGGTTGCTAATTCTTAGGTAATTAGCTCCTTTGCACCCTTTGGTGCAAGCATTGGCCTTAGGCCTGTTAGTGTGCTTTGTGGTATCCTGTATACAAGTTTTAGATTTATTGTTAGTGCTGATAGCTGGATAAACACTAGCATTGTTCTAGTCTACAGTTTTGTAGAGCAGTTTGGTTTTGGCAGTTATCTGCTGGTGTTGATTTTTTACAGTGGTGGAGTTTGTTGCTCGAAACTCCAGTTTCAGCTTCCTCTGTTAATCCTTAGCAGAATAAGGGTTTTCTATGTGTGTGTGTTTTTGCTGGTCTGTTTACGTTAGAAGACCTAGCTGGAGTTCGTTGTTCGAAACTCCATTTACAGCTTGCTCTGTTAATCCTTAGCAGAATAAGGGTTTTCTGTGTGTGTGTGTGTGTGTGTGTGTGTGTGTGTGTGTGTGTGTGTGTGTGTGTGTGTGTGTGTGTGTGTGTGTGTGTGTGTGTGTGTGTGTGTGTGTGTGTGTGTGTGAGTTTTTGCTGGTCTGTTTAAGTTAGAAGACCTAGATGTCCCTTTCCTTTCTGGACTAGGCCGTTTTAGTTAGAGGACCTAGTCCCTGTGGTGTTTCTTGCTTCGTCAGGGCTAGGCCCATTTAAGTTAGAGGACCTAGTCCTCCCTTTTACTTCTCTTCTCTTTTCGTCTGTGTGTTATGTCTAAAGAGGTTAAGGAGCACAGACCATCGGGCTTTAAAAAATGCATGAAGTGCTCCCACAAAATGTCATTGACGGATGGTCATGGTCTGTGTGTCTATTGCTTAGGGGCTATCCATTTGCAAGAGACTTGCTTGTTTTGTCATGCCTTCTGTCCTAGAGTGTTACAGGAGAGGAGGAACAAGCTAATTCTAAAGGTTCTTTTAAAGCCTGCCTTTGAGGAAGCCTTGTCTAGCTCTTCCTCTTCTTCCAAGTCCACTAAATCTGCTAAGTCTAAGTCTTCGAAAAGACCTTCTCTGGCACCGGCTGGTGTTGCGGAGCCGCCTCCTAAAGTGGCAAAATCGGCCTAATCGGCTCCACTGCCTTCGGAGCCGACTGAGAACCGCATTGTGGTGACAGGGTTGGATCCTAGTTTGTCGGAGCCGACCACTGAATTTATGGAACCTGCTATTCCTCCAAGATCAAGATCCCCAACTATGTCCTCCAGGTCTTCCAGGAGCCTTTCAGAAGATGATGTGGAGAGGGTGGTCCTGAGACTGCTGAAGTCGTCTGCTTTATCTAAATTGTTGTCGGCTCTGACCCAGTCAGTTCCGGAGCCTATGGAACCCATTATACCCCTGATTGTTATTCCTCCTCCGAGCCAAGCTGGTCTGTCGGAGTCGGAGGGCTTGGTGCCATTGATGGAACCCTCAGCTCTAGCTCCACTTGCGGTTGCTTCGGAGCTGAGTTCTGCTCCGACACTTTCAGTGTCATCCATTGTGTCCAGGGGCCGAAGCTCTCCGGTCGGCGCTGACAGGGAAAGTTGGAATTGGTCTTCTTTGGTTCCAAGTCTCCCTCTCGGCGCTTCGGCTAGGATGAGTTCGGACCCTGCGTCTATTTCGGAGCCAATAGCTCTGCCGCTGATGGCATCCTCGGTCTCTTCAGAGCAGGAGAGGTCCTTGGAGCTGGAGAGGTTGGCATTCGAGATGATGAGGAGCATGCTGTCCAAGTCACCAGTTGCCACCAAGGGTACCAGCACTCTCCTCCCTAGAGCACCCACGTCTGTCTCATCCCCTACTCTCTCCGGAGACAGCAGATACCCTCAGCCTCAGGAGCCACCGGCTGGTGGCCCCTACTCTTCCATGACCTCCCCAGAATACCCCCCCCCCCCCAGGAAGAAGACATGCAAGAGGAAGCATGTTGACTCCCAGGATGACTCTTTGCCATCTGACACTGATTTTGAGGAGTCGGAAGGGTCCCCCAAGTTGTCCTCTGATGATGTCTCCTTCGTGGACATCCTGGAGATCCTTAAGCAGAGGTGCGGCTGGCCCACTGTCAACCCTTCTGATGAGGAGTCGGTGTACCTGAAGGCTTTCGGGTCTCAACCTTCTGCCTCTTGGGTGTCTCCACCTTTTGACGAACTGATGGATTTAGTTAGTCGAAAAGTTTGGTGTAATCCTGATGCCATGGAGCCAGCCCCTAGGAGACCCAACAAGTTTCTTTCTGCCCCTCCAGATAAAGAATTTTTGTCCAGAGGTGTCCCCATAGATGCCATGGTGGTGGTGGCGGCTACTAAGAAGGAGCTTGCTGAGACTTCTTCTGTCCATCCGCCAAATAAGGAGTCTCAACAGATGGACAGGTACGGGAAGCGTGTCTTCATTTAAGCGGCTTTTACTCTTCGATTGTTGAACTATCTCACTCACTTCACAAGATTGCAGAGGGATCTCCTCAAGGAGTTAGGAGATTCTACACAGGGTACATGTACTAAGGGACTCCCTTACAAGATTTTGCTCAGTTGTCCACCTTAAATTCTATAGTGAACTCCTCCATGTGGCTTATTTCTTATGTGGCTGATGGAGCGAGTAGAGCAGCAGGTTCAGGAGTTGCCCTAAGGCGTCACTCCTGGATGCACTTGTGTAATTTTGCGGAACCGTTCAAGTCCACTTTCACTTTCACTTCCTCAGCATAGGCCTTTGGCTATACCTCTTGTTTTAGACATTGTTGATGATGTTTTCTCAGAATCCAGCATGGCTCCTGATTCCCTGCCTCCGTCTCCTAGTAAGCCAGACAGATATTACAAGGTTCCTGACTCCCACAAGTTTCTTTTTAAAAACCGTACTGCTGACCCTGAAACAATTTCTCAGGGTCCCAAGGGTGTTAAGGCTTCTACTGCTAAAAATCCTACCCCTTCTGATAGAGACTCCAGGGCGCTGAATAGATGGGGTAAGAAGGTTTAAATGTCTGCAGCCCTGGCAATCAGGGCTTTAAACTGTCAATTTCATGTGCTTAAATATCAACAGCATGTCATGGGCTTACTGAAACAGAAAATGATGTTGATTTCTGACTGTGTGGAAAATAAAGAGTTACCGGATTTATTGCATTCAGCTGAATAAGTTGGAAAGCATACTTTGCAATGTGGTTTTGATTCCTTGGAGGCCTCTTGCAGGCCGCCGTAACTGGATCTGTGATAAGAAGGCATGCTTGGCTCAAGGAGCAAAATCTGCCTGATCATGTTAAAGCAAAATTGTTGGATGCTCCTTTACAACAGGGCAGTCTATTTGCTAATAAAGCAGAAGAAGTTTTGAAAATAATGGAAGACAAAGCTAATTCTATGCAAACTGTAAAAGATTTCCTACAAGTGCAGCCACCCAGGTTCAGTAGGCACTGGCCTACTAAGAATTGGTCCTTTCCAGTACCCAACAGAGCCACTCAGGTCAAACCCAGACACTCCAAAGGCTCCAGGTTTCAGTCACAAGGAACTTGCAGAACAAAACAATGGGGTGCCTCCACCTCCAAATCTGGAAGTAGCAAGGCACCCCCCTACGGTAAACAGTCCCAATGACTTTCCTCTGCCATTTCCAAGCACTTACCTTTTGGCGGCCCCTTTGGGGGGAAAACTAGCACTTCATGCACAAAATTGGCATTTCATTAACCAGGACAAGTGGGTCTTAAATATAGTATCCCAGGGATACAGATTTCATTTCCACACATTGCCATTTCCAAACGGATAGCCAGATCTGCCTCCAAATCAGTGGGCAGAAGCAAGTTATGTCCCTTATGGATATGGGGGCTATTCAGCCAGTACCAGAAAAGGAAAAAGGACAAGGTTTTTATTCGGGACTTTTCCTGGTACCCAGAAAAGACAAATCATGGCGTCCAAATCTGGACTTATCCATTCAAAATACTTTCCTGGACATTCCAAAATTCAAGATGCTGACTCTACAACAGTTACTGCCTATGCTGGGCAAGGATGACTTAAAAGAGGCTTACCTGCATATCCCAAGCAGGGAATCTTGCAGAAGATACATCCGCTTCAAAGCAGGCTATTTGCATTACCAGTTCTCTGCACTGCCCTTTGGCTTATCTACTGCGCCCAGGGTCTTCACAAAGTGCCTGGCACCAGTAATTGCATTTTGCAGACAAAGAAACATTCAAATTTATCCTTATCTGGATGATTGTCTAATTCAGGCAGAAAACAAGTACACTCTTCTACAGCATCTGGCGTTTGTAAAAAGGCTTCTAACATGCCTAGGGTACACCATAAACGAAAAGAAATCACAACTGCTACCCTCTCATATAATTACATTCCTGGGTGCAAGCTTGAATACAACTGCCCTGATGGCTTACCTCACGCCAGACAAACAAATTCAATTGATAACTTACTTCAAACAAGCGTCCGCAAAAACCCAGCTATTTGCAAGACAAATTCTGCAGGCCTTGGGGTTCATGGCTTTCTGCATTTTACTAATTCCATATGCAAGACTGCATATGAGGAAACTTCAATGGTACCTAAAAAACTTATGGAGTCAACATTGTCACAGCCTGGAAACAATGATTCCTATCATTCCTTGCCTGCAACAGGAGTTCCTATGGTGGGCAGAGGCCTGTCACCAAAACAAGGGACTGTCATTCATTCCACCCCCTGCCACCCAAACCCTGACTACAGATGCATCAGATTATGCTTGGGGGGGCCCATCTGGCAGGGAGATGCATTCAGGACGAATGGAGCCCAAATCAAATGCACCTGCATATCAACCAGAAAGAAATGCTAGCTGTACAGAATGCTCTGACAGCCTTCAAGGACTTTCTTTATCCAGGACAACTACTGATGAAGACGGACAACACCACAGTTATGTGGTACATAAACAAGCAGGGGAGTACCCACGCCTACCCCCTTTGCAGACTAGCCATGGCCTTGTGGAACACAGCCTTGACTTTCCAAATTCATCTGCAAGCTCAATTCCTGCCAGGAAAGCAAAATACTCTGGCAGACGAACTAAGCAGAAATCTTATGGACCCACACAAATGAAAACTGGATCCACAAATCTTCAGCATGTTGACACGAAAATGGTGGAGCCCAGACATAGATCTTTTTGCCTTTTCCCAAAACTATCAGTTGGACAAATTCTGCACAAGAATTCATCACAAAAATGCTTGGAAAGTGGATGCTCTATCCTTCAGCTGGAAAAACCTATCAGTCTATGCCTTTCCTCCTCTGCCTCTGCTCTCCAAGGTTTTACTAAATGTCAGACAGGAAAAAAAGAAAATTATTCTGATTGCTGCAGACTGGCCTCGCCAACACTGGTACCTGCTCTTACGCAATATGTCATATCTTCCTACGTGGTACCTGCCTCAGACACCTTATCTACTGTCTCAGCAGAACTATCAAATTCTGCACACTCAGCTCCAAACTCTGATACTTGCAGCATGGTTAATCAACTAATTTCACCAGTCACATCTCTCAGTAAACCTGTGATGGATGTCATTTTGGAGGCTAGATGGCCTAGTACTAGAAAATCTTATGCTGATAAATGGAAAAGATTCTGTACCTGGAACCAAGCACAAGGAATAAACACAGCAATGCCCAATATTCCTTAGATTTTGCAATATTTAACTGAGATGCTTCATGAGGGCCTATCTTTTTCTTCTATAGAAATCCATGCCTCTGCCATTTCGGCTCATTACAACACAGAGCCTCTTCTCTTTTCTCATCCCCTGCTAAAGCAGTACCTCAGAGGGGCCAAAAATTTGAGACCTCCCAGGAGAGCACCAACTCCTGCATGGGACATCAATTTTGTGCTGGAAAAGCTCACCCTACCTCCTTTTGAACCAGCTGCTACTGCAGATATAAAATTTCTCTCTTTGAAGACAGCTTTTCTTTTAGCAGTCACTTCAGCTAGAAGGATTTCAGAACTACAGGCTCTCATGGCAGTGGAGCCTTTCATTTTCTTTTATCCGGACAGGGTGGCCCTCAGGACCAATCCATCCTTTATGCCTAAGGTGGTATCCAGTGTGGCTCTTAATCAGACCATTCATCTGCCAACTTTTTCCCCAAATCCACAGAACAAGGGGGAGCGGATTCTGCATTCATTGGATGTACATAGACAACTAAGATTCTACTTAAACAGGACAAAATCTCTAAGAAAATCTGAGCAACTACTGGTGGCATTTGCTGCAGGGGCAGATGGAAAGGCTATTTCAAAGCTGACTCTTTCAAAATGGATAAGCCATTGTATTCGTTTCGGCTACATGCACCATGGTAAACCTGTCCCCTAGGGGATCAGATCCCATTCCACTAGGGCTACATCTACTTCTGCAGCCTTTCTCAGAGAGGTTCCTACCAGAGACATTGTAGAAGCTGCTACTTGGAGCTCCGTTCATACGTTCACCAAACATTACCATTTACCTCTCTTCTCTAAATCCAGAGCAGGCTTTGCCACTGCTGTCCTGCTCGGCCTTATAGCTGCTTCTAATGCTGTATAATTCCATCCACCCAACCATAGCTTTGGGATTCTACCCAAATGTAATGACTGCAACAGTGAAACACGGAGGACATAGTACAGTTGTGTACACTTACCGTACATGTAGATGTTCGAGTGTATTCACTGTTGCAGTCCTGGTTACCCACCCGCCAGCCCCCTATTTTTCTCTTATTATACCTCTCCTTTCTTTTACTATGCTCAAAAACCTTTTTTGGTGTATTTGCTTTTAGTTGGAGGTATATATTTTTTGTGTTCTAAATTACATGTATATATATATATATATATATATATAATATATATATATATATATATATAATATATATATATATATATATATATATATTTTTTTTTTTTTTGCTCCCTCCAGGGGGGCACCTGACATCTGGGGCAAGAAAAACTGATTAAAATGGCGTCGGCTGCATGTTTTATACCCCTGACGACCTGACGTCATGGAAGAAGAGACAGCAACTGATGCAGGACCCAAGACATTGTTATTCAGGCTGACTGAGGGCAACCTGCCAGCAGATTACCCAAATGTAATGACTGCAAGAGTGAATACCCTGGAACATCTACATTTATGGTAAGTGTACACAACTGTACTTTCCCTCTAGACCATACCCTAAAGGTCAAAGGGGTGGTAAAATGTGGTTAAAGTCCCAGAGGGTCTTTCCGGACACACAGGGTGAACCCTCCTTTAGAGGCAGAGGAGGAGGATGAAATGGGAGACGTCGCCCTAGAGGCAGGGGTGGTCTGCAATACCAGCAAGGTCATGATTCCTTTCGGGGACGGCCTTAACAGCGCTCCTGATATGGGGCCCGACTGCATTTCTCTGGGGCTGGTCGGGGATTGCAATTTCTTTGTATCCAGAAGCCTGGATAAGTATAACCCAAGACAAGTGGGTACAAAGAGTTGTTACCAGAGGCTATATCATACCCTTTTCCCTTCCACCACTTGTTCCCAAGAAGATCCCAGATGTACCACCCAATCTCAGGGATCAGGCAACTGTGGAGATCAACAAGTTGCTCTTAAAAAGAGTCATCCAATTCATCCCAGCAGACCAGATAGGATCCGGAACTTACTCCAGGTTCTTTTTAGTCCCAAAACGAACAGGAGACTGGAGGCCAGTACTGGACCTCAGCAGATTAAACAAATCCGTGAGGAAGGACAAATTTCGGATGGTAACACTGCAGTCGATACTCCCTTTGTTAGGGAAAGACTATTGGATGTGCTCGATAGATCTCCAGGATGCCTACTACCATATAAAAATAGACAAGGCGTCCAGGAGCCATCTACGCTTCTTGCTGGGAGCCAGTCACTATCAGTTTAGTGCTCTGCCCTTTGGTCTCACCACAGTCTGGAGGGTGTTCACCAAGTGCATGGCAGTAATGACAGCTCACCTGAGACATTAGGGAATCCAGGTGTTTCCGTATTTGGACTACTGGCTCCTGACCACCCCCACCAGGCATCTTCTTCTCCAAAACAGGGACGCCCACTGTTCAACTTTGTGCTCAATTGGGGATCTCCATAGATTGAGAGGGCAATAATGCAGATTTTTCCCAATCTGTGATTTTTTATAGGCGCAGAGGTAGACACAGTGAACATGACAGCTCGTCTTCCCGCCGAAAGGGCACAAAATTTAATCTTTCAAATTCAATGTTTTCTCCCCTTGTGGAAGGTCAAAGCAAAGTGGGTTCTTCAGCTCCTAGGGACTATGGCATCCACCATCATATTAGTACCATTAGCCAGGTTGGACATGAGAATTCTCCAGTGGCTTCTGTCTTCCCAATGGTCCTTTCAATATCTTCTGCTGAATCACCCTATTCTGCTGATGGAATCATGCAAGGAGGACCTCCTTTGGTGGATAGCACCCAACCAATTGACGACAGGTGCCCCCTTTGTTCCTGCCCAACCCATTGCCATTGTGACCATGGATGCCTCCCAGATCCGGAGGGGGGGCATTACCTCAGCAGGACTGTCCAAGGCACGTGGCAAGAACACGAGGCTCACCTGCATATCAATGTTCTGGAGATGAGGGCGGTGCTCCTGGCGTTGCAAGCACTTCAAGACCTTCTTCCTCTAGAGACTATTGCGATACAATCAGACAACATGTCGGTAGTTTGGTATATCAACAAACAGGGCGGTACCAGATCTTACCCACTCTGTCGAGAGGCCATGCGAGTTTGGGAATGGGCGATTCCTTCCCAGCGCTTTCTGGTTGCAACGCACATTCCAGGGACGACCAACGTAATAGCCGACAAGCTCAGCCAGGCGATCCTACTGCCTCACGAGTGGTCTCTGAAACATGAAACAGCGGAACAGATTTTCCACAAATGGAGACAGCCTTGCTGCAACCTTTTTGCCAGTCCAGTCAATGCCAAATGCAGCAGCTATTTTTCTCTCATTTCCCCTTCTGGGGAGACACCCAGAGACGCTCTAGCTCACGATTGGTCCCTGGATCTTCTGTATGCTTTTCCTCCATTTCCTCTCATTTCCAAAGTGATTCAGAAAGCCAGATGGCTGGGATGCAGGTTAATCCTCACTGCTCCTTACTGGCCTCGTCAGATTTGGTTCCCCTTCCTCGAGTCTCTTCTACTGTACAATCCTTGGATTCTGGACCCAGCTCCAGATCTGTTGACTCACATGTCAGGTTCGCTACATCCTTCAGTCCACACCCTCAAATTGACAGAGTGGCTGCTCCAGTTCCATCCCTAGTCAGGCTTCACGATGTATCTTCCTCAGTGTCGCATATTCTTATGTCCTCCCATAAACCTTCAACTAGGAGATTATATGGTAATAAATGGAAACTGCTTCTATCCCTGTGATTTTGGAATTTCTCTCCAAACTTTTTCAGCAAGGATCTGCCGCTGCCACTATCAGAGTTCAATTGACGGCTATTTCTTATTTCCATTTAGGGTTTCCAGATACCAATTTAATGTCTCATAAGCTATGCAAGACCTTTTTGAAAGGAGCCACTCTGTTGAGGCCACCGCTCCAAAAACCTGTGGCTTCTTGGGATTTAAATTTTGTGTTGTAAAAAACTGACATCTTGCCTGTTTGAACCTTCTCACTCATCTTCATTGATATTTTTGTCTTAGCCACCAAAAACAAAGTCTTCTATCACATCAGCTAGACGGGAGTTACAAGCCTTGTCTGTTAAGCCACCTTATTTGATCTTTCATAAAGACAGGGTCTCACTGAATATTAACCCCTCCTTTGTCCCCACGCCACCTTAAATCAATCCATAGAACTCTCAGTTTTCTTCCCTAATCACTGTAATTCAGCTGAATATTGGTTTCATCAGCTAGACGTTCATAGACAAATACGTTTTTATTTGCATCAGACCAAGGAGTTTAGGAAATCAGATCAACTATTCATTTCCTTTTCTGAATCCAGATTGGGCTTACCAGTTTCTAAAGTGACACTATCTAATTGGATTTCCAGTTGCATAGCCTTTGTCTACAGTTAGGAGGGCAGACCTTTACCCTTCAAGATCAAGGCTCTGTCTATCTCTGAAGCCTTTTAAGCCAGGGCCCCACTTGATAATATTTGTGCAACAGCTACTTGGGCTACCCCTCACACTTTTATTACACATTACAAATTAGATTTAGCTTCCAGGGGTAGAGCATGCTTTGGCTCCACGGTGCTCAGGAGTATTTTCCAGTGAGCCACCCAAGAATAAGGCGCTAGGGATGCTGTCCCATACGTAAAAATGAAGATGAGATTGGACTACACAACATAAAGAAGTTATGTACTCACCATAACGTTCCATGTTGGTAGTCCATCTCACCCTTCATTTTTACCAACCCACCCTCCTGCCCCCATCCTGGAAGAATCTGGAGATATTAATATTTTGGTTATCTTTGGTTGGAGATCCTTTAGTATTGGTTTGTCTGTTATGGTTATTTCTTCTAGTGAGCAGCAAACAAAATCTGGGGTTTGTACTGGTGCACTATGGGATACCTGCTTGGCCACGAGCCAACCAGAAGTCTTTGAGCTTATAAATCGGCCGAGTCGAAGCAGAGGATCAGCTCCGAACCCATACGTAAAAATGAAGGGTGAGATGGGCTTCCAACATGGAACATTATGGTGAGTACATAACTTCTTTTTGCTCAGTCCCACAGAAAATTACTATGAGTTGTTACAGAAGGATTTTGTAGAATCTACACCCATTCCTCCTGTTCTGTCTGCTTTAGAAGATGTGTGTGTGTTACTACCTACAATTTTCCTGATAGCCAGCTGCATCTAAAAAGGCAGATAGGATGTATAAAGTTCCTCAGTTTTTTACATGTTTATACACTGTTACCAAACCTGTCCCTTTTTTCCAGAAAGTATTACCCAGATCTCATTTGCCGCTTGCAGCATCGAGATTGCTTGGACTGGCTTAGGCTAAGTATTTTCTTCTTTTTTGTGTTTTTGACAAAGTTTTTTGAATTTAGATAGCTAATTTCTCTTAGTATAGTCTTTAGAGTGTTTTCACCTTAGGTTATCGCCTTTGTGACCTTTCCGCTGCTGCCTTTTTGTTGTTGTGGCCGTCGTGCTTTTCCCCTCAGGTCTTTTTCCTTGAACCCATTTGACTTAGAGGGTTCTCTGTTCCTTTTCTCTTAGCCCCATCTTCGTTTAAGGGCCTTTTCCTTTCATTTTTCCTTTCTCCTTCCTTATAGGAGCAGCCATTTAAGTTAGAGGCTCTCCTGGGTTGGGGGAGTCGCTGTTTAACTTAGAGGCTCTTCCTCTTCCCTCCTTTCCCTTTCCTCTTCAAAAAAAAAAAAAAAGTTTAAAGTTTAGAGTTTAAAGTTCCTTTAGCTTACTCTTGTTGCTGTTGTTGGTGTTTTTCTTTGGTAATATTGTAATTACTTCCTAGCATGTCCAAGGAACCTACGGAGTCAAACGTTTGGGTTTTAAGAAGTGTGACTTGTGCTGCCAGAAGATGTCCCTTACGGATGGGCACACAAGCTGTGTCTGTTGCTTAGGGGCTGTACACCTGCGGGACTCGTGTTCTATATGTCATGCTTTTAGTTCTCGGGTCCTGCAGGAGAAGAAAAATAAGTTGATTTTATGAGGCTTACTTAAGAGCCCTTTTGATGTTGCTATTGAGGGTTTTCAGCCAGCGAAAAAGCAGGACAAGTCCTCTAAGCCATCATCTTTGTCTGCTCCTATGTCGGAGCCATCAAGATCTAAGGATAAACCTGTGAGTTTGTCAGATCTGAGCGTTGGTTCAGATAAACCTCTTTCTCCGGCGACTCCATCATTGGTTTCGGCGCCAGTCAGGACTCTCAAGAGAACCAGGTCTCCCTCTCTGGAGCCGGTGTGGTCTGTTCCACAGTCCGCGCTGTTACAATCTGTGGCTGGCAGTCATCGGTCTTCCTCTCATTCATCTCGATCATCTGGGCTTTTGGATCATGATGTGGAGAGGGTGATGGAGATGCTTCTCAAGACCCAGGCATTAGCTAAGTTATTATCGAGCGCAGCCCACAAGTATTTGGCGCCAACACCTCAACCCGCACTATTATAGATTCCTCCTCCGACTCCTTTGAGTTCGGAGCAGGAGTGCATGGAAGTCGTGGTGGAACCGCTGGCTCTGATTACCACTGGTCTATCGGTTCCGACTACAGGTCCGATCTCTTTCTTATCTTGGTCTGTCGAAGGATCTAGGGTCCGATGCTTTCTCGTTGACTCCAAGGGGGGGGAATGGCATCGGACCCTTGTCCAACCCCACTCTCGGGGCTTTGGCGCAGGTGAGCTCGGCTCCTACATTGGCCTTGGAGCCATTGCCCTGGGTTAGGAGGAGGTCTCCAGACACTTTGGAGCCGAGGACTCTTTTGGGCTGGGACTGCGGTACCTTCGAGGTGATGAGGAGTGTGCTGTCCCCTGAGATCACTCCACTCTTGGCTCCATTGGCTCCTACTATTTCAGTGCCTAAGTCTGCCCCAAAGCATAGGGAATCCATGCTCCAGGATGCCCCAGTGGGTGACCCCACCTCTTCTGAAACCTCCCCTGAGCATCCCTTGGAAGGAGGTCCCTCGGAAGACAAAATGCAAGAGGAAGCATTTGGACTCCCCTGTGTCCCTCACTTCAGACACAGACTTGGAGGACTCAGAAGGGTCCTCCTCTGAGGATGTCTCTTTTTCAGACAAACTGGAAATCCTTAGGCAAAGGGGTGGCTGGAAATCCCTTGCCCCTTCTGAGGACAAGTCTGTGTATCTGGATGCATTTGGTTCCCGACCCTCCACCTCTTAGGTGTCCCCAACTTTCGACTCTCTCTACTGGCTTTGGTGAGTGGGAAGGCCTGGAGCTCCCCAGAGACAATGGAACCAGTTCTGAGGAGGCCCAATAAATTCATAACTGCTCCGGAGGATAGGGCCTTTCTATCAAAGGGTGTGCCTGGTGATGCCATGGTGGTGGCGGCAGCCACCAAGAAAGAGTTAGCAGAGACTTTTGTACATCCGCCGAACAAAGAGTCTCGTGCAGGTATGGGAAGCGTATGTTTGCTTCAGCAGCCTTTACTCACAGGTCACTGAATTATTTGTGTCACTTTACACGCCTTCAAAGGGATCTACTGAAGGAAGTAAGAGATACCCTACAGGATCCTACAGCTGAAGGAGCTGCGAGCAAGGCGGTTTCACAGCTTGTGACCTTGACATCTATAGTTAACTCCTCCATGCGGCTGATCTCCTACGCAGTAGATGGAGCGAGTAGGGCAGCAGGCACAGGAGTTGCTTAGCCCAAGCATTCCTGGATGCATCTTTGTCAATTTGCGGAGCCCTTCAAGTCCTCCTTTACCAATACCCCCTTTGACGGCTCATTGCTGTTCAGGCCTCAGGTAAAAGAGACGCTTACCAGTGTGAACGAGATGGCAAAACTCTCTCTGTCACGGGAGTATGTTTTTCTGTCCTCTCTAGACCTTACCCCAATGATCAGAAGAGTGGGAAGATGTGGTTAAGAAAATCCTAGGGAGTTTTACCTGACACACCTGGAGACATTTCTCCCAGAGGCAGAGGGGGAAACAACAATGGGCGACTCCGACCCCGTGGCAGGCGTTCCACAGAATCAGGCTGACGGAGATACCTTTTCTGGCAGGGCTTTCCAGCACTCTTGAAAGGAGCCCCGACTGTCTGCCTCTGGACGCAGTTGGGGGTAGATTATCCCAGTACCCCAAAACTTGGCAAACAGTCACGGAAGATACCTGGGTACTGTCGATAATATGCAGGGGTTACAAAATTCTCCCAACCACCCCCCTCCAATAAATCAACACGCAGTCCCAGATGTTCCACCCAGTCTTCGGGATCAAGCAAACCTAGAAGTTCAAAAGTTGCTAGAAAAAAGAGCCATCCAAGAAGTCCCCGCAGACCAGATCGAATCCTGCACTTACTCAAGGTTCTTTTTAGTTCCTAAAAAGACAAGGGACTGGAGACCCATTTTGGATCTCAGCAAACTCAACAAATCAGTCAAGAAAACGAAGTTCCGGATGGTAATACTGCAGTCCATTCTTCCATTTCTGCGTCAGGACAACTGGATGTGCTCCGTTGATCTCCAGGATGCATACTGCCATTTGTACTACCATATAAAAATGGATAGGTGGTCCAGGAAGTACTTGCGCTTCCGTCTGGGAGCCAGTCATTATCAGTTCAGAGCTCTGCCCTTTGGTCTCACCACAGCCCCCAGGGTGTTCACCAAATGTATGGCAGTAGTCACGGCTCACCTGACGCATCTAGGATTCCGGGTTTTTCCATATCTAGATGACTGGCTCCTCAATGCCACCACCAAGCATCAGCTCATCGAGGCACGGGACTCCACTATTCACACCTGTACACAACTAGGCATCACCATAAAGTATGAAAAGTCTACCTTGTTGCCTTGTCAGTATATTTCAGTTATAGGTGCAGATTTAGACACAAGGGCCATGATAGCAAAACTGCCTCATGAAAGAGTGTTAACCATTCGTCATCAAGTTTCAATCCTCTTGGCAAACAAGAGAATCCAGGCAAAATGTGTCCTCATGGTCTTGGGATTGATGACTGCAACGGCTACTCTGGTCCCTATGCCGCGCTTCCACACAAGAATTGTGCAGTGGCTCCTTTTTGCTCAGTGGTCATTCCAGGAATTGCCAATGTCACATCAGATATGGATCACGGAGTCTTACAAGAAAGACTTAGCATGGTGGCTTCACTCCTCTCTGGTATCAATGGGCAGAACGTTTCTAGCCTCCCAACCCGTAGCCAAAGTGACCACAGACGCTTCCCAGATTGGGGGGGGGCATTATCTGGGACAGATTGTTCGAGGGACTTGGCAAGAATACAAGTACCACTTGCACATCAATGTCCTAGAGCTGAGAGAGATGCTTCTTGGGTTGCAAGCACTTCAAGACTACCTACAGGGGCTATAGTGACTCAGACCAACAATATGTCGGTAATATGGTAGATCAACAAACAGGGTGGAACCAGGTCTTTTCCCTTGTGCTGAGAAGCTCTACGAGTATGGCAATGGGTGATGTCTTTGCAACGCTTTCTGGTCGCAACAGACATTCGGGGAAATCCAGCGTGATAGGGGACAAGCTCAGCAGGGCTATTCTGATGCCTCACGAGTGGTCCCTAAACAGGAAGTTGCAGAGTTAATTTTTCGCAAATGGGGCCAGCCATGCTGCAATCTTTTTGCCACTCCCCTCAATAACAAATTCAGCAGCTACTTTGCCCTAGTCCCACCACTGGAACAGTCACCCAGGAATGCACTGGTTCACGATTGGCCCCTGGGACTGCTTTATGCCTTCCCACCTTTTCCCCTGATCACCAAGGTTCTTCAGAAAGCTCATTCCTTGGGTTGCAAGTTAATCCTCATTGCTCCTTACTGGCCTCAACAGATTTGGTTCCCATTCCTCTGGCCTCATCTGCAAGGAGAGCCTTGGATACTGGACCCAGTTCCAGATCTCCTAACGCATCAGTCAGGTGCTCTCCACCCTTCCATCCATACTCTCAAGCTGACGGCTTGGTTTCTCCACTTCTGATCTTAGCCAGGCTCCCAGATGTTTCAGCGGCAGTTCAACACATTTTGATTTCATCCCATAAGCCCACTACAAGAAAACTTTATGCTAGTAAATGGAAGAGGTTCTCTTGTTGGGCAAAAAAGAATGACATTGATCCCTTTACTGCCCCCATCTCTAAGATTCTGGATTTCCTGGCTGAATCATTTGAACAAGGAGCAGCGGCAGCTACTGTCAGAGTCCAACTAGCTGCCATTTCTAATTTCCATGTAGGAGAAATAGGATCTAACATAATTCCTAAGAGGTACTTCCCTCTTAAGACCGCCAATAAGAGAACCTCTCCCCCCTGGGATTTAAATCTAGTTTTAGAGTCTCTCATTCTTCCTCCCTTTGAGCCAGCTGATTCCTGTCCTCTTAAAATTTTTAACTTGGAAGACCTTTTTCTTAACCACCATTACTTCAGCTAGGAGGGTCTCAGAGTTACAGGCCTTATCTACTTGTCCCCTGTAATTGATTTTCCACAAAGATAGAGTTTCTCTCAGAACCAATCCATCCTTTTTACCCAAGATGTGTTCAGAGTGTAATTTAAATCAATCCATAGAGCTTCCTGTATTCTTCCCCAATTATGGCAACAAGGCAGAGTATAAGCTCCAACAACTGGATGTTCATAGACTGTTACATTTTTATTTACACAGGACTAAGGATTTCAGAAAATTTGACCAATTGTTTGTATCCTTTGCAGACAACAAGAAAGGTTCTCCAGTCTCTAAAGTAACCTTATCAAAGTGGCTCTCAAACACTATCATCTATGTTTACACTTTGGAGAACAGAGAACTTCCAGGAAAAATTAAAGAACACTCATATAGGGCCTTGGCTACTTCTATTGCCTTTCAAGCCAAACTGTCTTTATTTTCTATCTGTGCGGCAGCCACATGGGCTAATCCCCATAACTTTATCTCTCATTACAAAGTAGATGTGGCCTCCCAGGACAGGGCATACTTTGGTTCTACGGTCCTGAATAGTTTTTTCCAGTGAGCCACCCAAGATTTAGGTGCTGGGGATGCTGTCCCAACCAGCAAGAAGGAGGCGACATGGGACAACATAACATAAAGAAGTTATGTACTCACCATAACATTCCATGTTTGTTGTCCTTCATCTTGCCTTCCTTCTTGCGTCCCACCCTCCTTCCAACTCCTGGAGGATTGAGAGGAATTTTCTTCCTTTTTGTTTGGCTACACTGGCTGAGTTCCCTTTTTGCTTACCAGTTGGTTAGACCTTGTCTTTCCTACCTTTGTCTTGCTGATGTTTATACACTCATATGCAGGTTCTTTTTTCATAATCAAGTTTAGTAATATTTGGACCTATTTAGTCTGGTGGGTTATCATAACTGAAATCTGGGTAACTACTGCTAGGCATGTTGGGATATGGGCTAGCCTTGAGCCAGTAAAAAGCTCTCGAGCTATAGTATACGGCCGAGTCGAACCCAGCCAGCAAGAAGGAAGGTGAAATGAAGGACAACAAACATGGAAAGTTATGGTGAGTACATAACTTCTTTTTTTTTATTCAATGATGTTTCTAGTGTGAGAGAAAGAAAATTCTTTGAGACCAGTTCTGGATCTTTCTTTCCTAAACCTGTGCATGATAGTGCCCAAATTCAGAATGATGTCATTTTACAACCTGTTGCCTCTTCTTCCTCTTTCAAGTTTCCTGGCAGCACTAGACATAAAAATGTTTATCATCACATCATTTTTCATCCAAACCTCATATGTTTTTAAGGTTTTGTGTGTCTGGATCAAATTATCAGTTCTCTACCTTACCGTTTGGACTGTCCACTGCACCAAGAGTGCTCACAGTGTTGAGCATCAGTTGTAGCTCATTGCAGGCTACAGGGTGTCCACATTTTCCATATTTAAATGACTTGCTTATCCTTGCAGAATCTTTTAAAAAGTGCAAGGAATATCTCTCTTGGGTGAGATATCTCTTGCACAAGCTGGGATTCCAAAAGAACATTTGAAAATCTTGACTACTACACACAGGATTGTGTTTCTGGGATGTAAATTAGATACTCAGTTCAAAGAGCTTTTTTCTTCCATAGGGAAAAAATAGATCTTTATCTAGATCTATTTCTAGGTTTTTCATCTCAGACTTTGGTGATTGTGAGGTGCTACCTCAGGATTTTGGGTCTCATGGCGTCTATGATTCTCATAATCAGGGGCGGCCCGTGCTATTGGACTACAGCCCCACCAGCTGTAAAAAAAGAAAGAAAGTAAAATAAAATACAAAGAAAGAAAATAAAAAAATGATCGCAAGTAGTGTACCTTCATGCATGTGCACTAGCAGCATTTCCGATATCTAGACTGCTGCTGAACCAGACTGGAGCATGCGCAGACTGTCTCAGCAGCAGTCTGGATTACGAAGCATTCAAGTGCAGAGATCCCAGAAGTCTATGCAGTTGTAACTGCATAGACTGTCACTGGAAAGGGATCAGACTCGGACTGCAGCGTCGGCAGGCTGGGAGTCTCGTCGGGGAAGGACATCTCGCGGGGCTTTCTAGTGCTCCATCGAACGAAGCTATGGAAGGATTTTGTGCTGCAACGAATGGACGAAGCTATGGAAGGATTTAGTGCTGCAACGAACGGACCTGTCCCAGGTAGTGTGTGTGTGTGTGTGTGTGTGTGTGAGTGTGTGTGTGTGTGTGTGTGTGTGTGTGTGTGTGTGTGTGTGTGTGTGTGTGACTGTGTGTGTGTGTGTCTGTCTGTGCAAAATGCCCCAGGTGCTACATGGTGGTGGGTAGAGAATAAGGCTTGAACCCTGTACCTTGGGCCCAGGTGGCAAGAGCCTGAATTCCCTACCCACTATAATTTGTAAAAATGTTGCAGCTTTTTCCCTCATACTTGTTCTGTTCCTCATAAAATCTGTGGTTTCTGTATTTTTGTGTCCTTGCAAAGCCAGTAGTGCATTGGTGCAGTGGTAACATTGTTGCCTGACAGCTACATGTTCTCTGGTTTGATTCTTGGCTGGGGGGCCTTACCTTCTGTGTGGAGTCTGTATGCCCTCCCTGTTTTTGTTTCCTCTAGTGTCCTCCCATCTTACAAAGACGTGTCTGTCTGGAGTGTTTCTCCCTGGGCCTCTGCTAAAAATTAGCTTTTGTTCCAAGTCAGACTTTCCTGGTTAACAAATGTTAAAAAGGACACGTATTTGAATATCAGACTTCATATTCTTCAGAAAGTGCATGGTAACACAAAAGCTGTTATTCTAAGTGTGTCAGATGGATATTTGAAATTTGTCCCTATTTTTTGGGACTGTATTCCCCCATTATTGGCTTCATCCAGGTTTTGTGCTAAGGTTGAGAGCTATGGTAAGAACTGAATTCACTGAATATGTTTGGGGGCTATATTCCCCCATTACTGGCTTTGTCCGGGTGTTTTTTGCTAAGAGGTTGAGAGCTATGGTGAGAACTCAATTCACTGAATGTTTGGGGGCTGTATTCACCCATTATTGGCTTTGTTCATGTGTTTTGTGCTAAGAGGTTGACAGCTGTGCTATGGTGAGAACTGAATTCACTAAATGGTAGCCATTTAAGTTTCCGTCTTCCTCTTTCACAAAACAGCTGATTTGGCATAGTGTATGTTGCTCTGACTGTTTTGCACAGGGTCCTGGGTTTAAGGTTTGACAGTGAAATGTATGGTGGTAACATAGCTTTTTATTCTAGCAACTTTCCAACATTATACAAACAATGTTTAAAATGTGTCCCTGGTTTTTAGGCTTTTGTCCCCCCCACAATAAACTTTGGCTTTTTCCAGATTTCTTTGTGCTGCAAAGTTCAGAGATACAACTGAGTGAGTAGATTTTACAAGGAGCTGAGAGCTGCAGGGGAGCAAAAGTTTAGTGCTGCTTATGCTGAGTTTGCATGCATTGTTAATAGCACAACAGGTAGTATACTTGCTTTTGATGCAGAAGGCTGTGGGTTCTACTCCCACAGTAGATAGATGCATTGCTTATACTGTACTGTGTTGCAAAAGGGGTGGATGCGAAGATACCTAGTAACTATGAACCTGTTATCAGTTTGCCATCCATTCCCTATTGCAATATTGTTAGCTTATCATTTTCTTTAGTGTAAGATAGGCAATGTATTCCTCAAGGGTAACGGGCACTTTATTTGTAGATGAAACAATGAAATACAAAGTTGTTTGCAAGCAGCAACCTCTTCATTAGTTACAGATCTCTTTAATGTGGAATTATTTAGATGACTTTTACTTCTTCAGAGATTGTGCATATGTACTGATACTGGTGGACTGTAGATGTTTGAGTAGACTTTTATGATGGAAATGTTCTGAATTGGGCAGTTGGTGCATGCATTTTGTTTCATTGTTTACAGGAAAAATTTCAAAACAATAAATTTAAAACACCCTCTAAAACTGTACTGTATTGTACAAGGAGTATAATTTAATACAATCAGGAAGGTGTATGAAAGAGCATGTGTATGTTTCGTGTGCAAGGGGCCTGTGATTTGAAAACAGCCCAAACCCAAAGTTAATCTGCCACTGCCAAAATGTATTTTCTTTGAATGTGGGTTTCAATGCTGTTTCAGTGATTGTGAGTTTTCAAGGACAGAGAAGTTTTAATGCTAAGTCTATTCTCATTGTGAGACTGCATTGCTTTGTTTAGCAGATATGATATCTATTCGTGTTTGTGCTGTAAAATGCAAAATAAAACTTTTAAATGAAGTCCAAATCATCCCAGAAGTAAAGCAGTATGCACATTAGTGTTTATGGTAAATGGGGTGAAATAGCCAAGTAATGGTTCATTGGAATGGCTGTAGGGGGGAAGCTCCATTCGACCATGATTTTGTGAGGGGGAAGGGCAGCAAACTCAAAGACAACCCCGGCTGAACTATACCTCTCAACAGTTCAGATTTTTGCAGAATAAATAGATTTTTGCTTCTTATTTTTCGTTTGTTCCTCATAAAATTTGTGGTTTTCTGTCAAATCATTTAGGAATGAATTCACTAAATAATGACAGACACTGAGTTTCAGACTTCATAACCTTTAGAAAAATGCATGCTAAAGCAAGACCTGTTATTCGATCAACTGTCTCAGTTTATACAAGAGCAATTTTTAGTACTGTTTATATGTTCCCCCCATATATTTGGCCTTGTCCAGATTTCCTGCGTACAGGTTGAGAGGTACATGCAAATAAATTGCTTTATAAAATTAGGCATATACAAACCTCTTATCTGTCCCCGATTTTGGCTCAAAATGTTGCTCTTCCCCTAATAATCCCTCCGCAAAATGGCAATTTTGGAAGAAAACATGGAGGGTTTACAGTTAATAAATAAGTGTAATAATCAGTTATAGATTACTTTTATTTCAGAAATGCATGTAGATTATTTTATGTTGTCAGCTGCTCAAGTTAGCAGTACTAATATTAAAAAGTGTCCCTTCTTTGACAGGTTCCCAGCTGTATTGCGTGGCTATTTTATATTTTTGAATCACATTTTTGGTCCATTTTTCATAAAATTGTGTTTTTTTGGCAAATTAGTGGCAAATCATTAAATACTGAAGTTAGAAAATAATGACAGACAGATTTCACACCCTTCAGAAAATTCATACTAATTCAAGACCTACTATTATATTATCTTTCTAAGTTTATAAGAGCAATATTTAAAAATTGTCCTTATTTTTGGGCCTTTGCCCCACTTCTATGTATGGCTTTGTCCAGATTTCTTGCTCTGAGGTTGGGAGGTATGACATATGTGTCAGGGCCATCGCAGTCAGCCAGAGACATTTCAAATTGTGACATACTTGTTGCACCCCACTCCCCCATGTAGTGACTCTGGATGTGTCAAGGAAGGCAAGGAGCAGTTATACAGTGTAAATGTGCAGACTATCCCCCCATCCAAGGTAGACACAAGTACTACAATGGCTTTTCATCTGTCCTTGATTTTGCAGAATGTTCTGGTTTCTGTCATATTTTTATACTGTTGATTTATGCTTATTATTCTTCAGAAAGTGCCTGTTGCTCTGTGTTTAAGTAGCAGTGATTTAATGACCATCTGGTAAGCTTGTCTGAGATTGTAAGATGCAAGTAAGTTTTAATAAGCATACTGTTAATGAACTGCCAACATTGAAAGCCTTTCTGTTGTTGCCATGCAGAGAATACTTACATAACTAGATAACATGTAAGCCTTGGGTATTGAAATGCTTGTGACAGTATTTGTAATAAAGGACAGGATTACATTATTTTAAGAGCTCATTACATGCTTTACCTGCAAACTAAACAGAATGCCAATCTATCATGTGTGGTCCATATCCTGTGCAGTAATCCTTTAAGCAATGTATGTTGAGCTTGTTTCCTGTTTGCTTTTTATTTTTTACTTTGATCATGTTTTCCCCATGAAACAAGTAGATAGTTGTTTTTGGATAAGAAACATTTTTACAAGTGGGGGTATCACAGAGATTGCTACTTTCAGCATGTTACTTGGTACTTTAATAAAGCTGAATATAAATTATAATTAGAACTGGAGTACAAGGAGAAGTGGTTTGAGTTGAGTGCTGCTTGTTTTTCTTATACTTGATTTTGACTAGCATTCCAGTAATGTATTTAAAAAGTAATTTATTTTTTCATGCCTCACAACCTTTTTGTTTCCATCTAGATATTATGTAAGCTGTCATGCAGCCAATAGATTGAAATAATTTTTTTCTTCTACACTTCATTTTGTCTTGATTGGACTCTCATAATGATGGTTTGGCACCCAGGGCAGAGTATTTAATTAAAGTTACAGTTTTTGTGGTTTTGAGCATAGCTCCTCCCCTTTCTATTTGGCCACACCCATTCCCATTAACCCCACCCATTCAGCTGTCTCTTGCAGCCCCCCTTTGATTTGAAGTCACCAGCCGCCACTGCTCTTTAAAATACCCTTGGCAAGACTCCAGATGAGGAAGATGCAGTAGTATCTGAAATCTCTTTGGTCCTAAAATCAACACACTTTATCTTTTCAAATCCCAGTGCTGGGATTTGTCAGAAGAGAAATCTTTTGGTGGAGACAACAGATATCTTTAAATTTACATCTTCCCTTCTCCCTTCTTTCTCCAAAGCAGTCAGTCACCACAGACACTTCAGACTTTCCGTGGCAAGCAGTTTTGGGAGGGATAAAAGTACAGGGTGTGTGGGACACCAAGGATAGATGCAAGCACGTAAATATTAGAGAGATGCTTGGTCTGATCAAGGCACACAATGCTGTGAACCATCTTTGTTCCCTGGGATCTCTTCAAGTAGGTACAGACAATACCGCAGTCATATAGTACATCAACAAGCAAGGGAGTACCAGGTCGTAACCTCTTTGTAGACTAGCCATGTTAGCTGGGGGTATAGCTTAACAGCACAATCTCACAGTACAGGCATCCTACATTCCACTGGAGCAAAATTGTGAGGCAGACAAGCTGAGCAGGACCAGGGCAGAACCCTCAAAAATGGAAATTTGGTCGGGGGGGGGGTCTTCAAGATTTGATCCATCTGTGGAGAGTTCCTCAAGAAGGCCAGTTTGCCTCCTCTCTGAGCAATCAACTGGAAAGGCTCTGTTCCAAGACTCCATGCAAGGCCTGGAAAACAGATGCCATTTCTTTTCTTTTGAAAGGAATGTTCTTGTATGCTTTTCCATCTTCCCACTAATATCCATGATACTTCTGAAAATTCAAAAGTAAACACTCAAAGATCATTGTGGTGACTCCCTTCCAACCAAGGCAACCATTCTTTTGGAAATGACCAGGGGCCTCACAGACAGGATCTAATCACACAAGAACAAGGGTGTTTGATACACCCCAACATCAGTCAGCTTATGTTGACTGCATGTTTGTTAGGCTGTTAATTCTTTTTAGGCACCTGTTTACTGGGGATGTACAGCAGGTACTAATGGAGGCAAGAAGGATTGCTACTAAAAAAATCATATATTAGCAAATGGAAAAAGGTTTTCTAGTTGGTGCCAACAACATAACCAGCACCCATTCAGGTCTAGTTCTCTGGTTCTGCAATATTTGTGTGAGTTACTCCCTGATGGTCTTTCTTATATTTTTGTCAAGGTTCATTTATCGGCCTTTCAGCATATTGGCATATGGATCTTTCTCTTTCACTGCTGTTTCATGCCAAAATGCTCTTGAAAGGGATTTTGCATAAGAGGCCTCCAAGAAAACCGGTGGCTCCTCCTTGGAATTTTAATTTTGTGTTAGAGAAGCTTAAAACTTGCTCCATTTGAACCAGCTAATCTGTCTGACTTGAGGTTCTTAACATGAAAAGTAGTTTTACTGATTGCTCTGATAGCGGCAAGAGGGGTGTCTGAGTTGCAAGCTGTTATAGTAAATCACCCCTATATCATTTTCCCATAGAGACAGGGTTTCTCTGAGAACTAATCATTCTTTTACGCCTAAAGTGGTATCCAAGTTTAATTTAAACCAAACTATTCATCTACCCGTTTTCTTTCTTGAACCTAAAAATTAGGGAGAAAGTATACTCCATACCTTGGAGGCCCACAGACAACTCTGGTACTACCTTGACAGAACTAAATCTCTCAGATCTTTTGATCAGTTGTTCATTTCTTGTGAAGGTAAGAAGAAAGGACAATCTGTGTCAAAACAGAACTATTTCCAAATGGTTGTCTAAGGCTGTTGCCTTTTTCTATACTCAGCATAGCAGAACTATTCCAGGCAGGGTCAAGGCCCACTGTACCACCACCCTGACTTCATCTGTGGCTGTTAGGAATGGGTTTGGATTCTAGGACTATTCTAGAAGCTGCTGTGTAGCCCTCTGTACATACTTTTATAAAACACTATGCATTTGATTCCTTCTCTAGGTCCAGATGAAGCTTTGCTAGGACCATTCTCCAGGGCCTTCTGGACTGTTCTCCATCCACCTCTCAAATATAGCTAATGTAATCTACCCATATAGCTAACGTTACTGCAGCAGTGGTCAATATGATGAACACAGTACTGTTGTGTAAGTGAGACTTAACGTAACAGTAGATGTTTGAATGATCAGTGCTGCTATAATTGATCCCTCCCTTCACCCTGCCTTGTTTTTTGGCATGTTTTTATGCCAGGGTGTGGATGTTTATTTTATGTTTTTCCTAGCATTGTCCCTTCAGGGCTCAGCTTCCTGGTCTCTGCTGGCAGGAAAGCTCTGAAGGGTTTCGTGCCCAAATTTATCTTTTAGTCAGCTCAAGCTGTCTGACAGTTTGGGTGTATGGAAGGTCATGTTATGCTTTAGAAGCTGACTGGCTGTTAAAGCCTTACCAGGATATAACCCATATAGCTTAAGCTACTGCAGCAATCATTAGAACATCTGCTTTAACTGTAATTTCTCCCTTCCTTTCTAATTGGCCGAGGACAATTACCCCAGGCTTTCTCACAAGTTGGATTTCCTCACACAAGACAGTAGTTGTTTGATACACCCCAATCTGAAAGCTATTCAGCTTGCCTGGATAATAAAATCTTGATACCTTTTAGCACCTTTTTTTCTGAGAACATGCAGGAGGTACTAAAGGAGGTGAAACAACTTTCTTCTACTATAAAATCATATATGAGCAATTGGATAACATTTTCTAGTTGATGCTACTTCTGGAACTTGAGCCCACTTCAAGCCCAGCTGCATCTGGTTCTTGATTATTTGTGTGAGTTACTAACCTCTGGCCTTTCTTAATTCCCTGTCTAGGTTAATTTGCTGTCCATTTCTGCTTGTCTTTGCTTAGGCAGACACCTCCCTTCCTTTCTAATCATCCTGAAGTTAAACGGTTTTTGAAATGGATGTTGCTTATATGTCCACCTGTAAAACAAGTGGATCCTTTTTGGGATCTTAACTTTGTGCTTGAAAAGCTTGCTGTTTTTTTTTTTCTTTTGAACAGCTCATCTGGCCGAATTGAGTTTCTTAACATTGAAAACTGTTTTACTTATTTCTCTGACCATTGCCAGAAGTGTATCTGGGCTACGGACCTACTCGTTTTTCACAAGGACTGGGTTTCCTTCAGAACTAGCCCTTCTTTTATGCTTAGTGGTCTTGAAGTTTACCTTAAGCCATACTGTTACTGTCCCTGTCATTTTTTTCCTGAACCCAAGAACAAGGGAGAAAAGTTTCTTCACACTCTGGATGTCCACAAGCAGCTCTGATATTACCTAGACAAAATGCAAACCTTGAAGAAAACTGAGCAGCTGTTTGTTCTTTGTTTTTACTTTCATGGGAGTCCACCAGTATTTCCACATGGTTGTGTAATGCTATTGAATTTTGCTCTACTCCCCCATCATAACCCACTTCCAGACAGGATTAGGGCCCAATCTACAAATGCTTTGACTTCCTTGGTGGCTCTCTGAGAAGGGGTGGAACCTAAGTGTTCTAAATGCAGCAACTTGTTCCTGTATGCCTACTTTTACAAAGCACTACAAACTGGTTTCATTTGCTAAGACCTTTCTCTAGGGGTGCCTGGACTCTTAGTTTATCTTTCCTTCTCTCTTCTTTAGGTTCTAAGCTGTGGAAATCAACCCAAATAGCTTAGGCTATTTCAAGTCATTAAATGTTAAACATAGTACAGCTGTGTAAGCAAACTTACCGTAATAGTAGATGTTCTAATAGATCTCTATTGCAGTCTTATACCTCTCAACTGTCCAGATTTTTGCAGAATGTCCAGATTTTTGCCTTTTATTTTTGGTCTGTTCCCCATAAAATTTGTGATTTTTCTGGCAAGTCATTGAGGATTGAGGCCACTAAATAATACTTATTAATGACAGACATTTAAGTTTCAAACTTCTATATCCTTCATAAAATATATAATAATGCAAAATGTGTCATTCTAGCAGCGTTGTAAGTTTATAGGAGCAATATTTAACATCTGTCCCTATTTTTGGGCCTTTGTTCCCCTGTTATTTCTGGCTTTGACCAGATTTCTTGTGCTGAGAGGTTGAGAGGTTTGGTAGCCACCCATTCCTCTAGCACCCTTATTTTGGAAGTTTTCTTTTTGTACTGCTAAGGTATGGATGTATAGACCATTGGGTATATAGTTACCATTGGATTTGTTTCCTAGCATTATATTTTTAGGATTCTTGCATCCTTTTTGTAAGCAAAAAAGTTCTTACTGATTTGGCATTCTGCCTTTTTGTCAGAGCTCCCTCAAACTGCTGACAGAGCATGTGGAAGGCGCACTTAAGTTTTAAAAGCTGAGTGATCACTGGGGCAGGACGCAGATAACTTGGACTACTGCAAAATGATCTATTAGAACATCTTATCATTATGGAATGTTTATCTACACAATTGTTCTTTCTCCTTGCCCTTTGATGATGCATGTATTGTCTTTGTGTTTGTTTTCTTTGCATGATGCTTACTGGGGTCCCCTTTGGGAGCATGAGGTGGGAAAAGTGAGAGAACTTAACAGGGGAGTATGTGTGCAGATGAATTGAAGGAAGCAAACCAGGATGAGGAGGGAAGAGAAGTTGGTTATTGTGCTGTGAAAAGAGAGAGAAGAAGAAGAATGGCTTTTGTAATGGACACTGACTGGTTGGCCGGTAGATCAATGCCCAAAGATGTGCCTAGTTTTTCTAGTTGTATGTTGCCTCTTTAAAAATGTATTAAATCTCAAAGTCACTTTTTTAAATTTATGGACTCTGAGTGTAGGCGGTAGAGAGAAAAGTGTACTTTTTTTCTTGAGGCAGGAAGTGCAAGAGCAAATATACTGAAATCCTTAGATCATATTTCAAGTGTTCGATATGATGTTTAATATGTGATGTATATCTTTGGGGGAGGGTGAGAAAGTGGAGTGAGTTATGACACCATGAAAGAAGTCTTGGATCTAAGCGTGGAATCAGAATGAACAACACAGAAATGTTTAGTTTCATTTTGCCTATTTGGTCAAAACTTTAGTTTTATTTTTACAAACCTGTAACTACAGTTTGCTGTACATTATTTAGTTATGTAGTACATCTGATAGTTGGATGTATGAAGTTAATATAAGAAGTACAACCATACTTACAGATCTGTAATTGTTTAAACAAAGTGTTTTTGAAATTAGAGTGAAGGTAGAGGTATGTGTACTTGGGAAATAAAAATGATCTGGGGTATGTAGCTGGCATGTATTCAACTGGAGTGTAAAATAAGGAAAGAGGTATACAGAGTCTGAAGACTGAAAAGATGACTTATGGGGGGGGGGTAGGATCACTCGATTGTCAGGTTAAACAGGTGAGGGAGGTGGAATGAAGAGATCTAGGAACAGAGACTGAGTGGGGAAAGTGACCTCTCCTAATGGCTATTGCAGAGGAGGTAGCACTGCCCAGCAGTAAGGTCATTTGGTGAGAGACTGAGGGTGAGATCTCAGAGCTGACCCAAGGTTCTTTTGGGCTTGGCTACTGTGAGGTGGCATTAAATGGGAATGTTTGCTAGTAAAGCTGGTTAAGGAGGAAATGATGGGCTTGGTATTTTGGTAAGGAATGAAGGTGAATAAAAGGGCAATAAGAAAGCTAGAATGGATAGGTTTCCAGTGGATAAGCATGAGTTGTGCTGGGTGGGGAGATAGAGACTCATATTATTAGCGTGTGTACTATGATGGCCTTTAATGTGGTTCACAGTGCTACTTGAAAGTATGTATACTCTGCTTGACATTACTTCAGTAAATTTAGTTTGGAGAAATTAAATAAAAATCTGTGTTGTTGGTTCTGAAAGTGTTTCTCATGGAGGTTCTGTATTTTTTTTTTGTGTGTGTCTTAGGATTTTCAGACCTAGCTGTTATATTGTTACGTAAGTTCAAATGGGGAAAAGTTTTCCTGGACCTGAACAAAGCACTTCTGGAAAAGTATGCAGCATGCAGTAATGAGGAAGAAATAATGAAAGCCGAGAAGGAATTCTTGGCAGATGATGAAAAAGATGAAGAAATAGGTAATGTTTACAACTTCCTGCTTGAAATGATTAAAAAAAAAATCTTGCTTCTTTCAGACAGTTTGTCTTTGCAGGGAAGACTGAAGAATCAGTTACAGAAACATGTAGAAGACATCTTTGTGTATTTGTATTTACAACATTTTGTTTAATAGGCAATATATACAATAGTACCCTTGGATGTAAAAATACTGAACTGCAACAGTAGCTCAGGACTTGATTGTGCTGAATTGGTAAGGACAGTACCATGAGGAGTGGTTCTGACTAGCATTGTACAACTGATGAACTAATTTTTATTGAATAGGCTTGTAAAGTACGGGTAGTTTCCCTCTGACCACTTTCTAACTCAAGAGATCTGGGAGAAGCAAAAGTTTCTGAAATGTAGAAAAAAGGAAATGATCAAAGACACTTAGGGAAATAAATTGTATTTATTTGTTACATTTGATCACAGACGTCACACTGAGCCAGTAGTGTTGCACACAGTAGCTGGATGCCTGCCATGTGATTAAATGTCCAGTTCATTGAATGAGAAGTCACTGTGTTCCAACGTTTAATGTAATTTCATTGGATGTGTTGTTCAGTAATACAGATGTCGAATGCATAGAAGCATGTGAAGAAGCTTTACCTGGTGATTGGTGTCATCTGTATGGAATTACTGTTGATGGGATTTCTGTTTGCTTGTTGTTGGTGTTTCACTGTGTGCTATTTTCACTTTTTTCCATAACAGTGTGACAGTGGGGTTACAATATTTAAAGAAGAGGAGGGATGTAGGGTGCAAAGTCCTCCACATGGAGGAAGCAGGGAAACCCCCTGGCCAAAAAAAAAAAAAAAAATGTGAAACATATTTCCTTGGGTGATTTTGACTTTATGATGTTTCAGTTATTTGGAATTCAATTAAGTAGCTTCAGTGGAAGAGGCTTTCAACCATTTTGACTGATAAAATCTGTAGTGTTTATGTGCTAATAAGTAGTCTGTACATCGCTACATAGCAGTAATGTTTTATGTATGCAGTGTATTATGTTTGTGTCATATACACACACACACACACACACACACACACACACACACACACACACACACACACACACACACACACAGTAAGCAGATTACTTACAGTGTAGTCTTATATGTTTCATCTGAATAGATGAACAGACACGTGTTAACACACAGTCTAGCTGGCTATAACATGAGACTAGGATAAAACCTAGGTATGGTGAAATCCAGGATGTGGTGTTTGACATGTACTTCATCATACTCTGATGTATGGATACTTGGAGGAATGAAGCACATAAGCCTTAGTACTGCTGCACTGGGACACAATCTCAGGTCCTTTTGCATGTTTTGAGCACTTCTCAGTGTAGCTCCCTGAAGATTTTGACTTTTCTTGAGAGTTACAGTGAATTGTTTACAAAGTTGGAAATGTAGTGTTTGTGCAAAAATACAGTCTTTCTTTCTCTGTGTCCCATGAACACATCTGTTTGTAATTTTTTAAATAACTTTTTGTGCAGCTGGTACTGTTTTACCTTTTGGTTCCCCCCTAGCTTACCAGCTGTCAGCCCTCCCATAACTGATAGTCCCATTCATTGTCTCGCAGACTGAGAGCTAATTCTAGGAAGTCACCATTCAGGCAGCCAGCAGTTTTTTTCTTGCAGAGCCCTAACACATTCCCAAATGGCTTATGTACGTGCCTACACATGTCATGGCCTATTTTGCCGCCTTCTGTGGGGGAGAACTTTATTGCATGTACACTTCATGGGGCATGTGCAAGAATCTGCTCATCCACATTCCTGCATGGTAGCCATCATGCCGTGAACGCTACCATGCAAACACTGTTGGCAAAGACAAATGCATTTCCATGAACAGTATGGTGTGTGTCATGTACTTCTTCCCTAGTTGATATCAGTATTGCAGTGGGCCAGACTGTATTCTTTCCACCAGGATGGATGAGCTGATGTTGGCCATTCACTCCAACCCCCCCCCCCCCCATCCTGTGCTTGGCTTCCACAGCACCTGCACCAGTATTTGATCTCATGTCGTATGGGCTGTAGCCTGGGCGTCATTCCTCTTTACCATGGAGCTGAGTTACTGTAGTGTCTTAGTGAAGCCTCTTGCAACAGGCAGAACCTGTTAAAGTGAGTCCAAATCAGTGAATAAAAGTGTATTTTGTAGCTAGCAAAAAGCTAGAGGTCTATAGATTTAGTTTAACTGCAGAATTTCATGAAGGACACATCAAACCTGTACTTGGTAGCAGTTCAGCTTGTAATATCTGCTGATGGTTTGTATTCAGTACATGATAAAAATTGTATCAGTAGTCAACAGCTGATCAAGTGTAACCCTGCCTTGTCCACTGGTCTCATGAGGGTGAAACCCAAACAGATGTTCTTTGAGTGGATGAATGCAGATTTATACATAGACCAGACTAGATTACTTATTTTCATACAATGGATCTGTTAGAATTTTTTTAATACATTCTTAAATCTGTTGTTGTTAGAAATGTGTTCGCTTGTGAATGCATATTAATGAAGTGGAATACAGTACAACATGCATGCACATTTAGTTGTTTAGAGTGATATCATGTATGTTTGTTGACTAAAACTCCATGACTGTAATTGTAAAGTGTTTTGTGTGGGGGTGAGATCTTCTGTACATTTATAATCTGTTTTCTTTTCCCTGATATAGAGATATTAACATCAATATTATGAATGCGCACTTTTTTAAGTTAAATGTGATGGTGTATGGCGACAAGTTGATTTTTCACATTTGTCATAGTAATACTAGTTGCATATTTTCTTTAGATCTTTCAGTGATTATGTTGATCTTTTCATACAACAGTAAGTGAACAACTGCATCAGATCACTTTGTATCAATAGGTACTACAGATCACTTCCATGAGAAGTGCAGTAGAATTTTGCTAGGAAATGATTCCAGCCCTGTTACCACATACGCTCCCACCTGATATTGTCAACACATAATCTTGGACCTAGCCTTACAGGAGCCATACAGAAAGGTGGTATAATTTGAACCTTTTTAACCATCAGTATGTTGTTGTTGAGTCTTTCGGCTTTTCCCGGTTAGGGGTCGCCACAGCGCAACTCCGGTCCGCTAATGATTGGCAGTAAATTTTTACGTGCCGAGTTGCCAGCTCTGACACACAACCTTCAACGAAGGTACGCCCATTCAAGCATGTCTCTACACAGAAGACGCTGTAGCTGAGAATCGAACAGGACGACACTACCGCAGCACCACCGATATTTTTAGGGTTTTTGTGTTTCCAAAAAGGAAGCAAAAATGGAGACCAGTCAAGGGGCTTTTCAGATTTGATGAAGCTTATTTTCGCAAAAATATTCTCCATTCCACCCCTGCAGAATATGCTTCCTTTAATAATCCAGGATTTGTGGATGGGATCTGTAGGTATGGAGGATGCTTTCCTGCAAATTACAATCTGCCTGTATTTGTATTTTATTTATTGGTGAGTGGACTGGACCACAGGTGCTCTTTTAGTAACTAAGTATAATACAAAATAGATACGAAAAATGTAGTGATTTAAAAAGTTAAGTATAATTTAATTTAATACTGTTTGAAACATTTGAGATACCTCCTGATTACTGTTCTGATTGGACCTTATGTTACTCACAATTTGGTCAGGTAATACCATTTAAAATTGTGGACATTTACATGATTATTTTGAAAACAGAGAAGTGTCATATTCCATGGCAAATTAAGTTAAGGAGGGTGATGTTTTAATTATGTTAAAATTTTGTTCCAGATTTTAGACTAAAAGGAAAATGCATTTGAAATGCATGACAGTAAATGATGGGGAATGTCACATTGTTCTGTGTAAGATGTGTTGGACTTATGGTTGTAAAGGTGATTTTTAGTTTTAACCTCGTACAGAAACCTTTAATGATCAATAGCTTGTAGTCTAAATGTTAGTGTTCCAGCTTGAGATTTACTGTTGTTATAAGTGGGAGCCAGTTAACATAGTTGTTGTCTTACAGTCAATACATGATAAAATTGTACATTTAGTCTTGTTTGGAGTTTCCTTCAGTTGTTAAGTAAAGACGCCATTACAGCTGGTAGGACATATTTTACTGATGGATACTCTTTGCAACTTATTCTTTTGCGTCTTTTATTAAGACACTTGCTGATCTGTATAAGGTAGAATAGAGGAAGCATGTTTGCAGTTTTATATTCTTGAGTTGAAACAATTAGTGTAGGATCCATTACAATTTCCATGTAGTAAAAACCTGAACATTTTTAGTGATGTTACTGCCTGGTGCTTTAAAGAACCAGTTGTGTTTAAGCATGCAGAGTAATTTTTGTGTGCCAGACACTCTGAATTTAGTGTTGTTGTGAGTAAACTGCAGTATCATTTCCAGATCATAGTGTGATTGAACCAGGTCCTCTGTAATCATAGATGGGATCTAGAGGATAGCTGGCTAGAGGCCTAGCTGACCATGTTGTCTACATGTAGTAACTTGTTAGTATGAGTAGTTCAAATAATGAGTGAATTTAGGAATAGGGCAAATACTAGGTGCGTATGAAAGAGCATTGTGGCATCATATTCTTATTGCTACAGAATGTGAGAAATAATGGTTAGTAGCTACAAAATATTTTTTTTTCTGTAAATAGCTTGTGAATCACTAACTTAAAACCATATGCATGTTCTTATTAAGGGTTTATCTTGACTGACAGAGTGAAATGTTAAATGCTTTTTACCTCTACAAATAGAACTGTAGTCATTTTACCGTCATCCACTGTTTTTATGAAAGTGTTTGAGGGAAGATAGAACCATAGTGGTGCTGTGTGCTTTCCCAAGTCTATGTTGCTGCTTGCAGAATAAGCCATAAGCTTCATTTTGAGTTTTTGTTTAATTTGCCACTGCCTTGTACATCATCTTTGCCAGTGGAGGAAGCAGTGAGATATGTATACAGGATTCAGCTTTTGTTCTGGATCCACATCACCAGCTTTCCACAGTTATGAGAAGCCAGTCGATGAGATCAGTAAGTTATTTACAATTTGATTTATGGGTTTGGCTATGAATTTGTTTGGTGCACAAAACAATTTTTGACTGAATACATCAGATCCTGTCTGCCTATGGCTTGGAATTTCTTTCAGACATTTGATTACCTTGGACAGAGATAGAGAACTCTCTATCCTCCTGCCAGTCTTGGCATCCCACAAGGCTCCATCCTAAGCCGCCTACTCTTCTCCGTCTTTACCAATAAACTTAGCTCAGCCACAGACCAAGCTACAACTGTCCAATATTCAGATGACTCCACCATTATCTGTTCAGCTCCCACCCTCTCTGAACTCAAAACTAGAACCCAAAAGGTCTTCCCTGACATAGAGCAATATCTAACAGAAAATCAGCTTATCTTAAACCCTAATAAGACAACTTATGCTTTTCACCAATAACAGATCCTCATCTCCATCATCCCTCCTTCCACATCCTTGCATCCAGCAATACAAAAATCTAACTGGTTGAGAACACCAAATTACTAGGAGTTACTATCGACAACTCACTAAAATATGACAAACCTATACCACTCTCCATAAAAAAGGTGCACATTAAATGGTTCATTATATAGAGCCAAAACATTTCTCACCCCTACCACTAGACAATCTATTGCCAAAGCATACCTACTATCTACCTTAATGTATGCTTCCCCTATTTTCACTAACTTTAGGAAATCTGATATTAACAAACTAGAGGCCTGCTATCACAAAATTGGTAAAATTGCTACCAACCTCCCCAGCCTCACACACCACAGCACTGCCTTAAAACAGTAAAAATGGCTTAAACTACCACACCTACTAGCATTCAGCCACCAATTGCACACACCATTATACACCAACCCAATAACTGTCCTTCCCTCAAAAACTTAATCCAACCATACTCCACCTACTGTACCCTTCGCTCTTCCAATAAACTGCTAGTAAAAGTTACCAAAGCCAATAACAGCTTCGATAACTCCCTGTTTTCTAACCAAGTAGCAAATTTCTGGAACTCCATACCCCAACACGTAAATAGCACTGCCTCTACCACCAATTTCATACTTCTGCTCAAGGAACAACTATACAAAAATTGGCTATGCTCCTATACTACCACAGGATAATTTAATACATGCCCCATCCTACTCACTTTTCTTTTCTTCTGATCAGTGCATACAAGCTACTTCCTCTCTTACTCCACCAGTATCCTAACCTAACTTCCTATTACTCCTAACTACATTTTATTTTCAAAAATAAAAGAATGTATTCCTTCCTTGAACCCACTATTTGAACTCTTACATTAATTGTACTGCAAATTTAGTAGTCAGGTTCTCTATTAACCCACTGTTGCAAATAAGTTATGATGCTATTCAAACCTATGTATAATCATGTATAATACTTTGCTCTTTATGTTCCCTTTTTAAATTCTGTGTATAATTATGCATGCAATGTATTGTGCATATCTAATGTTTCTATTGTTTGAACCTACTACACTTTTTTTTTTTGGAGCTTTTCTCCCTGGGCCTCCACTGAAAACGGGCTACTAGCCCAGTTGGACTTCCCGGTAAACAAATGTAAAATAAATAAAATTATTAAATTGAAAGTGACATATAATTTGCTTGATCCATCTTTCTCTGTCTGTAGAACTTAGGCAGGCAGGATTTAGGCAGCTTAGTCTCTAAACCTTTCCCTGGCATCTGGCTCCACTGTGTTGAATAATTCTCCATGCAGAATGCAGCCTTGTTAACTAATAGCTTCAGGCTACAATTTGTATTTGTAGCATTTTTAGGTATTTTTGGCATATTTCAGAAGGATGTCATATGTTTCAGTTTGTTAGACTTCATTACCACTGCTGACTCCTGAATCTTTATTGTATGATTATCTTTTTTTGTGACTTTGATTCTTTGCTGTTCTTCCCTCAGCATTATTCCATTTTCTTCTAGGTTAGATTGTTGCGCTGCAGTTTTATTAGTTTTTTGTGCTATCACATCAGCCAGAGTGGTGCAGTCAGGACCACTTATTAATATTCCATAATAGGTATGTTTTCAAGACTGTCAATACCTCAGTTCTTATAAAATGTGTAAATTTAAAGTCTGACCATGTTTGTACCTATTTTTTTCTAGGTAGAACTAAGTTTATTTTTTCAAGTTTTAAGTATTTCTGTCTCTGCGTTCTCACCAGTCCCATTTTTGTCTTCAGTGTCAGTTGCAGCCATGTATCAATCAGATTCTCAGATGGTGATTAAACTGCCAGCTACATTCTGCGTGCAAGGTCGATACTTCGGAGGTCAACTTTCTCTTTGATGCTCACATCAGTTCCAAGGTTGAATGCTGAACTACATTTGACTACTACATTTTGTCTAATAGAGCTTCTTGTAACTTGGCTGTCTCATTAGGTCTTTTTGGCTTCGGTGTCAGCCATGTATTGGCTCGATTGTCTAACTTTGCTTGCACTGCTAAATTAATTCTGGTTGCTGGGTTAGCACCGTCAAGGTTAGCTTCCTCATCAGCATCAATTTTAGTTTTAAGGTTGAATGCCAGCCTTTTCTTGAAATGACTACTATGTTTTGGCTTAATGGGTCGATACTGTCAGTGCTTACTTTTGTAAGCTTTGATCTTTGCTCCTGCGTAGAATGCAGGACATTATCTCTGTGTACTTCGTATTGCTTTGAGGTTGATACTTTAGGTATTGATCTCCACATTGGCTTCAGCATTGGTTCCATGGTTGAATATCAGAATTTCCTTTCTAAAAAGTCAGCATTCACAACATGTAGCTTCACATTCAAGTCTATATTGTTAACATTTCTTCCCATTCTTGCCTCAGCAGATTCTTGCAGCCTTTGTTGTTTCTGAACTTGGCTGTTAGGGCTCAAGAGATGAGCATGTCAGTGTTTATACTGTATGATACCAAACCTATTTCTTTTGAGTTTAGAGTTGAGCTGTTACCCCAATACATTCTAATTCAGTTTCAGGATCAAGTTCTGTCAGGCCTGATATCAAGACTTTATCTTGTCTCGTAGCTGGAGTCAACTTTCAGGGTTGATGTTCATACTTTCAAAACATGACCCAAGAAAGTAAATGCTGCTTGAAGTCAAGCTCTGTGTAAATCATCTAGAATGGTAGATTTTTCACCTAGCTATTTGGATTAACCTTTTCAACCTCGACATTAAACTTCATTGAGTCTTCTTGAGTCATGTGTTGCGATTACAAAACCAATTACTTTTCTTCAACTCAATGTTAGGACAAAACTAAAAGTTAATTGGGGCTAAGTTGTAATACAAGGTTGTGTAAGCTGCTCATCCCTCTTTCCTACCCCATTAGTTAGTGGAGCTCAGTGGTATAATAGAGTATGTTGAATTTCATAGGATCATAGGAGGTTAAAAAACAACTAAATAATACAAACAAAGCCACGTAGTTCCAACGCTAATATTAAACACACTATAAACTACTGTGAATACCATAAACACCACTGCACGAACAACAGTTAATAAAAAATGAATTTTTATTAAAACTATGGTTAAGCGCTTTCATCTAAAAACTAGACTTCATCAGAACACTTGAATTAATGAACTAGAGATTTAAATACATACATACAACCAATGACAGGCTGATGTTTAAATTAAAATGACTCGCATGATGACATAATTTCCCCTTCATAAATATGTAAGTACCTGCAGAATTACTTGTGTGCATAAGTCACATCCTAGCTTCAATTATAGGTTTTACAGGTATATTATCAGTTATACCAAGCAAGGTAGTAGCATTCAGTAATATTTGCCATCTCACCTCTTTTTCACTTAATAATGCTTTTATATTCCCCCCTATTATGTGGGTACAAGACTTCCAACAATGCAAACTTGAACATATCACACTCAGAATTGTCCCTAATATGCCTATATAAAGCATTGTTGACATCCTCTTTTCTGATGGCATACACGTGTTCATACATCCTGTCTTTAAGGTGCCTCCCAGTTTTACCCACATAAAAACCGGGGCATCTGGTACACTGAGCAAAGTATACAACATTCATTGTCTGACAATTCCCTTTTTTGAATTTTAATACTGTTTGGCTGTTATTACCCACCCTCCAGGTGGATTCTTCTAGTATGGCAAAACATTGTTTACATCTACCACACTTGGTAGTACCACTCCTACATGAGTGTATATGCAAATTGCCTTTGTGTAGTTTCCTCTTCATATTACTTCCTATTTTGTGCACAAACCTGGGTCTATTCCCCCACCAATCCATAAATTTCAGGATCACATTTCAGAATACTCCAGTTATTCATGATAATGTTCTTAACATCTATTGTATTCTTATTGTAAGGCAAAATACATGCTTTACTCAACTCCTTTATATCTGTCTCCTTCCCTTTAGGTATACCTTTACTCAATTCCACACCTAGTAATGGCTTGTATTTTCTTCCCCACTCATTGCTGACATATGTAACATCATCTTCCACCACTAAAGGGAGGGTGTCCTCTTTCCTTAAACAATGTCCCTATATATTGTAACTCCTGTAACATTTCCGAATGGTCTGATGTCATACGGGCTGCTCTTAATTGAACCTTGACAATGTTTTTCTTCTGTATGTGGGGATGACAGCTGCTGTACTCCAAATAGGAGTTACTAAATGTCTCCTTCCTAAAAATTCTAGACTTGAATCCCTTGCAAGTAAGGGAAATATAAGTGTCCAGATATGAAATTCCTTCTTTACTTGAATGATATGTAAACTTCAGAAAGGAACTAGATGTGTGTAGATATCCAATGAAGTCATCGACCTCTTGGTCACTGCCTTCCCATAAAATAAACACACCGTCAAGGAATCTAATATAACATCTGATGTACACACACACACACACACATATATATATATATATATATATATATATATATATATATATATATATATATATATATATATATATATATATATATACACGCACATATATGTGTATATATATATATATATATATATATATATAAAATATATATACACACACACACACACACACATATATATATATATATATATATATATATATATATATACACACACACACACACACACACACACACACACACACACACACACACACACACACACACACACATACATATCAGATGTTATATTAGATTCCTTGACGATGTGTTTATTTTATGGGAGTGTAGTGACCAAGAGGTCGATGACTTCATTGGATATTTACACGCATCTAGTTCCTTTCTGAGGAGATAGGTTAGATTGTATGTCCTGTGTTGAAGCAGGAGCATTTGTCGTGGATGAAGTACTATTCGAGTAGCATTCTGAATTTGGAATAAGGGTTGATTCCCTTAATGTTGATGGGGAGAGCTTTCCAAAGAGTAAGTGCCTGAAAGAAAAAAGCATGTGCAGTGCTGCGGAGTTTGGTTTTAGGAGTAATGAGAGTAGACACTGCTTGTGAGTAATGTGTCAGGTTGCATGAAGAGTCTTTTTCATAATGTCTAGCTGCAAGGGGAAAAACAAATAATACAACCAACCAAACCATCCAAAAAGCAACACTCAAAGCTGGAAACCAAGAAAGTAGCACCAAAATGAATCTTTATTCACCACAAGTAAGCGTTTTCGCCTGGTGAGCATCTGAAGAAGTCTGGTGATGCTCACCAGATGAAAGTGCTTACTTGTGGTGAATAAAGATTAGTTTTGGTGCTACTTTCTTGCTTTCCAGCTTTGAGTGTTGCTTTTTGGACTAGCTTCAAGGGGAATAAATGTGTGGAGCTGGAGTAGTTTGTAGAGTTGGGATGCTAAACGTAAGTGAGATCTTTATTTTGCCATTTGGCTTAACATTTATGGTGGTAAATAAATGAGTCGTTTACAATCTCGTGGAGCCATCTTGCAGCAGTTTTTGTTTTTTGTTGTTGTAGTATCCGAGGAAAAAAAACAACTTCTGACTAGTCACAGTAAGTCATTCCTTCCATGTATGCAGGAGGGAGATTAAATGTAATTAACTGATCTCAGGATGCCTGCCTACCTGCATGTAAAGGTAGCTAAAGCCTCCAGGTGATTCCTGTGCTTCTGTATAGGAGCCAGTCACTTTCAATTCATTGCTCTGACATTCAGTTGTACCACATCTCATAGTTTGCTAATTGCATGACAACTCTAGCAACTGTCCAAAGACTGCTTAGAGTCAGGATTCTTCCATGTCTAGACAACTTCAGCTTTGTCGGTTCTTGGGGGATATTAGCAAGTACCTCATACCTCAAAGTCTAATTTGAATCTCTTGTAAAGCTTGATTTCTAGGCTGTCAACTGGATATAATTCATAGTAAAACTTTTCATAGTAAAACAGTCTTTGCAGAAAGTAGTCTGTTGTCTCATACACCACCATGCTGCTCGTGAACTTTTCAAGCAGCAGTTATGGCAACAGTAATACATTTGGTGCCATTCACAGAACTGTATGCAAGTGTCTTACAGTGAACATCCATGTTCGGCGGTCTCAGCTAGAGGATCCCATGGACCGGGTAATTCCTTTTCTTCGGATCATGTGTCTGCAGTGGTGGTTTCATCTACTGAACTTATGCAAAGGATATCCTTTCTCCTCTCTTCTCCCATTAATCATGGTTACCATGGGCACATCTGTCCTGGGGAGGGGAAATGTTATTTGAGGCAGACAATTCAAGACATATGGATGCAATAACAAGCTTAACTGCACATCAACATTCTGGAAGTGTGAGTGGTTCTCTTAGCATTGCAGGCCTTTCAGGACTATCTTCCACCGGGTGTAATTTTAATCCATTTGGACAGAATGTCTCTAGTATAGTATACCAGCAAACAAGGGGGAACCAGCTTACTCACAATTTTTTCTACCACCAATGCATATCCCTGGTCATGCCAGCTCATTTTTTGACGGTCTGAGAAGGTACATACTGATGATTTTCTGCCACTGGGGATAAACTTGCTGTGACTGTTTTTTTCCCCAGGCAACACAAATGCAGTGGCTTCATCATCCTCATCCCTCCTCAGTGACAGGCTCCATGGAATGCTTTAGTTCACCACTGGACAACAGGTCTTTAATACACCCTTCACCTTTTCTCCGATAATGAGATTCCTTTAGAAAGCAAATTGTGCATTTCCAATGTAATTTTTACAACTCCATCTTGGCCTCAACAGGTATGGTTCTGTCTTCTTGGTCTTCATCAGAAGAATACTTTACTTCTGCAGCCTCACACAGGCCTCCTATCTTATCCATCTGGAAAACCTCACTTGGGCATTCAGTCCCTCAAGTTAACTGCAAGGTTTCTGCAGTTCCGTTGGTGAGCAAGGAGCCTCCATGCCTTCTCAAGGTGGTCCAGAGCCTCGTAACAGCACAAATACCGTCTACTAGGAAGAGGTACAAAGGTTATTGGCCCATAGTCTCACTTTAGCTTCTCCAAGAGGAGATGGACCAGACCTGTTAAAGCTTCTGTTCTCAACATTCTGAAGTTGTTGACTAAATTGTTTGACAATGAATTCTTTTCAACCATTTATAATGCTGTTAGCTGCAATATCATATTTGTAACACGTATTCTTTTCCTCTTTCTTGGCTTCACAGAAGGTCTGTAAGGCTTTCTTACTGTATACCTTCCTGCTGAGACCACCAGTTAAGGATCCCATCCCTCCTTGAGGTCTCAGTTTAATTTTGGGAAATACTCTCCATCTCTTTGACTTCACTGTAACAGCAGACCTCAAATTCCTCTCCTGGAAAGCCCTTTTTCTGGTAGCTGTAATCTCAGGAAGAAGAGTCTTGAAATTAAAAGTGCTGTCATCTCATCCAACATATTTTTTTTTAAAAGACAGAGTTTCGTGATGTACCAGCCTTCATGCCTAAATAGCCTCAGCGTATAATCTCATTCAAACCATAAATCAGTCTGCTACATTTTTTTTCTCGTTTATCAAACAAAAATGAATGCAGATTGTATTTTCTCAATGTTTACAGGCAGCTAAGGTCTTGCCTAAACAGAACTAGTGACTACAGAAGAGGTGACAATCTCCGTTTACTTTGCCTTCAGTAAGTTGAGTCAAGATATCTATGGTTGCATTCTCCAAGCGGCTTTCAGACTACATTTCATACAATTATATCTCAAGTAGTAACACAATTTCAGGTAAACCCATTCCATGGCTATGTCATCAGCCTTCTTCACAAATGTTTGTGGATGACATTTGTTTTGCCATAGGTTCATAGGCAAGTAGTAGCTGGCTGCCCTTGCAGTCCATTTTAAACCTAGCCAGTTTCCCTTTTTTGTGCTGAAAGTAACCTATCCCATTTGGTTATTGATTGGCCGTTACTAATTCCATGGTTGATAATTATATATTACCCCAAAATGAATATGACTGGGATCATACCACAGATAATTTGAGGGGATCCATGCATGTGATAAAGCATTTAAGAGCTGGCTCTGTCCATTACAGTGGGAAGTTGTGGGGTAAAATTTCTGTTTCCTATCCATGTATCTAAGTTGCAGTTGAAAGCGGGATATGAGCTTGTGGGCCAGGTCTTCCTTTGAGGCCACTATACGCCATTGTATTCTGTTGTTATGCCACCTAAAATGTTTGCTGGGGATTCTGTCCTTCAGTTTTGAAGTGAGCAGCCTAAACAGTGTTAGATATGAAAGTCATATGTTTACTATAACTATAGATCTTTACTTAGCACGGTAACCCTATATAGGGCATTCAGGTGCATGTCCTTGCAGTCTTGCAGGCAAGGAGCATTGTGGGAATGAGCCAAGGAGCTCAGAGCTTGGGAGAAACTGCTTCAGTTTAAGCTACCAAGTGTGGCCATCTCCTGAGTTTGGACATTGATAGACATTAGTAAAGAAGCTCTGCCATTATGATAAGTACATAACTTTCATTTATTATTTTATTATTGCCTTCTAGGTTTCCTGACAAAATGTAAGTTTCAGGTTACACTGCACTACACCTACTGCACAAGGTAAAGACTCTGCACATAAAACTACTTATGCTGAGGCAGTTAGAGGTAACTTTCCTAAAGCACTAAGACCTCCTGCACAGTACAATCAAATAAAGGGTCCTCAGCCATTCCGTAAACATTCTGTTAAAACACCACCCACAGCTACACATAGTAACATTGTATCCAGTGCCTCCACTGCTAAACCCTTAAGGCAAACCGGCACATAGCCAAATTTCCTGGTCATTAGTGATTCTGTAGTGAGCCACACACCTATGTCCCCTCACCAGACTGAGTAAGAAGCGAGTCATGATTAGCTGCTCTTCCAGTGCTGGGATCCATCAAGTCACACAGACACTCAGGTCATTGAACCACAGGTACCATATGACTCTGTCATAGTCCATGTGGTTTAATGACCTGAGACTTGCCTCCCTTAACTATATGAAGTGAGACATGATCATTTTCACTGATTATGTGTCTCAGGCAGGTATGAGCCTAGCACTGGCCAGCATACTACCTTGTCCAAGGATGGCACCATGTTACCAACAGAAAATGATTGATTTTAACAATTGGTTTAGCTTCTGGTATCTATTCAGGGGGGTACAATGTTTGGCAGCCTGGGAGGACATTGTGCTTTGCCAGGGATGGTCTGCACGTATCCCCTCTAGGCTTTTGGGCATTGGCAAAGACCTTATCAACCCACATAGGGCCATTTTTAGGGAATGACAAACTGATAAACCTACCAGCTTAACTGAACCTATTAAGGTATATCTGAAGGTGGTACTGCTCAATGCTAGAAGTCTTAGAAAGAAGCTCCACTCCCTGCAAGCCTTCCTATCCTTGGAGAGTGTAGACATCTGTGTCGTAATGGAGACATGATTTAAGGTTGCTGAGACTACCCCAGCAATGCAAGATTATAATGCCTTTCATACCTTTAGACCAGCTACTACACAGGAGGGAACTAAAGATGGAGGAGCGTTAGTTTGTATTAAGACTAATGTCACATCCAGACTAGTTAAAGTGAATGTCCCACTGGAATTCATACATGTGCAACTCACCATAAACAGGCTGCTGTATCATATCCTTGCAATATATAGCTGCTCCTCCATGTCACAGAAAATTCATACTACCTAGCTCAACTTACTAGAGTCCCTCACCCTTCAGCCCAATCGGATATTCATAGGGGATCTCAGCTACCCCTCTATAGACAAGGAATCCTACACCACTTCTAATGCACTAGCCAAGCAATTCCTAAACTTTGTTAATACCAACATCCTGGAACAATTGGTCCATTCTCATACCAGGAGAACAAAACATTCTTGATCTTGTACTCAGTAACATGGGGGGACAGTTTTTCTCACATAGTGTGAAATCTTCACTCCTCAGATCTGACCATAAGGCAGTATTACTTGAAATAAAAATTAAATCTGGGGATCTAGCAAAACCAAAAACTTTTAGGAACTATTCCAAGGCTAAGCTCTGTCTACTAAGCAACACCTTGGCTAAATTCCGCTCACCCCCAAACCCAGTAAACACCATAGAATACACTGAGCTATTTACAAAATCTCTGTACAGCCATATTGATAGCTGTATAGACTGAGCTGTGCCCATTCATATTAAGAATAATACAAACTCAAAAGAAAAGCCAACCTGGTGGAATCGCACTGGCAATCGGTTATAGAACAAAAGAAAAAAAATCTTTGCCAAGCTTAGGAGGAATAAAGCCATACATACTAAAAGCCCCCTGACCAAGCTAAACAGGCAGAAAAGAGGGTTAAATAATACTTCAAAGGATAAATTTGAAGAAAAAATAGCTTCTTAGGCAAAAGACAACCACAAAGCTTTCTACAGCTGTGTTCATAACCTCAGAGGAAATGCACAAGAATGCGCAGAACTTCTTGTAAATGGCATCACCCACACTGAACTGGAGGCCATTGCCAACCTTTTGGCTGACAGGTTCCTCTCAAATTTCTCCCTGCACTCCCCCTCCGATAGTCTAAAGGGAATACCACATAACACAATCCCCCCATCAGTTACTAGAGAACAGGTCATTGATTCCCTTTCCAAGGCCAAAAACACTTCATCAATGGGCCCCAGTAACATCCTGGGATGTTTAATAAATAGCATGGAACATGACCTCTTTGGTCGACTTGAATCACTTTTCAACTGTGGCCTTCAGTCAGGATCTGTGCCCAGGGAATAGAAGATGGCCACAGTCATTCCCCTGTACAAAGGAGGTTCAATCACTGATCTGGGTAACTACAAGCCCATAAGTCTTACCAGCCTCATATGTAAGGTCATGGAAAAAATCATCATGGACATGATAATTGAGGTCATAGATAATCTGTAAACACTGAACCCATCACAGTTCAGCTTTGTTAAAGGAAGGTATACCTATTAAAAATGGTGGGTTTTAATTTTGAGAGAGTCACCAAATCATTAGATGAAGGTAAACTGTGCACACAGCTTACCTTGACCTGGCTAAGGCTTTTGATAAAATACCTCACTCGGGTATTATAGACAAGCTGACTGATTTAGGTATAAACCCTTTTATCACCCACTGGATAGCTGACTGGCTGAATGATAGGACCCAGGAGGTCAAAATAGGTGAGGCAAGAGGCTAGTCACTAGTGGACTCCCCCAGGGCTCAGTATTGAGTCCTCTTCTTTTTGCCATCTGTTTCTCTGAAATAGAAACAAATTGAGAAGGTTTATGGCTGACTTAAGTTTGCAGATGTTTGCAAGCTGGGGGTTGTCATCAACTCCCCTGCGGACACTAGCATTCTTCAAGAAGGTCTATCTTTGACTAATAAATGTTGCCAAAGGCATGGTCTTAATGTCAGTGCTAAGAAATACATAATGGTACCGTTTGGGAAATCAACCATCCAGACTAAGTACCATATTGATAATACGCCCCTAAGAGCTGACCATTGGTCAGTGATCTGGCTATGCGCGTGAACAGTAGCCTTACCTTTGACCATCATGTAGCCACAGTAGTGAGGAAATCTGTTTATGTTGCATAACTTATAAAGAGGGCATGGCATCTAGGTCCAAAGAGGTCATTATCCCACTGTACTCTGCCCTTATCAGACCAGTTATAGAGTATAGTGCTCCGTTTGGTATGTACCTGACCAGGCATATGCAGCAATTAGAGCAACGTGAAAGGTTCCTTACAAAAAGAATACAGGACATAATAAACCTGCTTTATGCAGAGCACCTTAACACCCTTCCCTGTACTCAGTCTCCTGTAGAATGCTGAGGGGTGATCTGTGCCTGGCTTACAAGGCATCTGCAAACCCCACACTTTTGAATCTCCTACATATTTGTAAGTCAAAAAGTAAAAGAAATACATGGTCTAGGGAGCTGAATTTTGTCGATGTCCTAAACAGAACATGCCGGAGAGACAGATGTGTGTCCCAGAGATTGCCCTTGATATAGAACAGGCTTCCCATCCATGTGTAGCTGAGTTTATCTATCACCCAGTTTAAGCACAACCTAGACAAGTGGATGAGGCTTAGGAAATTTACACCAGACCTAGCACCCATGTCCATTATGGATAGAGGTAGCTGATAAATGCCTGGCCCTCATTGTCCTATTTGGATGCAGGACTTCATTATTATTTTGGGAAAACTTGACTAGGTTTAGAAAGGCCCCTTGAGTCGTTAGCCTATTAAAAATCTATGAATCTATGAGTAAGGTGTTGGGCTATGTGGCAAGTGACTCTAGTATGTCCAGGTATTGCGGTAGGGTTTTCCTGTTTCATGGTGGGGGACGTATAGCTAGCTCTGATGTTGTAGTGGGCTTTGGCTATAGTTATTTGGACATGGAGGAGCTCAAGACAGAGTCATACTGTTTGACTAGTCTCAAGCTGTACTTATCCTTAATGAATATAAATACACCTCCTCCTTTTGTTCTTTCACACTCAATTTGTGGTCTGAACATATGGAAGAGAAGACATTGCAGCCCTGCATGGCTGTGGTGCATTCTGCACATTTGAATCATGTGTCAGTGACTGCACAGACATCAGAATCTTTGAAAGTGAGGAATGCTTCCAGGGAGTACAGTTTCTTATTTAGACTCATAAACAGGATTCCAAAAGAATGCAAACCTTTGAAAAAACACCCCGGTGTCTACCAATAAGCGTAACAGTTCCAAGAGACAACTCTCCAATTCTTAAAATACTTGTTTAATCCACATAACGCCAACCGGAACACAACCTATAACATCCACAGAACACAGGAACAAGAGAACTTACATATAACTCAATGGACAAACAAAAAACGCTAAATGCAGTTTAGCGCTTTCAACCAATTGACTTTGGTCTTCTTCAGAACTGCATGTAACAGCATTCAATTCGTTTAAATTAACTTTTTGGCACCATAAAACGTGGCGTATCTTAAAGGTATATCACTGAAATCTGTAAAATCATACATAAATAATACATAAATTATACATAAATTGCAACGAAAATTCATTATTGCACCTCAACAATTAGTTCATAGACATCTCATTTGACCATATAAAAAGTGGATTATGAAGTTTACTAAAAACTAAGAACCTTTCAGAGGTTGGTGAACGGACTTGATCAAATCAGTATATATAATATAAATATAAAATAGATGAAATCAATGACATGATGTATAATATTATAATATGTTACTGTACAGTTGTTGAAAAGCTCAACAATCGCTCCATACTATAATGCCAATAACAGCCTTGAAAAGTATATGTGAGATATATAAAAACATTTGTATCTGATGACAGTAGTATATAAAATATAAGATTGCTATGGAATAACACAGTGCTGATATGGTTGCTGTAGTGAAAAAATATATATAAATATATATGTGAAAATGTATAAAAAAAATATATAAAAAATGTAAAAAAATATATATACAAAAATATACAGAAATAACACTATATATATATATACAAAAAACCTATATACAAAAAAATATATATACAAAAAATGTATATATATAAATTGTATACAGAGTGTATATCTAAAAAGTATATGAAAAATGTTTCCTATAAAAAGCTGTCATAATGTGTATGAAATATATATGAAATGTATATGTATGTCTCACTTGGAGTATAACTGAACTACCAATATACAATATCACTAGTATACACATATGGAAAACAAAATATGAAAACCAAAAAATGGAATATGAATTCATGAGCTAATACATTCTAAGTGAGAAGACTTTTTATAGAATAGTACATTTTAAGTAAGGAGACTTTTAATAGAAATACTATCGTTCAATCCTGGTGGTGTAGTCGCATCCAAGAATAGTTGCCACCAACTTTCCCTATATGCAATAAGAGCTTTAATGTCACCACCCCTAGGGTTGCTCGGAATTACTTCCAATATCAAAAATTTAAACGTGTGTGTTTCTCCTAACTGTTGTACATGTCTAAATAAAGCATTAGTGAAATCCTTCACCCTAATGCTATATAAGTGATTATAAATGCGCTTTTTTATGCATCGTTCAGTACGTCCCACATAAAAAGCCTCACAGGAATCGCATTTGGCCAAATAAATGACCTGTCGTGTGTTGCAATTTCCCTTTTTACATTTTATTAAACTTTTGTGTCCATTCTCTAATCTTAAATCACCTTTAGAATACATGTATTTACAGTAATTGCAAAAACCACATTTATTACTACTCTTTACAGCTGTTGTATTACTCACTTCTTTAATGTGGTGTTCCAATAATTTCTTCATGTTGAAACCCATCCGATATACAAATTTAGGTTTCTTACCCAATATGTTGACTAAGTATTGATCACTACTAATCAGGTGCCAAAATTGAACAATAATTTGCTTAATTTTATCCGACCCTGAATTGTATGGTATAATACATGCTCTTAAATAACTGGGTCCCACTCCTTTGTTGTTCAAAACAGGTAGGTTTTGAATATCACCCGACCCCAAAAGCGGTGTATATTTTGTGCCCCGATTCCTCATAATATCTGTAATGATGTCATCCATCATGTTTTGTGGGTAACCACGTTCCCTAAAGTAACCCTGAATTTGTGAAAATTCCATCTGTAAGTCCACTAGATCCGATACCATTCTAACAGCCCTAATGCATTGTCCCTTGAAGACATTGAATTTCAGTCTCGGGGGGGTGACAACTAGTAAACTCCAGATAATTGTTCGAAAAGGTGGCCTTCTAAAAATTTTTGAACTCACTTTCCCATTATGATGAATTACTAGTGTATCCAAATATGGCAAGCCCTTAGAATCAACAGCATGAGTAAACTTTAAATAGTCACTACTGCTATTGATAAAATCAATAAAGATCTGCAATTCATCAAAAGTTCCCTGCCACAACAAGTATAAATCATCCAGAAATCTGGAGTAATATATAACTTTGGAAAAAAGTGGGTTCTTAAACAAAATTTCATCTTCCCAATAAAGCATGACTAGGTTAGCGTAGATGGGGGCGCAAGCCGCCCCCATCGCCACACCCCTAGTCTGCTGGAAGATCTCACCTTCAAAGTAAATATAATTATTCTCTAGAACTAGTGTCATCATTTCAGTTAACAGGCTGATGGTATCCCATTCTAAATCTGTATGCCTCCTCAAGCTGTTAGAGAAGGCCTCTAACCCCTTTTCCTTAGGGATACATGAGAATAAATCCATCACATCGATGGTAATGATAAATTTAGTGTCAAAATTCTCTGGGCCAGAAACTGGGTACTTTGAAAGGAAACACCACGAATCCTTGACCATATGTGGAATTAGTGTGTAAATGTTCTTTAAGGTTGTATCAATAAACTTACCCATCTTAAAAGTTTTAGATTCTCTACCCGAAACTATGGGTCTCAGGGGGGGTGACATTAAAGCTCTTATTGCATATAGGGAAAGTTGGTGGCAACTATTCTTGGATGCGACTACACCACCAGGATTGAACGATAGTATTTCTATTAAAAGTCTCCTTACTTAAAATGTACTATTCTATAAAAAGTCTTCTCACTTAGAATGTATTAGCTCATGAATTCATATTCCATTTTTTGGTTTTCATATTTTGTTTTCCATATGTGTATACTAGTGATATTGTATATTGGTAGTTCAGTTATACTCCAAGTGAGACATACATATACATTTCATATATATTTCATACACATTATGACAGCTTTTTATAGGAAACATTTTTCATATACGTTTTAGATATACACTCTGTATACAATTTATATATATACATTTTTTGTATATATATTTTTTGTATATAGGTTTTTTGTATATATATAGTGTTATTTCTGTATATTTTTGTATATATATTTTTTTATATATTTTTTTATACATTTTCACATCTATATTTATATATATATTTTTTACTACAGTAACCATATCAGCACTGTGTTATTCCATAGCAATTTTATATTTTATTACTGTCATCAGATATAAATGTTTTTATATATCTCACATATACTTTTTAAGGCTGTTTTTGGCATTACAGTATGGAGCGATTGTTCAGCTTTTAAACAACTGTACAGTAACATATTATAATATTATACATCATGTCATTGATTCCATCTATTTTATATTTATATTATATATACTGATTTGATCAAGTCCGTTCACCAACCTCTGAAAGGTTCTTAGTTTTTAGTAAACTTCATAATCCACTTTTTATATGGTCAAATGAGATGTCTATGAACTAATTGTTGAGGTGCAATAATGAATTTTCGTTGCAATTTATGTATAATTTATGTATTATTTATTTAGACTCATAGTATTAAGCTGCAGTCCCTTGAGTTTATTTAGTGGGGATGTTGTTATGTTGGGAGAGGTTAGTTATTATGACATTGCCTAAAAAGGCACAATAGGGGTGGCTAATGCCTTTTTCAGTATTTGAAAACCTAGAGACAGGTGCAGATCAGTGTGGCCTGTCTACCATGTCTTCCCAGGCTGACAGGTATTGAGTCCCCTTGGGCTGACACCAGAAGCTAAGCCAATTGTTAGTCAATCATTTTCTGTTTGTATTGTTTCATCATCCTTGTAGAAGGTAGAATAATGTGCAAGTCTAAGCTTATACCTATCTGTGACACATAATCTGAGAGCTTAGTCATGTCTGTCTTCATATAGTCCAGAGAGGTATGTCTCAAGTCATTCACCCCCACATGGACTATGAAGGAGTCATACTGGTAGTTGTGGTTGAGTGACTTGACTGACTTGACAGATACTGGCACCTAACAGTCAGCTAACCATAACCCGCTCCTTATCCAGCCTAGTGAAGGGGAACATCCATGTGTCTCACAATGGAGTCACCTATGACCGGTACATTAGGTTTTGTGGTGTTACGTCTTTATGGGCTTATATGTTGAGACATGTGTGTGTGTGTGTGTGTGTGTGTGTGTGTGTGTGTGTGTGTGTGCAACCTGTTTGACATTCAGTTTTTCATTATATGAGAGTACTGCCTCCAATTTTTTAGTGTAACTGCATCTCTCACATAAAGTATTTGTTTCAAGAGTAAGTGGTTATCAGTGTATATGAGGCAAGTGCTACATGGCCTCAGGATGCCTATGTTTATCAGGTTGGCAGGAGAGATGATTCCCGTCCATGATAGCAGGCTCTTACTGTATGTTTTATTAGAGAAGGAAATGGGTTAATTTGACAGGAATGTGCTGGTAGAGCCGAGACTACAAGAGGGACCTATAATTTTGTGTAGGCTAAGGTTGATCAATAAGTCAACGGTGTTCAGTGCAACTGAGTTGTTTTTAGAGCAGCAGAAAAGCTTAGAAGGGTTTCACTGACAGCTGTTGGAAAAAGTGAGCTTCTAGGCTTTTGCATCTGTTCAAGGGCACTGCTAACCACCGCTGTGCGAACAGCAGCACCAAGCAAATGCGAGGCTTAAATACGAGCAAAGAGAAACAAGTGTTAAGCTAACTCCCAATCAGAAAAGCACACAATAGGTCTTCCACCAGCAGTCCTCAACTCAGACAGGTTAAATCAGCACACTTCTGCCACAAGGGTGCAGAAGAACACCTTCTTAATGTAGAATAGCTGGTTTAGAGCTAAGTGTAACAAGACTACACAAACTACTTACAACAGTTCTACTGCTAACAGATACAATGTAATACAGTGCAATTAACTACTTAAAGCAATAGCAGACAATCCATTTTTTGAAACTGCTAAAGTACAGTCACAATATATAAGAGAAGTGCAAAAAGATAGAGCCCTTTTGTGTGCTTCCCAGCTCAGATGGACCATGTAAACACCTACTGCCATTAAATGAGTAATCCCAGTCCTTCTAATGTAAAAGCACACTAAAAGAATGTCCGGAGTGAAATGCTATCACAAGCAAGCTTAAATGATGCAAAATGCTACAACAAACAAACAAACTTAAAGGTATAGATACAGCAATGAACTTTAAACAGCCTGTAAAACTGTGATTATTCAGTAAATCTTCGCTTTCTATAAATGAGCAAAGAGACAGTTTATAAAGGCAATAAAAACAAGGTAAGCCGATTAATAAGCCCTCCAGCCAATAAAGCTGCATGTAGGAATGTCAAGTGACCTAAACAGACCAGTCTACCTCCCAGTGCACTAGATGAAAAATCCACTGATCTTTTGACATAAAAACAAGTGCTTTCTAGGTTGTAAAAATCCAGCAGCTAGCTAGATAATGAATTCAGAGCAAGTAAATCAGTAGAACAGACAATGAGAGGCAAAATGCACTTTTTCATTATAAGCTCAAGGAAGGGCAAATAAATAATTCAAGATATCAGTAGCAGTATAGAAGCAGAGGTCCTTATTATGCTCAATTTGCAGTAGGTGTGGGCAGCTTAAAATCACCAGGTTTAAAAAGCAGATCAGTGAAGGGGAGGGTGTGTGGGAAAAACTAGCAGGGAATCACCAGCAGTGCTTTAGTTTATGTAGGCTTGAAATCTTTTCAGAAAAAAGACAGAAGTACAGAAATTCACTGTGTAATTAAGTATCACTCAGACTCATGAAAAAACTTGTGAAATGTCCAGCCTAGCTAATTTAAGTGTCTGTCTCTCACATAGAACAAAAATAAATAAATAAATAAAAAGCCAAGCAGATTTCTTAAAACAGAAAACAAAATGGATCAGGTAAAACAGAAAGCAGCTTTATCACTCACAGACAAGAAATTATAGGTTTATTTTCCTCACCCAGCAGGGACTCATCAGCAGTGCTTTAGCTTATGCAGGCTTAAAATCTTTTCAGAAAAAGACAAAGGGCCAGAAATGCAGAGGGATATGGCTGTCATTATGGACGCTGTTACCCAAGCTGGTAAATCCCTTGCAGTTAATGTGATCCTTCCATTACTGATGACATCTTATATGTGGAAAATATTGCTGTCTTCAAAGTTTGGGTTAAATTACATTATGATGTCAGTTTAAGGATGTCAGTTAGGGGGAATTCAGTGCCTCGACTTGCAGGAAGTATGTGGGGCCCAGACATACTTGGAAGGGATAAGCTACACCTCTCAGAAGAGGTTAGAGTGCTGAATAAACTCTCTGCCTCCCTTAAGTTGTTTTTTAGGCATGGTCAAATTATTTGACATTGGATTGTGATAAATTCTGCATATAATACTAATGAGACATTGAAGTGACCTATTTTGCCCCAAAAAACAAATTTCAGTTCTCAATTGTTTTGTAGGTATCACGTGGTCATAGATATATCTTTTTAAGTATTGTATGTAGTTGATTAAAACATTTTTTCTGTTATTTAAAAATAAAATGTTGGTTTTGTTTATTTGCCATATGCTTCTATTAGGGTGTCTAAGAATAACAATAAAAGCTTTATACAAAATAAATAAATTCTGCAGATAACAATAAGATGAAGGTGGGACTCAGCAGTGTCTATAACCTAAAAAAATGCCATAGAGGATCACCTTGTCTGTGCGGGAATTGGGGAATGTGCCATCACAGAGACATAGCTTAAAGACCTGTCCTGCATTCTAGAAATACCTGGTTGTAATTGTTTTCTGCTTAGTTTGGCCTGTTGAGCAAGGAGGTGATGTACTCATTCTTTTTTAAATCAGACTGTCAAAAGCATGGTTATAAAAACAAGTTGTGGGCATAACATATTTCTCACCCAAGTTATAATAAACGATATAAGCTACATTTTCCCTTTATTATCCACCCCTTCTGTGTCACAAGGTTGCTAAACGTAACAGTCCTTTCCATAATATTATTCTAGTGTTTGACCTAAAATGTCCTTTTATTGACTGGGAAAATTACTTGTATGTTCCACCCTATAATTAAGCACACACCCCATTACAATTCATACACATTAACGATATCAGACATCCATTTGGTAAATAATGCTAAGGTAATTATGGCACCCTGAACAGTCAGCTTGTCAGTTAAAGATCAAGTGTAAATGTTTAACATTTCTTTTTGTTATAATTATGCCTTTGTCTTGTAAAGTGGGCTTTCTTATTGTAAAATGTGTTATTTTTATTTTAGTTATTTCAGTGGACCTAAGTTTATCAAGTTTAATAAACTGTTTTTTTTTCTGTATACTGTATGCTGAACAACCGTCTAGTTGCTTCTTGATTCCATGTCATCTGGTCCCATCTTCTGATGATGCAGTAGAGGGAAGAAACAGCTTGTAGTGGGTAGGCATGTTTTCTTTTAGTCTGCAGCAGATTTTATTACAACGTAACTAGAATGCCGCACAATCAGTCAGACAGTAAATCAAAACAAATAAGTAAATAAATTAGCACAGCTATGTTCAAGTGAAAGATAACAAAAGATGGCACAAAACAAGCTTCTAAGTAAGGTTTGTTGTCCCTGGCGTACAGTGTAATAAAACTGATGTAAAATTAATTAATCATCATCTGTCAGTGCTTCGATTGATTGGTTTTTAGCGAGAAAACTACAATGTGTGAATCACCTCAATGATAACCCTACTGCACAGTGGTTTTGTATGTTAAACCACAAGGAATTAGTGCTAGAAAGAAAACATTTGGGATAATTTGTGCATCTGTGAAAATGCAGCTCTAGTAAAGTGGTCATAGGGTTCATAGGTTGGTAATAGGCTATCGGCCCTAGGGCCTATACAAGCCTAGCCATAACAATTCCCTGGATATTTCTTCCCACAATATTTACTTCCCTGGACCCCTGTCTAGCAGGGTGACTGACATGATCCCCGGGGTGAATTTCCTATCTCCCATCCAATCATCGAGGTTCCTTTACTAGAGGGCCAAGGAGGCGCTCTGCTTGACATGTATGGGCAGTCTATTCCAGAGTATGGGGAGTCTGTGGGTCAGGAACCTATCCCTCCAGCATGTTTTGTTCATTGTGATGAAAAGGTTTAGATCCCTGGAACATGTGGTTCTGAGGGATTGGGATTTCTTTAAGTGGAGCATGTCCAACAGCTCAGGGTTTGACATGGCCTTGTATGTTAAGCAGAGATCGCCTGTCAATAGACAATGCGCCACAGAGTATAGCTGGAGTTTTTTTAGACGGTCAGCATAGGGCATCTGCTTTAGGCCTGTGATTCTTTTAGTGAGGTATTTCTGCAGCCTTTCCAGCTGTTGCAGATGTCTTGTGAGGTACATACCAAAATGGGCATTGTACTCTATAATGGGTCTAATGAGGGATGAGTACAGTGGGATAATGACCTCCTTTTTTTCTGGATGAAAAACTCTTAGTGATGAGGTGTGCCACATAGAAGGATTTCCTGACTGTTATGGCGATGTGGTTATCGAAGGTGAGACCACTGTCCACCTGTGTCCCTAAGTCTCTCATCACACTTTTGGTGTTTAGTGTACTGCCACCTATGTGGTAATTCGTGGGTACATGTTTTTTCCCAAAGGGGATAGCTTTACATTTCTTGGCATTAAGCTTGAGCCCATGGCTCTGGCACCAAGCATCATTTTCTGTAAGGCCCTTTTGTAGAATATCCACATCATTTGGGGATTCAGTAATGGCTCCCAGTTTGCAGTCCTCTGAGAACTTTGTTAGCCAGAGTCCCTTAGTTTTGACCTGTACTTCAGAAAAGTAGATGCCAAACAAGAGCGGCCCCAGGACTGAACCCTGAGGTACTCCACTTGTCACTTGTCTGGAACTGGATTTGGAGTTGGCTACTTTTGCAGTCTGGGTTCTGTCAGTAAGCCAGTTGGCAACCCATCAAGTGATGTAAGGATTTATGCCCAGCTTAGTAGGTTTATCTATGATTCCGGAGTGAGGGATGGTGTCAAAGGCCTTGGTGTGGTCTAGATAGGCTGTGTGGACCGCCTTACCCTCGTCCACAGCTCTGGAGACTGATTTGAAGAAGTCACTCAAGTTCAGGAGACAAGATCGGCCCTTCACGAACCCAAACTGGGTGGGGTCCAGTGTTTGAAGGTTGCCAATGTCTTTGTTTATAAGTTCCATGATAATGCATTCCATGCCCTTGCAGATCATGCTCATCAGACTGATGGGATGGTAGTTCCTGGGATCCAAGGTGGATCCCCCCCTTGTGGAGTGGGATAACTGTAGCTATGCGCCACTCAGTGGGCTCAAAGCCTGAGGTGAGGTTATGATTAAACATGACACTTAGGTGAGGTGCCAGTTCATTTTGTAGTTCATGTAGTACACAGCCCGGGATGTCATATGGTCCCATGGATGCTGTATTCTTAGCTTTGGAGAGTGCGGTATCTACCTGTGTGGGCGTGATTACTTGAATTTGGCAGTCTTTTTGTACTGAGATGGGCCCTTTCGGGGATGAGAGGGGGTGAAGCTGGCAATAAATCGATCTGCCAGGATATTGGCAATATCCTTGGGATCAGTATATTTAATGCCATTCTGTTGTAACTCGGAGCATATCTGAGCACTACCATTTAGATTCTTGACATAACTATAGAATGCCTTGTGGTTGTCTTTGGAATCTTTGGCAATTTTATTTTCGTAACTAGCTTTGGAGGATTTTATGAGGGATCTCAGCTTCTTACTGAGGCTGGTAAGGGAGTTTTTTGCATCTCGGGATTTTCCTCTTCACTGCAACAGTTTCTTCCTTTTGTTGTATAGTTTGTGTATGGCAGGGGACCACCAGATTGGCTTCCTTTGTTTTTGGAGGAGAGCGTCTTGGTTCTTTTTGGGATGGCACGATACATGCAGGAGTGGATGTGCTCATACAGTGCCTTAGTGTAGGCTTCAGCAGTCGAACTTTCAGCTCCCGTCTGCATGGGTGTCATGAAGTTTGTCACTTCTGACTTGAGTAGCATGAAGTTGGCTTTGGAGAAGTTTTTTACAGAGGTTTCCTTACTGGGGGTGGGAGTGGGATGTGGATGTCAAGGGAGATTTGCTTATGGTCAGACCTGACCAATAAGGGGGTGACCACTGGTGTGGAGCATCTATCTTCCATATTGGTAATGACCAGGTCAAGGGTATTGGAGCCCCTGGTGGGACAGTGGATTAGTTGATCCAGGGCGTTGGAATTTATGAATTCCAAGAACCGTTGGGAAAAGGTGCTGGTACCTGAGTAGTTTTCCCAGTTAATGGCAGGGTAGTTGAAATCACGCAGTATTAGGGTGTTTGGTTGTATCTTAATATTTTCCAGTATGTTTAGAAAGGTGTAGTGAGAATCTTGGGGCATGGTGGGGGATCTGTGCAAGCTACAGTTTGGATTGCAGTCTTACCTAGTGTAATTGCACCTGGAGAATTTCAGATGCATTGTGTTGGGCAACTAGCCTGGAGGTGTGAATATCTTTGGTGAATATGGACACTCCTCCACCTTTAGTGTTTCGGTCTTGGTTTGGTGGCCGAAAAGTGTAGCCTGGTATTGCAGGGGTGCTCTCAGGACCTTTGAACCAGGTCTCAGTTACTGCACAGATATTGATGTTCTCCATTTTTAGAAGTGCCTCGAGAGAGTGCATTTTGAGGTTTAGACTTCTAGCATTGAGTAGCATTACCTTCAGATTTTGCATGCTTGTATCTGTTACGGTGGTGGTTTTGTCCTTTGAACCTTGCCTAAAAAAGGCACTATAGGGGTGGCAAGAGCTTTAGCCAGTAACCTGAATCCCAGGGGTGACAGGTGCAGACCATCTCTGGATAAGCATCGTGGTTTGTCGTTCATGTCATCCCAGGCAGACAGATACTGGATCCCCTTTGAATGACACCAGAATCTTAGCCAATTGTTGAAGTCAATCATTTTGTCCTTATAATGTGGTATCATTCTGGGCGAAGGCAGGATGCTACACAGGGCTAGGGTCATACCTGCCTGGGCCACGTGATCCAAGAGCTCTTCCATGTCTCTTTTCATGTAGTCCAGGGACGTACGTCTCAAGTCATTTACTCCAGCATGGACAATGACAGTCGTATTTGTACTTGTTTGGAGTGACTGGAGTGCATGCGTTATGTGGCAGATCCTGGCACCTGACAGGCAGCTGACTGTAATTTTCTCCTTGTTCAGCCTGGTGAGTGGGACATCAGTGTGCCTGACCATTAGTCACCTATGACTAAAGTGTTGGGTATGTTGTCTTGCCTTAGGGGCTGTTGTTGGGTAGCACACTGGTGTTGTGAGCTATGTGTCACTTTGGTTGTGACTGGTGTTTGCATTTCAGCTTCGGAGGTCCATGTTGCTTGGGCAGGTTAATGTTAAGGGCCTCCGCATATGTGGGTTTAGTGTTGCTATGTGTGGGTGTTGATGATGTGGGTTTTGAAGGGCTATGTGTTGCTTGAGGTGTAGTGCAGGTGTTAACCTTCTCCTCTTGACTGTCTAGCATAATCTTGGCTGGAGAGAGCTTTGCTTCCAGTTTGGCTATGTAAGTGCATCTTTCGCAGGTTGTAGTGTTGGGTGGTAGGAGGAGAGGGTTGTCTGTGTACATGAGGCAGTTGCTGCATTGCTCCAGTATGCCCAGATTCACCAGGTAGACAGGAGAAATCACCCGAAGCTGACCCTTGAACATGCCTGATTAGGTGCTTTTTTGTAAAGTACAAGATAATTCCATAGTAGATGTTCTTCTTTCGGCTTTTCCCGGTTAGGGGTCGCCACAGCAGAACTCCGGTCCACTAATGATTAACATTAGATTTTTATGGTGCCAGCTTGACGCCCAACCTTCAACGAAGGCATGCCCTACGCATATCTTTCGAACGCCACTCGACCGTGGGGAGGACATGCGGACTCCACACAGAAGGCGCTCCAGCCGAGAATCGAATGGGAGAACGCCTTGCTGTGAGGCAACAACGCTACCGCTGCACCACCGCGGCTGTCATTCCATAGTAGATAATAGTGTTAAAAGAATGCGTCATTTTGGAATTTGGCACCCTTATCTTTGGCTTTATGTACTATTTATGAGCAAGCACTAAAACAGAAAAAGACCTTAGAGTTCATGCAGATGATGCAGTTTCATTTGATTCCCATGTAGCCACAGCCATTTAAAAGCATATGGATTTGCCAGCCTGATCCTGCAAGGGTAGAGAACAATGCCAGGTAGTTGGCTTGAATCCTAGTGTACATCTCTTATACACATATTCTAAAAGTGGTCTTGTGTGTGTGTGTGTGTGTGTGTGTGTGTGTGTGTGTGCGCGCACGTGCGTGTGTCTACTTGACATGACCGAATTGTCAGTAGACCGACTTTCAAATAACTGAGACAACCATGCCAATAACTCGAAAGGCTGACAATCCACATCACCGACTCTCAAAAAAACAACCCAGTAATGTGCGATGTACCTCTCATGTAATGCACAAACAAAAGCAACAACTCATCCCATCTAAGCACTGGCCTGTCAAATTAAATGTACTTAACAGCTACCTAACTCTCCCCCAAACCCTGCAGATAAACCAGTACCCGCGTACAAATAACAAATCCCATTAAATATTCATGTGAGTACCCCGCAAAAATATTTAGTGGAGATTTGTTAAACCAACATTCGCAGTCATTTTAATTTTATGTTTTTTAGGGGGGCTGTGCCCTCCAAGCCCCCTGCAAATTAAATATACCAACTCTGAGATTGCACTACAGTGTGGAAATGAGCAGATTTCCTGTTCTGCTCAGCTTGAGAGTCGACATTTCAAACGTTAAGTCATCTGAACGTCGGCGTAGTCAAGTTTCAGTTATATGAAACTTTGTTTTTTTGGTCTTGGTTAGTTGAAAGTCGGTCTACTGACATTTCGCCATGTCAAGTAGACCCATGTGTATGTGTGTGTGTGTGTGTGTATGTGTGCGTATACACACACACACACACACACACACACACACACACACACACACACACACACACACACACACACACACACACAGTGTTCTGTAACTTACTCATAAACCTTAGGTTGTTGGAGAAGGTGCAAAGATTCTACACAAAGACCGTCAAAAGACTTCAATGTTTATTTTGTAGCAAAGGACTACAGCAACTGCTCTGTGTACCTCATCGCCTTCTTAGATGAGATCTGCCATACAGAGGATTAAAGGGCCCTTTCTGCATCAAATTCTTTATTTAGAATGTCTTCACCAAATGCCGAATGATCTGAAGTAGACACAGCCACAGTAAAATTTAATATCAACTGCACTGTTTAAAGTTACAATTTCATATCTGGTAGCATCCCGCTCTTACAAGCTCCACCCCCCACCCCACGGATTGAACTCAGACCATCAGTCGATGCATTCAGGAAGGATCTGGATGAATACATGAATAGCCATACGTTCCAGTTTGGGGTCCAGGGCACCAAACTCCTAAGTGGTCAGCAGGCTTTGAGCTTCTTCAGCAAGTCAAGGAGTTTATGAACATTAAAACAGCTACATTCATTTTTTGTTATAGTTTCTTAGGAATTTAAATATGTCATCTTGAAAATCTGTAGTCCGTAAAGTGAGTTAGTGCAGCAGGTATAAATACATTAGTAGAGCCTTCTTTAGACCCATGGGAAAGATTTGAAACCCCCCTCATTCACACTTTCACATAATACATCAAATGTATTGTTACTTTTAGGAAGTGATTATTTTGTAAGGTTACTTTAACCCGTTGTTACTGTTTGGATTTTTTTTTTAATGTTTCCGTCTTCATAAGTTTGCAGACAGATTTGGTTGAAACTATGTTTTTTGCTGATTTGGTTGAGCTCCCTTTGGAATTTTTTGGACTGTGCTATTTAAGAAATGCTTTCTTAACAGTACTGATTAAGCATTTGTTTTTGCTGCATCCTTTGCAAGGTATTTGTTAATATGTGCACCACATAAGAAAAGTTGTCATTGTTTATTCGGTTTCAAATTACAGTGTCAAATTATAGTGATGGATTATTTAGTTGTCATTGTTTTTACGATTTGAAATCACATTAGATTATTAACCAGATTTTATTCCTGTTAAAATGGTCAGACACCTATTATTTCTGCCATGCAGTTGTACTTTGGAGTCAGCTTATTAATTTTCTGCCTTACAGATCTATTTGATACAGAGTCTGGAAGAGAATTTTTAAACCCCAACAGATGTGTTTGTTCAAACAAGTAAGATAAGTTTACTTTCTTCACTTTTAATGTGATTTTTAAGAAGGAGATTGATTTAATGAATACATTCTCGTGATTTAATGAATACATTCTCATTGCATTCATTTTCTTTTTGAGAAGGGTGATGGAAAGTGATGATGATGATGATAGCGAAGATAACGATGATGAAAAAGAGGAAGAAATTTATACGAGTGAAGGTGAGGAAGAGGGTAGAATAGAGCCAGAACCTGAAAAGACTGAACAACATGAGAGTGAAGATCAGAGTGATGAGGAAAAGGGCACACAGTTGGCCAAAAAGGCTTGTGCATCAGGAAAAGAACCAGTAATTTGGAAGGGTGTCAAGAAAAGACTGAGGGACTAAATTTGTGTTATATGTAATTTCTTTTGAAAAGGATTGGTGTAGCTACATAATATTCATAAACCAAAAGTAAGTCTATTTATTTTTGAATGTTCTTTTGAGTGTAAATAAACCTGAATTGTATTCTTTAAATTTGTCAGTTTCACTTGCTTGCAGTATCACCATACTATTTTGTTTTTTGGTGGCATCAGTTTGCAGTCATGACAGTAGTGATCATGTGTGAGGGAGTAGTATGTGATCGCTTTCCATGTCTGAGCCAATAATTTGCTTGCACTGTGACCTGGGACACCTTGCAGCACATATATATATATATATATATATATATATATATATATATTTCATCATTGTCATCAACTTTCTTTTACCCATTTTCTGCACGGGATCAGGGTGTTGTGTCAACTGTCACCACATGTCTCAATTCAGTGCCACTCTGCTATCTTCTTCTACAGTCATGCCTCACTGTCACAGGTCTTCTGTCACTCAATCCATCCTTATCTTTGCTGGATGTTCTCATTTCCTTTCTTCCTGTCTCTCCCAAACTTTCTTCATCATATTGTCTTCTGCTTTCCCGTACGTGTGCCCAAACCACAATAATCTGTTTACTTTGACCTTCTCTGCAGTTGAAGCTACTTTGATTTTTACTCTAATTCATCATTCTTTCATCTGTCCAACAGTCTGCATTCTGCCTGCTGTCTGAGGCACCTCATCTCCATCACCTCTAGCTTCATTAACTGCCCTGCCTTCACTTTCCAGGTTTCTGTACCATATAGTAGTACTAATTGCACTACTCTTTTGTAAACCTTATTTTTCAGCTTCTTTGGCATTCTTCTGTCAGGTAGTACCCCTGACACGCTTTGCCAGTAGGCTGCAGCCCCTCTGATTCTAGCTTTGACCTCCTCATTCAGACTTTCCTTCTCGTCAACCACCCCTCCCAGGTACGTGAAGCTGTTGATCTGTTCTACTATTCCCCTTCTGTGTCATGTGCCTTCAGTTTTACATTTCTTTCCCCTATCATTTGCTGATGTTCCTGTTCAGAGTCTGGTTGTAATAAGGCAGCTTTGTTGATCTGTCCCCTCCAGCCTGTTTGCTAATATACTCCATCACCAGTATGATCAGCCGTGGGCCCATAGCTATCCTTGTTAGTAATGGAAGCGAATAACTTATCCCTAATAGCTGCTGGAGTGAAAATTCTGTGAGTCTTGTCATCCATTGGTGGTATTTTTCTTGTGTTTAATGAAGTTGATATTTTATACATTTCCTTTCTTTAGACTGGTGGGGAAATTTATAGTAATAATCTCTTGGACAACCTGGAAATACATTCAGGCACAGAAAAAAAATGGCCTTGTTATACATTATGACTAAGTACTTTGGATCCTTTGTGAGTTGGCAGCTGAATAATATTTGCCGTTGCAGCATTAGAATCACTTTTACAACTGAGTAGAAACAAGCAAAAATGCTTGTTAGGCAACAAGGCCTTTCTGTAGCAAGTAACAACTCTGGTTTGGCCTTATTAAGCAGTGCTGTGCAAATGTCTTCCCAAAGGTTGGTGGGTGGAGGTGGTATTCTTCTTATTCACAATATACTTTGCCCTAATCTTACATATATAGAAGGCAGAAATGTTTAAGGTTTGGCCCTTTCATCTCAAAATGAGAGGTGATTAGATTAAGAAAAACTTTCAGAAGGCTGCATTTACCAGTAGACTGGCTTATTTGCAGGTCATTCAGATGACTGTATAGAATGTCACTAAGTGTAGTATTTAAACTTCTATTAAGTCTCAGGGAGATGATTCATTAATTAATATGAGTTTAAGGGGTAATTGGGGTTAAGAGGATTAACCCTTGTATTGCGTTTTAGAAAATAATGCACACAAGAGGCAGCAGTGAAGCACGCATGTCAGGCAAAAAAGTCATTAAAAGTGCAATGTTGCTAAATCCTCAAAACCTTAATTTGTACTGCTATTATGAAAATTATGGGAAAAATCAGCTGTCAGCAGGGACTGCTATTTATAAGCGGGGATTGGAACTTGAACCCTCTGATACATCCTTATAGTAAATCTCAAAGGGAAAGTATAACAAAAGATGGTAGATTTCTGAAGAAAGTTGTGAAAATATTTGGTATGGAAGATGTGAATTCAGTAGTAGGAACTCGACTGAATTTACATATTATTCCACAAAGATCCGTAGCTGGGTGAGACTGTATAGAAGTTGTATTAAAAGGGAGCATTTGGATTTCATTGAAAGCTTTGATACATCCAATAACTATTTCATATCACACAGTGATAAATCTATGATAAAAATTCAGGATAATGAAGTAAAAACAAGACACTGGCACTGTGCTACTAACCTGTTAAAAAGGGAAGAATTTAAGGAAGTGGAAATTATTTGAAAGTTGTTAGGGAAGATGGCTTTTCTTCAGATGGATAACTAGTAAGTGGGATAAAATGAAAATGAAGTTTAAAACAGGATAGAAATAAAAGCAATATGTTTAAGAAGTGACGGGAATTATTTAGAGGGGCTAGGAAAAGTTAAAAGTATTGCAGAATAAACGGAATCTTACAGAGTAAGAAGAGGGGCAAATGTAGAGTGCTAAAAGGAAAATAAGGGAATATCTGGATAACATGCATGAGTTTAGAAAGATGGCTGTTAAGCACCTGTTTTTATAACAGCTGTTCAATTTATGCTAGGCTCTTCTGCACTGCCTACCATACCAGCTGGTCCTGTTTGCCATTTTACTTCATAAGTTTTTTTTTAAATAAAAAAGCATTGTAGTTCCCTAAGTTACAATTTCATCTGGAGATTTTAATTAGTTTGATTCGAAGTCTAGGCAAGACAGATCCATTTTATTTTAGTTCTCCTAAGTCTTACAAGACCCTATAGTCTTGTGTATCATAACAAGCTCTTCTGCCCCCATATACATATTAAGATCAGTGTTTGCAGTTATTAAATGTAAATGAATAGTGCAGATCTTTCCCTGGCCTTAGATTAATGTGTGTGAAGAAGTTTTTATTAAAAACGAAAGCGCTAAATTATATTACTTTGTGGATTCTGGTCTGTTCTTTCTGGTGGTGAGTCATGATTGATGTGTGTATAATAATGGGTTTGGGGAAAAAAAAGATTACATAATATAGAAATCTGTGAGTAAGGTTCTTCTATTTTAGTAAAGGAGTGCAGTATAGTCCCAACCTTATCTACAGTTTAATGAGTGAGGTTCTATTCCTTCAAAGTAATTTCTGATGTTCATCGTGCATACAGCTGCAGTCATAACAGATGGGTTCTCCTGCCGTCAGGCGGGTCCTCGGTCGGCCGAATTCCAAAGTCTAGGTCCGGCGTCGGTTGTCGTTGCTTCTCCCCTGACGTCAGTGCGACAGGGGTATAAAAGAACCAGCCAACGCCATTTTCTTCAGTCTTTCTTGCCGCGCGGTGCAAGAAGCAGAAGCAGTTCGCAAGTGCCAGTCGGCCAGCTCCTGAGATTACGAAAAATTTGGAACCGAAGTCTTCTTAAAAGCTAAGTACCCCGTTGGGGAAACTTTTTCTTGCCTCAGACCGATGTCAGACAAAGTTAATAATTGTATTTCTTGTGGGAAGCAAATACCGCATAAGGATTTCCATTCCCTCTGTATACCTTGTTTAGGCCCAGACCACGACGTCTTGGTCTGTCGCTTTTGTGCTACATTCAACAAACGCACTATTAAGTGTCGGGCGGAGTTCGCCCAGCATTATTTTGGGAAAGCATTTAACTACACTATGTCGTCGGATACTCCGACTCCGTTTTTTTCTAAAAAAACGCAAAGACAAGGACCGACACTCGAGGTCCGCAGCCTCTACCGACACCACGCCAAAGCCGACTACACATGCTCCGGTTATCAGCGAGGTGCCTACGCAGCCCCTGATTACCGACGACACATCTTTGGCAGTGTCTCCTGTACCCGAGGTTGCAGGCTCCTCGGCCCACACCCTGACTACAGATACTGAAGCCACGCTTGGCGTTGAAACACAGAATGTGGACAGGTCCACCTCCACTCAAGGTGTCTTCAGACCTTCCTCTTCTTTCTCCATCAAGGCTTTCACCAAGTCTAAAGCTACCATGCACCCTAAGAGACCAGCTACACAGGGCCCATCTCCAGGCCCCATGCCTAAGAAACAGATGCTTAAAATGGCTGAGGATTTAATTACTCTAATCAGAGGTTCTCAGCCACCTCCGGACAAAAGACCCAGAGTGGAGGAAGATTCCCCCTCCTCTGATCAGGGCTGCATTATTTCAGAGCACTCTGATTATCAGGAACAGTCTTACTCCCCTTTTGAAGACTCTGATGCAGAGGAATCTATTCCTTCTGTATCCTCCCCTGAGGATTACTCATTTGGTGAAACTCTGCATACCTTAAGGGAACACTTCCACTGGTAAGGCCAGGATTATTCAGATTCCAAGAAAAGACTCCGGGAATTTCTTTTGTTACCCCAGCACAGGCCTCTGGCTATACCTCCTGTCCTGGACATCTTAGATGATGTTTACTCAGAGGCCTGCCTTAACCCGGACTCTCTTCCTCCAGCTCCAGTTAAGCCTGACAGGTACTACAGGGTTCCTGACTCACACCAATTTCTATACAAAAGCCATACTGCTGACCTAGAAACCATCTCACAGGGACCCAAGGGAGTTAAGGCCTCCATTGCCAAAAACCCATTGCCTTCCAAGAGAGATTCCAGATCCTTAGAAAGGTGGGGGAAAAAGGTATATACCTCGGCTACCTTATCCATGAGGGCCTTAAACTGTCAGTTTCATATGCTAAAATACCAACAGCTTCTGTTATCTCAATTGAAAAGTAAAATGTCACAACCTGAACAACCAGACATGAAGGAGTTGCGGGATTTGATGCATAGTGCAGAACAAGTGGGTAAACATACCTTACAATGTGGTTTTGATGCTCTAGAGGCCTCATGTAGAGCTGCTGTTACAGGCTCAGTCATACGCAGGCATGCCTGGCTCAAGGAACAAGCCTTGCCTGATCATGTCAAAGCTAAATTACTAGACACCCCTCTTCAAAAGGATGTACTGTTTGGGGAAAATTCTGAGGAAGTATTACGGAAAATGGAGGAAAAGGCTAAATCAATGCAGACTGTGAAAGAATTTCTGCAGGTTCAACCCCCACGTTTTAGTAGAAATTGGCCTTCCAAAAACTGGTCCTTTCCTGCCACAGACAGACCCCAAAGAGGCAGATACAGGCGCCCGAGGGGCAGAGGACAAACACAAGGCTCGTACAGAGGCAGACAATGGCAAGCTCCTACACAAAGAGGTGGTGAGGACAACTCGCAATCTTTCAGAAAGCAAAATCAATGACTTTCCCCTTTGCATGCCAACCAGGTCTCAAATGGCAGCCCCCTTAGGAGGAAAGCTGGCACTATTCTCAAAAAATTGGCATATTGTCACAAAGGACAAATGGATCCTGAACATTATAAACAGGGGTTACAAATTCCATTTTCATACCCTTCCAAAAATGAAAGGCATGCCAAACCTGCCACACAATCAAAAGGCAGAGGCACAAAAGCAAATTTCAGATCTTATAAACATGAAAGCTATTCAAGAGGTACCTACACATGAACAAGGTCAAGGTTTTTATTCCAGGCTATTTCTGGTGCCAAGGAAGGGAAAAGATTGGAGATCTATTTTGGATCTTTCCATCCTAAACACATTCCTACTCGTACCAAAATTCAAGATGCTCACTCTACAGCAACTTCTTGCCATGCTGGGCAAGGAGTCTTGGCTGGTAACATTGGACCTCAAGGAGGCATACCTGCATGTCCCAATCAGACAAAATTGCAGAAGATACCTCAGATTTCTTGCAGGTTCAACCCATTATCAATTCTCTGCATTGCCCTTTGGTTTATCTACTGCGCCCAGAGTATTCACGAAATGCCTGGCATCAGTAATTGCCTACTGCAGACTTCAAGGGATACAAATATACCCTTATTTGGACGACTGCCTGATCCAAGCGGACAGCAAGCACATTCTTCTGAAACATCTGGCTTATGTAATAATGTTATTAAACTCTCTAGGATACACAGTCAACAAAGAGAAATCAAGACTAATACCCTCTCGGAAGATAATTTTCCTGGGTGCCAATTTGGACACAAACACCCAGATGGCCTACCTCATGCCAGAGAAGCAGGTGCAACTAATTCAATATTTCAGAACATTGGCAAATTGCACCAGGCTGACTGCAAGGAAAATCCTGCAGGCTCTGGGATTCATGGCATCTTGCATCTTACTAATCCCATGTGCAAAGCTGCATATGAGAAAACTACAATGGTACCTAAAAAACATATGGTTTCAACACAGCCACAGTTTGGAAACAATAATACCACTAATTCCATGTCTGCAAAAGGAATTTCTGTGGTGGGCTCAAGCATGCCAAACAAACACAGGTCTTCCATTCAGCAAGCCTGAAGCAAATCAAGTCATCACAACAGACGCCTCGGACTACGCCTGGGGGGCACACATGACAGACCGGTGCATTCAGGGCAAATGGACCCAAAAAGAAAAGCACCTTCACATCAATCAAAAAGAAATGCTAGCAGTGATAAATGCTATTACAGCTTTCAAGGACCTTCTACAACCAGGTCAGCTATTGATGAGAACAGACAACACCACAGTTATGTGGTACATAAACAAGCAGGGAGGAACACATTCTTATCCCCTATGCAGACTGGCCATGTCACTTTGGAACATGGCCATGGACTTACAAATGGAACTACAAGCACAGTACTTGCCAGGCAAGGAAAACACGCTGGCAGACAACCTAAGCAGGAATATGACTGATCCACACGAATGGAAGTTGCATCCAAAAGTTTTTAAAGAAATAATCCAAAAATGGGGAAGCCCAGACATAGGTCTCTTTGCCTCCCACAAAAATCATCAATTGACAAAATTCTGCTCAAGGATCTTCCATCCAAAGGTCTGGAGAGTGGACGCTCTCCCTCTTTCAGTTGGACAGCAATGACAGTTTATGCCTTCCCACCTCTTCCTCTGCTGCCCAAAGTCCTATTGAAAACCAGAACAGACAGACCAAAAGATGATCCTCATTGCTCCGGACTGGCCAAGGCAACACTGGTACCCACTCCTGAGGAGCCTGACGCATTCCCCACCATGGACCCTGCCTCTAATGCCTCTTCTTCTGACTCAGCACAGCTTCAAAACTCTTCACAGTCAGCTGAAAACACTCAATCTAGCCACATGGAAGATTTCTTAGCATCGCTGCAGGCCCTGCTCTCCAAGGAGGTGCAGGATGTCATTTTGGAGGCCAGAAGGCCATCAACTAGAAAAGCTTACTCTGCAAAATGGAAACGTTTTTGTGTTTGGAATGAAAAAAAGGGCCAATGCCCTGGAAAACTGAATTTACCTCAAATACTGCAATATTTGGCTGAACTGCTAAGCAGTGGACTTTCGTTCTCCTCCATCAAAATCCATGCCTCAGCCATTTCTGCAGAATACAACACTGATCCACCTTTATTCTCTCACCCTCTATTAAGACAGTTCCTCAGAGGGGCTAAGAATTTAAGACCTCCAAGAAAACAACCAATACCTGCTTGGGATCTTAATTTCATTCTGGAAAAACTGACTTTGCCTCCTTTTGAGCCAGCTGCCTCATCAGATTTACAATATTTGTCCTGGAAAACAGCTTTCCTTCTGGCTATTACTTCAGCTCGTAGAGTTTCAGAACTACAGGCTCTTATGGCTGTCCAGCCTTTTATCATCTTCCATCAGGACAGAGTTTCATTACGTACCAACCTGTCCTTTATGCCTAAAGTGGTATCCAGGGTAGCTTTAAATCAGGCCATACATTTACCTTCTTTTTATCCTAATCCTCAAAACAAAGGGGAGAGATTACTGCATTCCTTGGACATCCACAGACAACTACATTATTATTTGGACAGAACAAAACCTTTCAGAAAATCAGAACAGCTTTTTGTGGCCTATGCGGTAGGAGCTCAAGGAAAGTCAATATCCAAACAGACAATCTCAAGATGGATAGCCCACTGCATATGCTTTTGCTATTCCTTTCATGGCAAAACTGTACCTACAGGCATTAGAACTCATTCCACCAGGGCCACAGCCACCTCTGCAGCCTTCCTCAGAGGAGTTCCTACCAAGGATATTTTGGAAGCAGCCACTTGGAGTTCTGTGCATACCTTCTCTAAGCACTACAACCTACCATTATACTCCAAATCTAGAGCAGGCTTTGCCACTGCAGTCTTGCAGGGCATTTTGGCTCCTCCTAGCTCCACCTAGTGCCTACCACCCCTTTCTTAGCTTTGGGATTCTACCCATCTGTTTTGACTGCAGCTGTATGCACGATGAGCATAGTACAGTTTTGTACCTACCATAAATGTAGATGTTCGAGTGCTAATACAGCTGCAGTCCAGGTTTCCCTCCCTCCTTCCCCTCTAGGGGTCTTCTTTTATGGTGTATTTGCTTGCAACTACTGGTCTTTGATTATATTGCATTGCATTTTTACATAATTTTATGTATTGCCTTCTTTCTGGGGGCACCTGACATCTGGGGCAAGAAAAACTGAAGAAAATGGCGTCGGCTGGTTCTTTTATACCCCTGTCGCACTGACGTCAGGGAAGAAGCGACGACAACCGACGCCGGACCTAGACTTTGGAATTCGGCCGACCGAGGACCCGCCTGACGGCAGGAGAACCCATCTGTTATGACTGCAGCTGTATTAGCACTCAAACATCTACATTTATGGTAGGTACAAAACTGTACTTTTCTTTTTTCCCTGAGTCATATCTTTGGATTTCTGAACTTGATTATCTGCTACGACCCTGTCAGTACAAAGGAGTCTTTGTATTCTATTCTATCCTAACAACCTAAGAAAGAATTTAAAATAGTTGCAGTCAAATTATTACTTATTTTTTACTGTAATACATTTTATCATAAAGGCTTTGGACCTTCCCCGTAAATAATTTTCACTGCAGTACGCATGGATGGTAGGATTTCATACTATTTCAAATTCTCAGTTATAGCTACATTATAATCAGAAATTGAAACTAGGATTATTTCTTGAAACTATTCAGTTTGGCATCAAATTAGGAGGCCACATGCATATCCACCACATTTTGTCTCCTCAATGCACCTTACATGAAACTGCTAAAAATAAGCTATGGGTCTTGGGGGCAATATGATAGCTATTTTTTTTACATGCATAAGACCTTAAATGTAGTAGTAAGAAACATAACCCTGATGTCCAGTTTTAGTATCCCAATCTGTATTATTCTAAATTACCTGAACTAGTAACTTCTTTATAGAATCCTCTTGAAGTACCAGGAAGGGCCTGACTGTTTTTCTTGAAAGTCTGCTTTAGACTTGTTTGCAAAATGTTAGCATTGTTTTCTAAATGTGGCATAAAGTTTGTAATCTTCAGTTAAGACCTGCATTCTTAGACTTATCCCAGACCATTTTACATTCAATAATATTCTTCTTCAGCTCTCTTGTTAACAGTGAATTGTGATTACCGTATTACCTTTAACTCGCTTTGTTTTAGATGGTTAGTATTTTACTTGTAACAGAAGCAGATTAAGAAAGTTATGAAGAGCTGTATTACAGACATCCTACATAGAAAATTAAGATGAGTCAGGAGGAGTTACCAGTTCATGCCAAAGTTGCAATTCAAACTGTTCTGTCTGTCGTTTTCAGTAATATTTTAGGTTTTAGGTGTAGCTTCTTAGCTGAGAAGGCTGATCATAGTATGTTGTGATTAGTACTGAATAATCAGTCAACCACTGCTGTTATAAATCTAGAAAACTGGTTTACACATAAGCAGGTAAGAAGTGAATGACTGCATTTATCTGCTTGGAATGCGTAGATTCAGTTAATCTGGTAAGGTAAAGAATGGGAAGGAGTTACACTGGTTTTCCAGATTAGGTCAGAATCACCAAGTACTAACGACGTTTGCTTAAACTGAATTTGCAAGTTGAGTAGTTTGGAGGGTTTAGTAGAGCACATTTAATCCTAAATTTGAGAGAATTATTCTCAAAGCATTCACAAAGTGCATTTGACTCACTGTCATATATATTAGGAAATAAAACAATTAATGAGTTGCTGATGTTTGTATACAAGTAGAAGTACTGCAACACCAGTTCTGTGTGTAGGTCTTTGGTTTTATTAAGTATTGTCATTAGACAAAAATTGAATGTGGAATTACATCACCCGGTGGATAGCCAACTGGCTCACAGACAGGACCCAGGAAATTAGAATTGGGGAGTCCACCTCTACAAAGAGGCCAGTCACAAGTGGAGTCCCTCAGAGATCAGTCCTTGGACGACCGTTCCTTTTTGGCATTTACTTTTCAGAAGTCAAGTCCAGTGTCAGTGGTCTCTAGCTGACTAAATTAGCAGATAATTGTAAATTAGGACCTGTCATTGAATCTCACACTGGCACAAATATTCTCCAGGAGGGGCTGACACAGACAAACAACTGGTGTCAGAGTCATGGACTAAAACTAAATGCCAGGAAATGCATAATAGTATCCTTTGGGAAGTCACCCATAACTGGTAACTATCATATTGACAACACTCCCCTTAGAGTTGACCCAGTAGTCAGGGATTTAGGGACACACATAGATAGTAATCTAGCCTTTGATCATCATGTGCCTACAGTGGTGAGGAAATCTTTCTATGTTGCGCAACTTATAAACAAAGGTATGGGATCTAAGTCCAAGGAAGTCACTGTTCCACTGTATTTGGCATTTATCAGACCTATCATTAAGTACAGTGCCCCTTTTGGTATAGACCTAACCAGGCATATCCAACAACTGGAACGTCCACAGAGGTTCCTCACTGAAAGAACACAGGACATAAGTAATATGTCTTATGCAGACCGCCTCAAGGCCCTATCCTTGTATTCTGTCTCCTACAGGCTTTTGAGGAGAGATCTATGCCTGGCATACAGGGCATTGTCAAACCCCACTCTGATGGACCTCCTGCATATCCACAAAACAAACAGTACCAGAATGGCCCATTCTAAAGACTTAAACCTTGCCAGTGATATGAATAGGACCTGCTGGAGAGATAAGTATGTAACCCAGAGACTAACCCGTCTATGGAACAGGCTCCCCATCCATGTGAAGCAGAGTTCCTCCCTAATCCAGTTCAAATGCAACTTGGACAGTTGGATGGGAAACCGGAAATTCATCTCTGTTTTGGCACCTATGTCTCTGATGCAAACAGATAACCTGTAAATGGTTCATCTCCCAGGCCCATGCTTACACTTATCAAGGGTACCAGAACTTGTCAGAGAATTGGGATGCATGGCTAGGCTTAAAAAGGCCCTTGTGGTTGTTAGCCTAGTAAACACCTATGAACTGATGACCCTATAAAGTTTTAACCAGGACTCATTTTAGCCAAGAATGTAAGGTCTGTTTCACCAGTGACAAATTTTAAAGTCTGGAAAATTTGTTTTCAATACTACAAAGATTAGTGTAAGCAATTTTAGTCCTGTAGGTTCATAGGTAAGTACTAAGCTAGCTGCCCTTGCAAGCCATTTTTAAGCCTAGACAATTTCTGTTTTTTGTGCTCAAAATAATCTGTCCCATTTTGTTATAGACTAGCATTACCCATCCCATGGTCAATAATTATATATTACCCCTAATGAGAATAACTGGGATCATACCATAGATAACATGATGGGACCCATGCATGGGGTAAAGCATTTAGGATTTGGCTTTGCCCTTTGCTAGTACAGGGTGCAGTCCTGCAGTAAAATTTTCTGTTTCCTAGCCATAGATCTAAGTTGCACTTGAAAATGGACAGGGATGAATTTTGCTTTATGTCGATGGGGAGTCTGTTCCACAGCAGTGCTATCCTCTGTGAGATATACCTGTCCCTCCAAACCATTCTGTTGATGTTGAAGAAGAGGTTTAGATCTCTAGAATGAGTATTTCTGATGTCATTTGACTTGCTGATGTGCAGTAAATCAATCAGTAATGGATCAGAGGATGTCTTGTATGCCAGACACAGGTCACCACCTAGCAGTCTCTAGGATACCAACTACAGTGACAGGGCTTTGAGTCGGTCTGTGTATAACATGTTGTTTAGATCTTGTGTCCTTTTATTAAGGTTTCTCTGTGTTCTTTCCAGTTATTGCATGTGTCTTGACAGATACATGTCATAGGGGATGTTATATACTAAAGGGGGGCATTGACATCCCTAGACATAGACACTAGACATATGTTGGTCAAAAGTTGGGTCACTGTCCACATTAGTTCCCAAATCCCAAACAACTGGGTGAACTCTTAGGGACATATTGTCAATGTGCTTGTTCCCTGGGCAAGATGACTTCCCAAAGAATACAATAACGCATTTTTGGCATTTAGCTTTCAGTACAAGATTTTGGCACCAGTTGCTTATTTGAGACAAACCTTTCTGTAGGATAGGTGGGGAATCAATGACTGCACCTAGCTTGCAGTCATCTGCAAGCTTAGTTGGACAGAGCCCTTTGGTATTGACTTTTACTTAAAAGTAGATGCCAAACAAGAGTGGTCCCAGCATAGAACCCTGAGGGACTCCACCAGTGACTGTTCTCTTTGTGGAGGCAACTTTTCCTATTTTGATTATCTGCATCCTATCTGTGAGCCAATTGGCAGCTCAGTGGGTAACATAGGGGTTTATTCACAGTTTATTTAGTTTATTTAGCTTTTCTACAATGCCTGAGTGGGGAATTATGTCAAAAGCTTTGGCCAGGTGGAGTTATGTGGTGCGTACCATTTTTACCTTTATCCATTGCTTTCATGATCTTTTCAAACAAATCTACCAGGTTAAGTAAGCATGACATTCCCTCGATAAATCCAAACTGAGACGAGTCCTTTGTTTGGATGTTTCCTATGTCTTGATTGATTAATTCCATTATAAATATTTCTGTGGCTTTGCCTATGAGGCTGGTCAGACATATGAGTCTGTTACTGCTTGGATCTTTGAAAGGTCTTCCTTTATGCAAGGGAGTGACTGTAGCTGTTCTTCATTTAGTTGGTAATAAACCTGTATGAAGGCTGAGACTGAATGTGTGGTTAGGAGGGTGGCTAAATCGTGCCTCATTCTATTTAAGATACATCCAGGGATATTGTGAGGACCCACCAATGCAGTACATTTAGCTTCTGATAGCACTTTTAGGACTTGGTCTTGTGTGATAGCAGAAGGTACACCAGTTTCAGTTATATCTTGGACAGATGGAGGGAGGAGAGGGGTGAAGGTAGAGCTAAATTTATTGTCCAGTAGGTTCACTATATCTTCAACCTCAGTGTAGGTAATGTTGTTCACAGTCAGCTGACTGTATTGCTGCATTACCCTTTTGAGATTATGAACATTACTAAAAAATGCCTTGTGATTGTCTTTGACTTGAGTAGCTCTTTTAGCCTTAAACTTGGCTTTGGTGGATTTTATTAAGCTCCTGATTTGTTTATTTCAGGGACAAGAGCTCTAGCTTTCTGGGAATTCTTTTCATTTTATTGTAAATATTACTGATTTTATGGTGCCACCATGTAGGTTTATTTCTGGGGTTTGCCCTGTACTTGTTCCTGTGGGGTATGGCTATTTACATGCGGATGTAGTTTGGTGGTGTACATTTCTGCATGTTCACTGGAGTTAACTGAGTTTTTTAGGGATCTAAAGCTTGCCAGTGTATCACTTAGAAGTAGGTAGTTTGCCTTAAAGAAATTTCTAAAGGTACTTTGGGTGGAAGTGATCTCTAGTTTCAGTTTTATTCAAATGAGATTGCTTTATGGTCAGACCTAACAAATGATGAAGATAGGATTGTGATTCCTTTTAGGGTGTACTTTGACTAATTGTTCCAGGGCATTTGTATTGACAAAGTCCAAGAATCCCAGTGCTGGTGCACTAGTTGTAGTGTAGATGTTCTTCATTCCACATTGCTGCAGTCCTAACTATTGGGTAGTCCGCTGTCCAGTCGGCCCGAATACCAAAGTATATGGCTGACGTCGGTCAGGGCGCATTAGACTGACGTCAGTACGTCAGGGTACTAATGCGCATGACCGACGTCATATCCTCAGTCTTTTTTGCCGCATGGTCCGATGCAGAAGCAATTTTGCGAGTGCAGGTTGGCGTTCTGAAAGTTTCTGAAGTCAGAGTTTCAGACCGAATCAAAGTTGGCTAAGTACCCGTTGGGGAATATTTTGGTTTTTCTTGCCTCAGTATTTTACCGGATGTCAGAAAAAGTGAATAACTGTATTTCTTGTGGGAAACAGATACCTCATAGGGATTACCATACTTTGTGTATACCTTGTTTAGGGCCTGAGCACGACGTTGTTGGATGCCGCTCTTGTGCTAGATTTAACAAACGCACTATTAAGAGAAGGTTAGACTGTGCCAGGTTAGTTTTTGGGAAGCGTTGTAATTATAAAATGCCGTCGGATGCTCCGTGCGCCGCTTCGCCAAAAGCGCAAGGACAAAGCAGCAAAACCTAGAGTTGAAGAACCGACAGTCCCGGACGTCGGTTCTCTAGAAGGCTCAGTGGAGCCGGAGGTTCTGCCAGGAGTTTCTTTGGAGTCTCAGGAGAGACTTTACTGTTACAAGATGTGTCCTCTCAGGAAGTAGGCCAGGCTGAGGGGGCTTCTCAGGTGGCTGTTCTTCCCTCTCTTCCTAAGGTGGTTAGGGCCTCCCCTTCTGTTTCCAAGACTTCTTTGAGAAGCAGGCCTAGTTTAGCTTCAGTGGGGGTTTCTCCTAGTGCTTCAGGGTCTTTGCCTAAGAAACATATGCTTAAAATGGCAGAGGATTTAATTACTATGATTAGGGGTTCTATGCCCCCTCCTGATAAGAGGCCTAGGGTGGAACCTGAGTTTGAGAGTTTTGAGCAATGTTCGGAGGCTTCTGAGTCTTCGGCTGATGACTTGCAGGAGTATCCTCCCTATTCTGATTCTGATGTGGATGATTCCACTCCTTCAGCTTCTCCTCCTGAGGATTTTTCATTTTCAGAGACTCTGCATTCCATGAGGGAGCATTTTAAATGGGAAGGCCAAGATTTCTCTGACTCCAGGAAGAGGCTTAGGGAATTCTTGTTTTTACCCCAGCATAGGCCTTTAGCTATACCTCCTGTTCTGAATGTGGTGGAAGATGTTTTGCAGAGGCTTCCCTGAATCCAGATTCTTTGCCTCCTGCTCCAGTTAAACCGGATAGGTACTATAGGGTGCCTGAAGCTCATAAGTATCTTTTTAAGAGTCCTAGGGCAGACCCGGAAACTGTCTCTCAGGGGCCTAAAGGTGTGAAGGCCTCTGTTGTTAAAAATCCTGTTCCTCCTGATAAAGAGGCAAGGGCTTTGGATAGATGGGGAAAGAAAGTGTATACTTCTTCCACTTTAGCCATGAGGGCGTTGAATTGTCAGTTTCACATGTTAAAATATCAGAATTATCTCCTTTCACAATTGAAATCTAAGGTGGATGCTCTGGCAGAAGGTATTGAGTGTAAAGAGTTGCAGGATTTAGTTCATGTGTCTGAACAGGTGGGTAAACATTCCCTGCAGTGTGGTTTTGATGCTGTGCAGGCCTCCTCGAGGGTGGCTGCCACTGGTTCTGTTCTTCGTAGGCACGCCTGGTTGAGGGATCAGAATTTAGCTGAGCATGTTAAAACAAGGATTTTGGATGCTCCTTTACAGTCTGATGTGTTGTTTGGTGCACCTGTGGAAGCAGTTTTAAAGAAAATGGAGGACAAGGCTAAGTCTATGCAAACTGTTAAGGATTTTTTGCAGGTTCAGCCTCCAAGTTTAGTAGAAATTGGCCTACTAAGGGATGGACTTATCCTGCTTATGATTCTCAGTCTAGGGGTAGGTCTAGACGTGGTAGGGGCAGAGCTCAAGGTTCTTTTAGGCCTAGGACAGGGAGTTCCCCTGCTCAGTCTTCTGGTGAGGGCAGGGGTCAGTCCTTTCGTAAGCAGACCCAATGACCTGCCTTTTCAGCTGCCAGTACATTCTCGCCTGGCAGCACCTTTGGGAGGAAGGCTGTCTCTTTTCGAAGAAAATTGGGATTTAATTACCCAAGACAGATGGGTTCTGGATATCATTCACCACGGTTACAGGTTTTATTTCCATACCTTGCCTCCTTTCAAAGGCATGCCAGACATTCCTCCTCTACAAAGAACAGAGGCTCACAAGCAAATTTCTCTGTTGCTCGAAATAGGGGCCATTCAGCCAGTCCCTGTGCCAGAAAGGGGCCTAGGATTTTATTCTCGCCTGTTCCTAGTACCGAAGAAGGGGAACACGTGGAGACCAATTTTGGATTTATCTATCCTCAACACTTATCTGGACATTCCCAAGTTCAAAATGTTGACGTTACAACAGCTTTTACCTCTGCTGGGCAAAGATCACTGGATGGTAACTTTAGATCTCAGGAAGCTTACCTTCATGTGCCTATAAGACTAAGTTGCAGGAAGTATCTGCGTTTTCGAGCTGGAAATTCTCATTATCAGTTCTCTGCATTGCCCTTTGGCTTATCTACTGCCCAGAGTATTCACAAAGGTTCTGGCTCCAGTGATAGCTTACTTCAGGCTAAAAGGAATTCAAATCTATCCTTACTTGGACGACTGCCTGATTCTGGCTCAAGAAAAGGAAGATCTTCTACAGCATTTGGAATATGTCATAGCAGTGCTAAGATGCCTAGGGTATTCTGTGAACGAAATAAAGTCCAGTCTAGTACCCTCTCAAGACGTGCTTTCTGGGTGTGAGACTGAATACAGCAGCCCAGATGGCCTTTTTAACCCCGGACAAACAAAAGAATCTTTACAGTTACTTCCATCAACTATCTCTTCAGTCCGGGCTGACTGCAAGGACAGTCCTTCAAGCCTTAGGGTTCATGGCATCTTGTATTCTGGTGCTTCCCAATGCCAAACTGCATATGAGGAAGCTGCAATGGTATCTCAAAAATGTATGGACACAGCACTGCCAGCATTTGGACACTGTCATTCAAATAATACCTTGCATTCAAAAGGAATTTTTGTGGTGGGCTCAGGAATGTCACCTAAACAAGGGACTCTCTGTGACCCGGCCAGAGGCGAGTCAGATTCTAACGACAGATGCCTCAGACATTGCTTGGGGAGCTCATCTAAACGGAAAATGGATACAAGACAAGTGGCCTGCCAGACTACAGCATCTACATATCAACATGAAAGTGATGTTAGCAGTCCAGTTTGCATTAATGGCTTTCAAGGAGTTACTTCTTCCTGGACAGGTGTTGATTCTAACAGACAACACAACTGTCATGTGGTACATCAACAAACAAGGGGGAACACATTCTTACCCATTGTGCAGGCAAGCAATGATTCTATGGGAGACTGCGCTCAGCTTGCAACTAACTCTTCAGGCAAGGTTTCTGCCGAGCACAGAACTCCTTAGCAGATGTGTTAAGCAGACAAATCATGGATCCCCACGAGTGGAAACTGGATCTTCATGTATTTCAAAATTGACAGTGTCATGGGGAACTCCAGACATAGATCTGTTCGCTTCTCCACTAAACCAACAGCTGCCAAAGTTTTGCACAAAGAGGTTTCATCACACAGCTTGGAAAGTGGATGCTCTTTCTTTCAGTTGGACAAATCTTCATGTGTATGCTTTTCCACCTCTGCCTCTTCTTCCAAAGGTGCTTCTAAAGGTCAGACAAGACAAGCCAAGGATGATTTTAATAGCTCCAGATTGGCCTCGGCAGCACTGGTACCCATTACTGAGGAGTCTGGTAAGGAAGCCTCCATGGCCTTTACCCTTGATTCCACATCTGTTGTCTCAGAGGGACGGTCACCTGCTCAATGTCAAGCTTCACTCTCTTCATCTAACAGCCTGGCATATTCTGTTTTGAAAGACAGCAGGTCTCAACTTCCTCAACAAGTTTTAAATGTGATTATGGAAGCCAGAAGACCTAGTACAAGGAAAGTGTACGCAGAAAAATGGAAGAGATTTTTATTTTGGACTGCAGCAAAGAATTTGGAGATTTCTGAGCCTAATTTGAGTGTGGCTCTTCAATATCTTACTGAGTTACTGGACAAAGGTTTGTCTTTCTCTTCCATTAAGATTCATGCTGCAGCAATTTCAGCTCACTATGATTGTGACCCACCATTGTTTTCACATCCTTTGTTCAAGCAATTTCTTAGAGGGCAAAGAATATAAGACCCCACGTAGAGCTCCTACTCCTGCTTGGGACCTCAATTTTGTGTTGGAGAAACTTACTCTACAACCTTTTGAGCCTCGGCTACTGCTGAACTGAAATTCTTGTCATGGAAGACTGCTTTTTTGTTGGCCATTACTTCTGCAAGAAGGGTTTCTGAGTTGCAGGCCCTTATGGCGGTTGAGCCTTTTTTGATTTTTCATAAGGATAGGGTATCATTACGTACTAATCCTTCCTTTATGCCTAAGGTGGTTTCTAGTGTGGCTTTAAACCAAACTATTCATTTGCCTACTTTTATGCAGATCCTCAAAATAAAGGGGAAAAGATTTTGCATACTTTAGATGTACACAGGCAATTGCGTTATTATTTAAGCAGGACTAAGGATTTTAGGCAGTCTCAGCAGTTGTTTGTTTCTTTTGCATTGAGTTCAAGAGGGCAAGCCTGTGTCAAAACAAACTATTTCTAGGTGGATTGGGTTTTGCATTGCATTTTGTTATTCCCATCATGGCAAGGAGATTCCAGCTGGGATTAGGCCTCATTCCACTAGGGCTACTGCCACTTCAACAGCATTTCTAAGGGGGGTGGCAACTAAGGATATTTTGGAGGCGGCTACTTGGAGTTCAGTGCATACTTTCTCTAAGCATTATCACCTTCCTCTCTACTCTAAGTCTAGGGCTGGTTTTGCCACAGCTATTTTGCAAGGCATATTGTCAGCTCCTGCTTCTTTATGATTTGCCAGCCTCCCTTACCTCTGCTTTGGGATTCTACCCAATAGTTAGGACTGCAGCAATGTGGAATGAAGAACATAGTACAGTTTTGTACCTACCATAAATGTAGATGTTCGAGGATCCACATTGCTGCAGTCCAATTTACCCACCCTCCTTTCCCTCTGTGTTTAGGGGTGGTTGTGTAGGTGAGGTTATATGCTGGTAATTTTGTATATATTGTACATATTTTTGGTGCAGGTATATTTGGCCTTGTCTTTTTAGGGTCTTCTGACATCTGGGGCAAGAAAAGACTGAGGATATGACGTCGGTCATGCGCATTAGTACCCTGACGTACTGACGTCAGTCTAATGCGCCCTGACCGACGTCAGCCATATACTTTGGTATTCGGGCCGACTGGACAGCGGACTACCCAATAGTTAGGACTGCAGCAATGTGGATCCTCGAACATCTACATTTATGGTAGGTACAAAACTGTACTTTTATATCACCTAAAAAATGATATTGAGTTTAATACTGATTGATTCTGGTTCCTCTTTTTAGGCATCGTGGCTTTCTTTTGTCGTAGAGGGAGTTCTTTGGCTAGCTAATATGTTGTATGCGTCCTTTCTGATTGTTATTTGGACATGAAGAAGCTCTAGTGCATCATGATGCTTTACCAACCTTGATAATGAGTCTCTTCTGGATGTAGAATGAGACACCACCATCTTTTTTTACCCTTGTATGCAGTAGCTGATCTAAACATGTGGAAAGGCGTTATAATCCAGATGGAGTGAATGCTATTCACTATTTTAAATCTTGTTTCGGTTACTGCACAGACAACAGTGTTTTCCAGTATGAGAAGGGCTTGTAGGGAGTAGATTTTCTTGCTCAGGCTCCTAGCATTGATCATGATCAGTAATACCTTCCTGTTTTCCTTTGCTTGTTTCATTTGGGAGACTAACAAAAAAGTGGAAAGTACATGTAGATAGATAGAGGGATATGTACATGGGTCTACTTCAGAAGACTGAAAAACCAAAAGACTGAAAATTCAAACAATTCAAAATACTAAATGATGGAATTTGCCCCTTCTCCACTGTTGTAATGTGTCTTTTGGGATTTAGTCTTTTGGATTGTCAGTCTTCTGAAGTAGGCCCATACATATATATATATATATATATATATATATATATATACATATATATATATATATATATATATATACATATACATATGTATATATATATATATATATACATATATATATATATATATATATATATATATATATATATACACATACATACACACACACACACAGTTGTTATGCTTTATCTACCATTGTTGGTAGCACTTCTCTATGCACTTTCTGTTTCTCTGAACAGATATCTTTCTACCCTTAGGTATTCTAGGCCTACCATTGCTGGTAGCACTTAACTGTAAATTTCCCTCTATCTTAATTTTCAGTTGTCTTTTTGTGTGCTGTTCTTTTTTTGTATAGAAATGGCTGATAAAGGAAAGGGCACTTCCGGCTTTAAAAAATGCCATAAGTGCGAGAGGAAAATGCCTAATTCAGGTGGTTATTCAGTACGTGCGCATTGTTTATGCTTGTTACAGCTACAGGAAGACTGCTCAGTATGCCATGGATTCAGTCACCGAGCTTTAGTTGAATGAAAGAATAAATTAATGTTGAAAGGCATGCTTAAATCTTCTTTTGAGGTGGCCTTATCTGGTTCCAAAAGTCAGACAGACCCTTCTTCTCCTTCCTCTTCTTCTTCAAAAACTGAAACACATAAGAGAAAAAGTCACTCGGCGCCAACCTCCCCTTTGGCACCAGTGGCTAGGAAATCAAAATAGAGATTCCAAAAATGTCTATGGAACCAAAATCCTCGGCACTGAGTCTGTTCACATCTTTGGTTCCAGAGCAGACATTACAACAATAGGACAAGACCTCGGAACCATCCACTATATCTGCACCGACACCTACGGTTTCGACAATAATTCTTGAAGAGCCAGAGCTGATGCTTCCAAGAATGCAATATTCTCCATCTATAGATCCCTATGCAGGACAATTGCTGAGTCCCTTATTGGAGAGACCTAAATCTCCGTCCACCTAATTAGTTTGCTCCACCAAGAGCTTATCAGAATTGGATGTACTGAGGCTAGTGGATCAGGTTCTTATGGTGAGAGGATTGCCTCTAATGTCCTTGGTTCCGACTACCTCTAGCTTTGGAACTACTTTTTCCATAATTCCATGAAATCTTCCTCCTCTGATCCCATCTGCGGTGTCAGAGACCCAAGCTCGGAACACTCCGGCACCGACTGTTTAGGCTCCAGACAGATCTTTTTCTCTTTGGCCAACTACTGTCCTGAGCTCTTCAGTCCTCTTGGAACTAGAGATCTCCTGGGGTGAGGATTCTGCTGTACTGAGGGGCATGTGTCAACTCCATTTTTTTCAGAGCCATCCCTGCACCTTGGGGCCTCAGCACACTTGAGCTCCGCTCTGGCTTCAGCGTCGGAGGTGGTCTCTTCTGAGTGGGGAGTGACCTCGGTTCTGAGGCAGTCATTCTCAGTTCTGGGCTGCCCTCCCTCTTTGGGAAGATCTGCCTTCCAAACAATGGAGAAGGCTTTGTTTTCAGTGGGCACCCAGTCATCTGCCCCCCCCCCCCGTTTGGAGTTAATCCCTGACCCTTCCTCTCATTCTGACTCTCAACCAGTCTCTGCATCAGGACAGTGAGGGTCAAAACTGCTGACACTTCTGCAGATTTTCCCACTGAAGAAGTTCCTCACAAGAGAAAGTGCAAGAGGAAGCACTTGGAGTCCCCAGAAGAATCCGTCACTGAAGATACTGACTACGATGAAGAGGAGGTTTCCCCTAGGTCACCCCCTGAAGATGTCTCCTTTGGAGACATCCTTGAGATCCTTAAACAGAGGGCTGGCTGGAAGTCCTAACATCCTTCCCCAGAGGCAGTCAGTATACCTACAAGCTTTCAGCTCTTGCCCATCTACCTCTTGGGTGATTTCACCAGCTGATGATCTTATCAAGCTGATAGCGCAGAGGGCGTGGAAGGCTCCTAATTCCATACAGCCAATCCCTAAGAAGCCAAGTAAAATTATTTCAGCTCCTGAAGATTTTCAATTCTGTGCTAAAGGGTTAGCAGTAGATACCTTGGTTGTGGCAGTTACAAAGAAATAACTGTCTGAGGAGAGTTTCACTGTCCATCCTCTTAATCGAGAGTCTCTGATGATAGGTTGTGGAAGTGGGTATACGTTGTCATCGACATTTGCCCTATGGTCGTTGAACTTTATGGCACATTTCACTAGTCTCCAAAGGGATCTAATTAATTAGGAGCCATATCTGAAGAAGTCCAAGAAAAGGTTGCTTTTCAGTTGGCCTCCTCGAGTCCATATCCAGCTCATCCATGAGGCTTATAGCACATGCAGCCGAAGGGATAACCAGAGCAGTGGGCTGTGGCATAGCCATAAGGAGACATGCCTGGATGTGCTTATGCGAATTTGTGGAGCCTTTCAAGTCTTCGTTCCTCAATATGCCTTTTGACGGATCTCGTCTTTTTGGCCCAACAGTTCGAGAGACCTTGTCCAGATGTGAGAAAGATGGGAAGACCCTCTCTGCAGTGGACATGCATCTTTCTGTGCTTCAACATTCCATTTCTAGGAACCAGAGGAGTGGGAAAATGTGGTTCCGAAAGTCCCAAGGACCTTTCCAGGTAGCAGCTCCCCCAGGGGCAGAGGGGAAAGTTTTAATGGAAGACGCTGTCCATGCGGCAGAGGTGGCATGCAAAATCAGGGTTCCAGAGATTCTTTCTCGGCCAAACCCTACCAGCGCTCCCGAAAGGAAGCCCGATTGCTTGCCTCTGGAAGCAGTCAGGAGACAATTATCCTTGCACCAACAAGCCTGGCTTGAAATAACTACAGATGTTTGGGTGCAAAGGATTATTACCAGAGGATACACCATTCCTTTTCACACCATTCCCAAAAAAGATTCAAAAGGATCCCCGATGTTCCACCCAGTCAGAGGGAAACAGCATTTCAAGAGTTCACAAAACTGCTTGAAAAAAGAGAGTCCTCCCAACACATCCTTTCAAACCAGAAATAATCCAGAATTTACTCAAGGTTCTTTTTAGTGCCAAAGAAGACAGGGGCTGGAGACCAATTTTGAATCTCAGTATTTTGAACAAATCTGTTCGACAAAGTTACAGAAGGTCACAGTTCAGTCCATCTTTCCGTTTTTAGGAAAGGATGATTGGATGTGCTCAGTAGACCTCCAGGACATGTATTACCACACCAAGATGGGCAAGCTCTCCAGGCGATTTCTCCACTTCCAGCTGGGAGCCAGTCACTATCAATTCAGAGCCCTGCCCTTTGGTCTTACCACAGCCCCCAGGGTGTACACCAAATGCATAGCAGTGGTAGCATCTCAGTTGAGACTACACGGTCACAGAGTGTTTCCTTATTTCGACAACTGGCTCCCACTGCTCCCACCAAGCATCTCATAAAAAAATCAATGGACTGTGTCCTTCAGACTTGTCCCCACCATGGAATCACAGTAAACCATAAGAAATCTCATCTGATACCAATGCAGAATTTGCAAATCTGAATCAAGCACATGCATAGCTTCCCTTTTCCCATTTAGAAAAAAATTATATTTCAAGTGAGGAGAATCATCAGCAGCAAGACAGTAGGCGCATGTTTGGTACTGCAGGCTATAGGTTCTATGGCGGTAACCATTACCTTGGTACCTCGAGCAAGATTCCACATGAGGATTCTACAATGGCTTCTGGCAGCCCAATGGTCCATTCTTCATCAGCAGATGTCACATCTTATTTTAGTGACCAGCTGTTGCAAAAGGGATCTTCTCTGGCGGATTTACTCTGTGGATATTCTAGCAGGAAGACCTTTCATACAACCTCAGCCCCAGGCCATAGTGACCACGGATGCCTCCCAGATTAGGGTAGGGGGCATTATCTGGGCAAGATGGTACAAGTCACTTGGTCACTTACAGAGCCCAGCTTGCATATCAGTGTCCATTGATGAGGGCAGTGCTGTTAGGGTTGCAGACCTTTCAAGCAGTCCTTCCTCCAGGGACAATTGCAATCCAGAGAGACAACATGTCTGTCATCTGGTACATCAACAAACAGGGGAAAACCAAGTCTTATCCCCTTTGTCAAGAAGCACTCAGAGTTTGGGAGGGGGCAACCTCTTCCAACCACTTTCTAATAGCAATGCACCTCCCAGGGGCTTCCAGTCTGATAGCGTACAAGCTGAGCAGATGCATCCTCATGCCTCACGCCTTTCTGCAACCTCTTTGCATCACCCCTAAACAACAAGTGCAGTAGCTAGTTTGCCCTGGTCCCCCTTCCAGGGGAGTCCCCAAGAGACGCTGTCCTTCACAATTGGCCCTTGGAACTTCTATATGCTTTTTCTCCCGATACCGTTAATCCCTCACTTTCTGAAGAAAGCAGCCAGGTTGAAGAGCAAAGTGATCCTCATTGCCCCATTCTGGCACCGACCAATATTGTTCCCCTTCCTGTGGCCTCACCTGATTCAGCAACCGTGGACTCAGGACCCAGCTCCAGATTTCCTAGCCCATCCAGAGGGATTAGTTCACCCAAACCTTCAGAATCTAAAGCTCACAACGTGGATTTTATATCTTAATGGCTTGCCAGGCATAACATTATGCCTTCTCCAGTCTAAGATTATTTTGGCCTCACACAAACCCTCCACTAGAAAACATTATTGTAATAAATAACAAAAATTCTCATGTTGGGTTCATAATAATCATGTAGACCCTTTCTTGACCCCCATCACAAAGGTTTTTGACCTTACTTTTTGAACAAGGAGCTTCTGCCTCTGTCATCAGGATTCAACTAGCGGCCGTTTCAAACTTTCACAATGGGTTACAGGATGCCTCGTTAATGTCTCATAAACTTTGCAAGGCATTTTTGAAAGGGTCCTTGATGCTGACACCTCCTTTTAAAGATCAATATGTTCCATGGGATCTCAATTTGGCTTTTCAGACTTTGATGTTACCCCTCTTTTGAGCTTGCAATCACTTCTGCGCTAAAGTACTTGGCTTGGAAAACAGCTTTATTATTAGCTGTTACCTCTGCTAGAAGAGTTTCAGGGATTCAAGCATTATCATGTAAATCACCATATTTGAGTGTTCACCCAGATAGCTCTTTAAGGACCAATCCATCCTTTCTACCAAAGGTTGTTTCTGAAACGAATATTAACCAGGCTCTAAATTTATCAGTTTTCTTTCTAAACTTTTCAAGCAAAAGTGAATAATGTCTGCACTTGTTAGACGTCCACAGACAATTGCATTTCTACCTTCATAGAACAAAATCTATCAGAAAATCTGAGTAACTGTTTATTGTCTTTTCAAGTGCTTTTCAAGTGTATCTAACGTTACACTTTCTAGATGGTTGAAAGACTGCATGTCCTTCATATGCACCAAAAAATGTTAAATTACTTGTACCTGTTTAGGCACATTTTACCAGAACTATAGCCACTTCAACAGTTTTTCACTCCAGAGCCTCGCTGGGTGACATTTGCGCAGCAGCAACCTGTGCTACTCCACATACCTTTATTTCTCATTACAAATTGGATCTGGCCTCCAGAGGAAGATCGTCCTTTGGTTCTGTGTGGTTCTGTGGTGCTCCGGAATATATTTCCTTAAGTCCACCTAAGGTAAAAAGCTGGGGACTCTGTCCCACAGATCAAGGAATAAATGAAGATTGACAACATTAGATAAAGAAGTTATGTACTCACCATAATGTTCCATCTGTGTTGTCAGTCTTCATTTACCCTTGATGCCCCTCCCTCCAACCCCCATCCTTTGATTGGTGGAACAAGCTTTGTCCTTATTTACTATTCCTTTAGTCATCCTATACCAGTTATGGTCTCCACAAAAGTACTTTCAGGGTACATATCATTCTGTCTGTCAATCAGCAAACTTGATCTGATGTGAAATGGAGAGGTGGAACATTATGGGTAGGGAAAAAAAGCTCAAGAGTTGTTTGGTCCTCGCGGGCTGTAGTATGACTGAGTCCATTCCGATTTTGGAACCGAACCCACAGGTCAAGTATAAATGAAGACTGACAACACAGATGAAACATTATAGTGAGTACATAACTTCTTTTTAAATATAATTTTAGTATTCAAAGTACAGCTTCATTTGGCCTTTGAGGTAAATCAGCACTTTCTGTAGACATGACATCTTGAAAAAATGTTTCAGTTATAGAAGAACCGTAAAGGTGAAGCATTTAAATATTAAGACCCATTCTGACAAGTTGCTGATAAGATGGAAAAACAGGAACGGAAGCAAGTTTGCAGTCCAAATGCAATAAAATTTAATGACAAGTTTTAAGAGCTTTTCGTCAGCCCAACAGCTGACTTCCTCAGAAACAATTAAGACCATTAAAAAGTTACTTATATAGGGAACAAATTCAATTAGCAATATTACATCAATTATGTTAAAATAACAGTAACTAGTTATAACCTAAAAGTAGTTGGAAAATGGTAAACTTGTAAAAAATATATCTAGCACCTATATTAATAAACTAAGCAAACTAACACTAAATATAAGTGTAAGTAAGTTGAGACATCACACCTAGACATTTGAACATTACAAGTTAGTGTAGATTCACCTAATAAAAGTACGTTGTTGAAGCAACAGCATGTTTATATTAAGTCACCTCTTAAGGCTGTTTAATTTTAAAACACTACTAATCGAGCAAGAATCATTAAACTTGAGGAATTAGAACTAGCCTGGCAGGTGAGGTTGAATGCTTACAACTTCCCGGGGCTAAATGATTCTTGCTCGATTAGTAGTGTTTTAAAATTAAGCAGCCTTAAGAGGTGACTTAATATAAACATGCTGTTGCTTCAACAACATATTTTTATTAGGTGAATCTACACTAAGGTGACTTTAACATGCTGCTGCTTCAACAACATACTTTTATTAGGTGAATCTACACTAACTTGTAATGTTCAAATGTCTAGGTGTCTCAACTTACTTACACTTATATTTAGTGTTAGTTTGCTTAGTTTATTAATATAGGTGCTAGATATATTTTTATTAGTTTACCATTTTCTTACTACTTTTAGGTTATAACTAGTTACTGTTCTTTTAACATGATTGATGTAATTGACGATTGCTAATTGAATTTGTTCCATATATAAGGAACTTTTTAATGGTCTTAATTGTTTCTGAGGAAGTCAGCTGTTGGGCTGACGAAAAGCGCTTAAAACTTGTCATTAAATTTTATTGCACTTAGACTGCAAACTTGCTTCCGTTCCTGTTTTTCCATTTTATTAGTTGTTTTGCCAGTTTGGTTCAAGTTGCAGATAAGATCAGAATGTCAGTAAAGCCCTAATAAGTCTCTTGAAATGCTACCCAAAGTTTTAAGAACTAGAAGCATGTTATAGTTGATGTGTGTGCTGTACAAATAATTCAATCTACTCCAAAATGTAGATGGTTGAAAGGTGGTAAAAGAAAACTCATAAAACCCAACTCCTGCTCTCAGTGATACCAACAGTCAGCCACTAGTTATTAACTCGAGTGAGTATCAGTACCGTCGTAGTCTGTTGCCGGCATGATGAAGCTTTTCAGTGTCTATATATTCCATTAGGAAAATTACAGACATTGTTGTGTTTATATTATGTCCACTCGGTTTGTGTGTATACCATCTGTCTTATCTGTATACTTTGGAATGCATATTGCTGAGCTGCACAAGTTGTATGACAAAATTAATGATGTAAAAATTGTAATACTAGTTCTCAGCTGGGATATGTTAACAGGCTGAAGCTTTCTGCTTCATTTTCATGTGCAAGTGAAATTACAAAGGTAATACCAGACAAAACAGTGTGAAAAAAATTGCATAACCATGAAAAGATTAAGCAGCTCAGGTAAAATGAACTGAAACAGTCTACATTCTAATCCATAGTTACTGTTCATTTGATCTTTAAGTCGTGGCAGAATGTAGAATGTCTGCTAGCATTTGTAATTTTTGGTTGTATTTGCTTATGTCTTTGAGTCATTTGTCTGTGACACATGAATGATCAGCCCTGATAAATTCAATGGGCAGTCATCAACTTTTTAAATTACCCCAAGGTTTTGACACCTTTGTGTGTGTGTGTGTGTGTGTGTGTGTGTGTGTGTGTGTGTGTGTGTGTGTGTGTGTGTGTGTGTGTTTGGAGGGGTCGTTCCCCATTAAAATATATACAAGGCTCAGTTATTCAGATGCTGCTGAAAACTGATTCAGGTTCATCAAGAATGTATGTCTCTTTACAGGCCAGCAGACACTGACATAATTGAATCTCTAGCCTTTGCATTCGTACCCTAGTAAACCAGTTGCTTCCCCACCCCTTCATCTACACAAAGGAGTGTTTTTATTTCTATATAAAAACCATTGGTTTGAGTCCCTTCAAATCCCTGATGATGTACACACTAGCTTAATTTTTTCGAGAAAGTACTTCAGGTGTAAAAGTGTTAATAGAATGCCTGTATGAAACAGTTGTACAAAGAAACAGTGGTGCAAAAGCATGTGAGCCCTATAGATGTTCAACATGCACTTATTTGTACCATATCACACTGTAAGAATCTATCCATTCCCTGATTATTTACTAATGTGAATTTGTGCATATTTGTCAACCTTTCTTTGCAAAACAGTGTGTGATGCAGTATGTGTTCATAGGTTCATAGGTTTATACTAGGCTATCTGCCCTAAGGCATTTATAAGCCTAGCCCAAATTATTGTGGCTTACGCCACCCCTTATATGAAAAAATACTGTGCCCATTAGTTTGTTGTGCCTCTGTCCAGCAGTGACCCAGAGATGATTCCCGGGGTAAACCTACGATCTCCCATCCACAGGTCTAGATTTCTCTTGAACAGAGTCAGCGAGGTGCTCTGCCTCACATGGACCGGGATTTTATTCCACAGCATAGGGAGTCTCTGAGTGATAAATCTATCCCTCCACCACGTCCTATTTATATCCGTGCTAAGGTTTAAGTCGCTTGCTCTAGTGGTTTTGGTGGATTTGGAGTTTTTGAGGTGGAGCATGTCCATTAATTCCGGGTTGGACATGGCCTTGTATGTCAGGCACATGTCACCTCTGAGCAGACGGTATGCGACTGAATAGAGCTGGAGTTTCTTCAATCTGGCGGCATATGACAGATTTTGGAGTCCCTTTATCCTTTTGGTGAGGAACTTTTGGGGTCTCTCCAATTGCTGCAGATGTCGGGTGAGATACATCCCGAATGGGGCATTGTACTCGATCATTGGTCTGATAAGTGAAGAGTACAGGGGAACAATGACCTCACTAGATCTGGATGTGAATCCCTTCATGATCAGGTGGGCAATGTAGAAGGTCTTTCTAACCACTTTAGCAATGTGAGTGTCAAAAGAAAGGCCACTGTCAACCTGGGTCCCCAGGTCCCTGATAACCTCTTCTGTGCTTAGTGGATTGCCACCTATATGGTAGCTTGGGGTTACCTTGTTTTTCCCGAAGGGTATGACTATACATTTTTGGCGTTTAACTTCAGGCCATGGCTCTGGCACCAGCTATCTGTTTCCGTGAGTCCCTTCTGAAGGATATCCGTGTCCGATGCACTTTCCACTATGGCGCCCAGTTTGCAGTCATCTGCAAACTTTGTCAGCCAAAGTCCTCCCATGTTGGCCTGTACTTCTGAGAAGTAGATGCCAAACAATAGGGGCCAAGGACCGAGCCCTGTGGGACACCACTTGTGACCGGCTTGGAGTCTGACACAGCGCCAGCAACTCTAACCCTGTGGGTTCTGTCCTTAAGCCAGTTTGCAACCCATCTTGTGACATATGGGTTTACATTTAAGCTGGTAAGTTTTTCTACAATACCCGAGTGGGGTATTGTGTCGAAAGCCTTTGCAAGGTCAAGGTAGGCTGTATGGACTGCCTTTCCCTCATCGATGGCCTTGGTGACTATTTCGAAGAAGTCGACCAAGTTCAAAAGGCATGATCTTCCCTTGACAAAGCCAAACTGGGTCGGGTCCAATGTCTGCAAGTCCCCTATATCTTTGTTTATGAGCTCCATTATGATCCTCTCCATAGCTTTGCAGACTAGACTTGTTAAGCTTATGGGGCGGTAATTACCAGGGTCCGTGGAGGCGCCACCTTTGTGGAGTGGGACCACAGTTGGCGTCACGCCACTCCTTGGGCACGTATCCTGTGGTAAGGCTGAGATTAAACAGCTGCCTTATGTGCGGGTTTAATTCCTCATTTAGCTCGTGTAGCACACAGCCGGGGACACCATCCGGTCCCATTGATGCTGTGTTTTTAGCTTTAGAGAGAGCAGCTTTCACCTGCGCATTTGAGATGTCCGGGAGGCTACACTCGGCTGGGATAGTTATCTCTCCTTTAGGGGAAAGGGGTGAAGTTTGCACTGAACCTGTCTGCCAGTATGTTGGCAATGTCTGTGGGTTCAGTGATTTTTGTATCACTTTCGACTAATTCTGAGCATATCTGTGAGTTTCCACCCAGGTTCCTAACATAGCTGAAAAAGGCCTTATGATTGTCCTTTGAATCCATGGCAATTTTCTCTCAAAATTGGCCTTAGTTGATTTTATGAGTGCTCGTATTTTTTTACTAATAATGATCAGGGGTGACTTCCCTTTTATGGATTTTGTTCTATCATGTAATAGCTTTCTCCTCTTATTGTAAAGTTTGTTAATGGCTGGGGTCCACCAGACTGGACGCTTGCCCTTTGTGGAAAGAGTCTTGGTTTTATTTGGGATTGCCTGATCCATGCAGTCCTGGAGGTGTTTATAGAAGGCATTTGTAAGGGCTTCCGCAGCTTGGGTTGTGGTTTCCTCTGACTCAGGGGCCTTGAAGGATACCACACCAGTCTTGAGTAGTGTGAAGTTTGCTTTAGAGAAGTTCTTCACTATGGTCTTTTGTTTGGGGTGGGGGCGGGATGTGGATTTCCAGTGAGATTAGTTTATGATCAGATCTCACCAATGAGGGATATACTTCCGGTGTGGAGCATTTTGTCCCCATGTTTGTGACAATGAGATCTAGTATATTTTCTCCTCTCGTGGGAACAGTGACTAGCTGTTCCATGGCATTTGAATTTATGAACTCCAGGAACCGTTGGGCTAGAAAGTTAGGGCTTGAGTAATGTTCCCAGTCTATATTCGGGTAGTTGAAGTCACCCAATATGATGGTGTTTGGAGATACATTTATACCCTCCAGTGTCTTCAGGAAGGCTGTGTGGGGTTCCTGAGTTTGAGAGGGTGGCCTGTAGCATGCTACAATTTGTAGAGCAGTTTTGCCTATTGTTAGTTGCACCTGGATGGTTTCAAGCTTCATGCGTTGCCACCAACCTGGAGGTGTGAGTATCCTTTATGAATATGGATACACCCTCCTTTTGTGGAGTGGTCCGGGTTTTGGGGCGGACGCATGATATGAGGTAAAACCTAATAGTGCCGGGTGCTCTCAGGAGCCTTGAACCAGGTTTCAGTTACAGCACAGACATCGATGTTCTCCATACTGAGAAGGGCCTCGAGTGCGTGCATTTTGAGATTTAGACTTCTGGCATTGAGCAGCATTACCCTCAATTTCTTCCCATTTTTGTTTTCTAGGGTGGTAGGTTTAGAATTTGAGCCTTGCCTAAAAAGGCACTATGGGGTGGCAAGAGCCTTAGCCAATATCCGGAATCCCAGGGTGACAGGTGCAAGCCGTCCCTTGCGAAGCAGCGTGGCTTGTCAAGCATGTCATCCCAGGCAGACAGACACTGGATCCCCTTTGAATGACACCAGACATTAAGCCAATTGTTAAAGCTGATCATCTTGTCTCTATATTGTGGCATCATTCTTGGTGAAGGAAGGATACTGCTCAGGGTTAGGGTCATACCTGCCTGGGCTACATAATCAGAGAGCTCCTCTATGTCTCTTTTCATGCAGTCCAGGGAGGTGCGTCTCAGGTCGTTCACACCAGCATGGACAATGACTGTGTCATATTTGTACTTGCTGTGGAGTGACCCAGTGCTTGTGTTATGTGGCGGATTCTAGCGCCCGATAGGCAGCTTACTGTGACCCTCTCCTTGTTCAGCCTGGTGAGTGGGACGTCAGTGTGTCTGACTATGGAGTCACCTATGACAAGTATGTTTGGTGTTGTATTTGGCCTTAAGGGCTGTGACTGCTTTGCACACTGCTTTTGTGGTTTATGTGTTGCTTGTGGGGTGTCTTGAGGTAGCAGTTGTTTGGGTGTCTGCTTTGGAGGCCTCTGCTGTTTAGGTAAATTTTACTCAGAGCCTCCAGTATGTCTTTGTGTGTTTATGTGTTTGATTCAGTGGAGTGGTAGCATTATGTGAGGCTGGTTTTGTGGTGTGTGTAGTTGCCTTCTCCTCCTGTCTGGTCTTGCCAGTCCTGAGTTGAGAGAGCTCAGCCTCCAGTTTGGCTAAATAGCTGCATCTCTCGCAAGTATTTGTGTTATGTGGGAGGAGGAGAGGGTTGTCTGTGTACATGAGGCAGTTATAACATTGCCTCAAGATTCCCAGATTCACCAGCTGGACCGGAGAGGAGATTGACAACTGACCTTTGGACATGCTAGAATAATATTGGGAAATCCTTAATTGAAAACAAGGGCCAGTGGGGAGTGAGGGTGTAGTGCTTTTAATTTTTAGTGCTGACTTATATAATTGCTTTAGTGAGCAAGTGCCAGGTAACTTGAGTGCAATGTGATACAAGTAACTAAATGCAAAAACGACAAACAGTAACTTTCTTTCAAGTGAAACAAGGAAATAAGTACAGTAGGCAATGCAGATATCACTAGTGATCCACAGAAGTGCTGAGAAGTTGCGTATTAGGTGAATTAGCTTCCAGGGAAATAACAAGCAAACAAACAACAAGTATATAAACAAAGCTAGATTCAGTAGGCCTGGATCTAGTCTATGCTAGAGCAAACAAGGTGAACCAATTTCAGTAAGATACAGTTCAAATATTCAGGCACTATAAACCTTTAACCAGAAAATTCCCAGCTCAGAAGGGCAGAGTCCAGCCTCTTCTCCCACAAGAGTGCAGACCACGAACCTTCTTAATGTAAAATAACTGGCCTGAAGCCCAAGTGCCTAAACCAGAACTAATACACTTGGACACTGGGCTCTCAATCAGCAGTTCCCAACTTAGAAGGATGAAAGCTACCTGTCCTGCCACCACAGTGCTTGCCACAAACCTTCCTAATGTAAAACAACTGGTCTGAAGCCCAAGTGCTTAATCCAAAAGACTTGAATGATAGCTACACTTTAATCAAGTTACAACCGAGCAGTAATAAATACCATTGAATACTTTAGAGAATGTCTGGATTAGTGCTCAAGTTACACAAACAAAGCTAGATCCAGCAGGCCCGAATCCAGTCTATGCCACAGCAAACAAGGCACCAACTTCAATAAGAAACAGTTCAGATATGCATGCACTATAAGCCTTTAACCAGAAATTCCCAGCTCAGAAGGGCAGAGTCCAGCCTCTCCTCCCACAAGAGTGCAGACCACGAACCCTCTTAATGTAAAATAACTGGCTTGAAAGCCCAAGTGCTTAAACCAGAATTAATACACTTTTAGAATAACAGACACTGAGCCCTCAATCAGCAGTTCTCAACCTAGAAGGATGTAAGCTACCTGTTCTGCCACAACAGTGCAGACCACAAACCTCTCAGTGCAAAACAACTAACTGGTCCGAAGCCCAAGTGTTTAAACCAAAAGGCTTAGAATGAGTTACACCAAGCAGTAATAAATACAATTGAGTATTTTAAGATGATGCAAAAGTAAAAAGAAGTAGGTAAAAACACAAGTACAGTAAAAGCAGATGAATTTTTTTTTTTTTTTTTTTCTGAACAAGTGCTGAGATCAAAGAAACAGATTTGAGTGCTGAAACTAGAAAACTGGCTAGTTACAAGAAAAAAAAACAAGCTAGAAGGCTTCCCTCAAACACAGAAGGGCTTGGGGGCTCAGAAGCCTACAAATAGTCTGTACCACTTAACAAGAAAGGCAGGAAATAAGCTTAATTTTTTTTTTTTTCTATTTCCCAGATGCTCTCTTTGTACACAGTAGGAGTGCCTGAAATCAGAATATGATCTCACTGCACTCAGTTGAGTGAGCAAATGAGATGGGCCCAGAGGCAGGCTGAGAGGTGGGCAGTTTCAATGCCACTAAGATTAACACCAAAACAAAAACAGGGCGGGTGGGTGGGAATAACTGAAGAGCAGAATAACCAGTTAAAAATTCCTTCAACACTCCTTCATACACAGTTTAAATCAATTTAAATACTGTATTTTTTAAAAAAAAGTGCATAAAAAGGTACTTAAATTCTCTTATACGTCCAGTTGAATATAACCAAGTTCTTAGCTTGCCAAGCTGAAGTTTTAAAGCAGGAATTATTTCACATGCACCAGTTTAAATATGCAAGGACAGGAAATCAATGAATGTGGCTACCCCCACACCTGTAATTACTAGCAAATAACAAAATTCAGCCAACACTAGCTTTTAGTTCACGTTACTGAAGAGCAGAATAACCAGTTAAAAATTCCTTCAACACTCCTTCATACACAGTTTAAATCAATTTAAATACTGTATTTTTTAAAGAAAAGTGCATAAAAAGGTACTTAAATTCTCTTATGCGTCCAGTTGAATATAACCAAGTTCTTAGCTTGCCAAGCTGAAGTTTTAAAGCAGGAATTATTTCACATGCACCAGTTTAAATATGCAAGGACAGGAAATCAATGAATGTGGCTACCCCCACACCTGTAATTACTAGCAAATAACAAAATTCAGCCAACACTAGCTTTTAGTTCAAGTTACTGAAGAGCAGAATAACCAGTTAAAAATTCCTTCAACACTCCTTCATACACAGTTTAAATCAATTTAAATACTGTATTTTTAAAAAAAAGTGCATAAAAGGTACTTAAATTCTCTTATACGTCCAGTTGAATATAACCAAGTTCTTAGCTTGCCAAGCTGAAGTTTTAAAGCAGGAATTATTTCACATGCACCAGTTTAAATATGCAAGGACAGGAAATCAATGAATGTGGCTACCCCCACACCTGTAATTACTAGCAAATAACAAAATTCAGCCAACACTAGCTTTTAGTTCAAGTTACTGAAGAGCAGAATAACCAGTTAAAAATTCCTTCAACACTCCTTCATACACAGTTTAAATCAATTTAAATACTGTATGTTTTAAAAAAAAGTGCATAAAAAGGTACTTAAATTCTCTTATACGTCCAGTTGAATATAACCAAGTTCTTAGCTTGCCAAGCTGAAGTTTTAAAGCAGGAATTATTTCACATGCACCAGTTTAAATATGCAAGGACAGGAAATCAATGAATGTGGCTACCCCCACACCTGTAATTACTAGCAAATAACAAAATTCAGCCAACACTAGCTTTTAGTTCAAGTTACTGAAGAGCAGAATAACCAGTTAAAAATTCCTTCAACACTCCTTCATACACAGTTTAAATCAATTTAAATACTGTATTTTTAAAAAAAAAAAGTGCATAAAAAGGTACTTAAATTCTCTTATACGTCCAGTTGAATATAACCAAGTTCTTAGCTTGCCAAGCTGAAGTTTTAAAGCAGGAATTATTTCACATGCACCAGTTTAAATATGCAAGGACAGGAAATCAATGAATGTGGCTACCCCCACACCTGTAATTACTAGCAAATAACAAAATTCAGCCAACACTAGCTTTTAGTTCAAGTTACTGAAGAGCAGAATAACCAGTTAAAAATTCCTTCAACACTCCTTCATACACAGTTTAAATCAATTTAAATACTGTATTTTTTTTAAAAAAAAGTGCATAAAAAGGTACTTAAATTCTCTTTTTCGTCCAGTTGAATATAACCAAGTTCTTAGCTTGCCAAGCTGAAGTTTTAAAGCAGGAATTATTTCACATGCACCAGTTTAAATATGCAAGGACAGGAAATCAATGAATGTGGCTACCCCCACACCTGTAATTACTAGCAAATAACAAAATTCAGCCAACACTAGCTTTTAGTTCAAGTTACTGAAGAGCAGAATAACCAGTTAAAAATTCCTTCAACACTCCTTCATACACAGTTTAAATCAATTTAAATACTGTATTTTTAAAAAAAAGTGCATAAAAGGTACTTAAATTCTCTTATACGTCCAGTTGAATATAACCAAGTTCTTAGCTTGCCAAGCTGAAGTTTTAAAGCAGGAATTATTTCACATGCACCAGTTTAAATATGCAAGGACAGGAAATCAATGAATGTGGCTACCCCCACACCTGTAATTACTAGCAAATAACAAAATTCAGCCAACACTAGCTTTTAGTTCAAGTTACTGAAGAGCAGAATAACCAGTTAAAAATTCCTTCAACACTCCTTCATACACAGTTTAAATCAATTTAAATACTGTATTTTTAAAAAAAAAAGTGCATAAAAAGGTACTTAAATTCTCTTATCGTCCAGTTGAATATAACCAAGTTCTTAGCTTGCCAAGCTGAAGTTTTAAAGCAGGAATTATTTCACATGCACCAGTTTAAATATGCAAGGACAGGAAATCAATGAATGTGGCTACCCCCACACCTGTAATTACTAGCAAATAACAAAATTCAGCCAACACTAGCTTTTAGTTCAAGTTACTGAAGAGCAGAATAACCAGTTAAAAATTCCTTCAACACTCCTTCATACACAGTTTAAATCAATTTAAATACTGTATTTTTTTTAAAAAAAGTGCATAAAAAGGTACTTAAATTCTCTTATACGTCCAGTTGAATATAACCAAGTTCTTAGCTTGCCAAGCTGAAGTTTTAAAGCAGGAATTATTTCACATGCACCAGTTTAAATATGCAAGGACAGGAAATCAATGAATGTGGCTACCCCCACACCTGTAATTACTAGCAAATAACAAAATTCAGCCAACACTAGCTTTTAGTTCAAGTTACTGAAGAGCAGAATAACCAGTTAAAAATTCCTTCAACACTCCTTCATACACAGTTTAAATCAATTTAAATACTGTATTTTTTTTAAAAAAAAGTGCATAAAAAGGTACTTAAATTCTCTTATACGTCCAGTTGAATATAACCAAGTTCTTAGCTTGCCAAGCTGAAGTTTTAAAGCAGGAATTATTTCACATGCACCAGTTTAAATATGCAAGGACAGGAAATCAATGAATGTGGCTACCCCCACACCTGTAATTACTAGCAAATAACAAAATTCAGCCAACACTAGCTTTTAGTTCAAGTTACTGAAGAGCAGAATAACCAGTTAAAAATTCCTTCAACACTCCTTCATACACAGTTTAAATCAATTTAAATACTGTATTTTTAAAAAAAAAAGTGCATAAAAAGGTACTTAAATTCTCTTATACGTCCAGTTGAATTTAACCAAGTTCTTAGCTTGCCAAGCTGAAGTTTTAAAGCAGGAATTATTTCACATGCACCAGTTTAAATATGCAAGGACAGGAAATCAATGAATGTGGCTACCCCCACACCTGTAATTACTAGCAAATAACAAAATTCAGCCAACACTAGCTTTTAGTTCAAGTTACTGAAGAGCAGAATAACCAGTTAAAAATTCCTTCAACACTCCTTCATACACAGTTTAAATCAATTTAAATACTGTATTTTTAAAAAAAAAAAGTGCATAAAAAGGTACTTAAATTCTCTTATACGTCCAGTTGAATATAACCAAGTTCTTAGCTTGCCAAGCTGAAGTTTTAAAGCCTAAGTGATGTGTGACTCATGATCAAGTATGAAAAAAAGGGTAAAACAAATAAAATGCATCACACTATTGCCTGTAGTGTTCATAGACCACATAACAGTATAACTTATGACCCATTTCGAAAAACTTAATAAATATGTATGTGTTTGTATTTGTTAACCAAGATAGATCATGAATGTATGTGTTTGTATTTTTTAACTAACATTTCCTTTTTCATTCTTAGCCCAGGAATGCTGTCTAGTTAAGTGATTTGCTCATACAGTTAGGCAATGGAACTTGAAGGAATCGAACCACAGACGACTGGACTACATCACTGTGTAGTGTGTAGAATTACTTCTCCCTGTTTTCCTGAGGGTACTGAAGGTTCTTGTGAGCTAAAATGAGTGAAGCATCTCTTAATGTGTACCATTTGAGAGGTACAGAATGGTTTGTATGTCTGTTCTCTGAATCATTTTTTTTTATCATTTGTGTGTCAGCAAAGTAATTGACAAGATTTCTGTGATTGTTCTCTAAATCGTTCCTTTTCTTATTAGAGAAATTAATGAGCACTAGTACGATGAGTAGAAACAGTCTTTCTGTTATGTACAGTGATTTGACATATAGGAATTATTTTAGTCACCCTGTATCAAGTAACGTCTTTCTGATATGTATGGTGACTTGATGCATAGCAGTTATAAAACCATGTATCAAGTAACACATATGCAGGCATACAGATAGGTGATGATGATAAGTAAAGTCCTGACAATGTTGTAAATATTTAAGAGGTTTCCTGGTAATTAGAAAATTAAATTTTGAAACTTTTTAAAATTTATTCACTGAATATGAAGCCGCGGTGGTGCAGAGGTTAGCGTTGTCGCCTCACAGCAAGAGGTTCTCCCATTTGATTCTCGGCTGGAGCTCCTTCTGTGTGGAGTCTGCATGTCCTCCCCGCGGTCGAGTGACTTTAAAGACATGCAAGTTGGTGTGTGCGTGAATGGGTGTACCTTCCTTGAAGGTTGGGCGTTGGGCTGGCAACTCGGCACCGTAAAAATCCACTGCTAATCATGAGTGGACCAGAGTTCCGCTGTGGCGACCCCTAACCGGGAAAAGCCGAAAGACATTACTATGAAACAACACAAATATCATTTAAATAGTGTTAAGTATCAGCAGTAGTTTCATTTTATCAGTCCAGACCAGATTCAGCTTGACAATAGTGCCTGCATTGCTATGATCATTAAAATGATGACATTTGCACTGTAAAAACTTTTAATTGGTTAAATGCTGATACATATTTAGAATACTTAACTACCGTACTAAAAACTATACAGTAATGTAGTATATCTGTCTTAGACATTAATTCTGGTGATTAGAGCTATCAGAAATGTTTGAGAGATGGCATTTCCAAAGATGTTAGAAATGTGATACGTAGTCATTTTCTCAAATATAAAACAGATGCCTATCAGTAATTTAATGTCTTAAAATTCCATATGATTTAGTAGTAGCCTAATTATTTTGCCAAAGCTTGACTTAATCAAAAAAAAATAAGCACTTTCATCCTCTCACATACCAAGAGTTTTTCAGAATAAATTCAGAGAAAGAAACTTCCCATTTTTTAAATCAAGAATTAAGTTCCATGATGTAGTTAATTAAATAGATTCACAGAATTTAAAGAGCACGTTGTTAAATTACAGCATTCTAGAATTAAGAACAGACTTATGCAAACTGTACCGTGCCTACCCAAGTTTATAAAAACAAATGGCCAAACTGTAAAAAGGTGAATAAAAACCCTTTTTTATCTATATATGTGTATATGTAAATACACTCTTATTTTATCTAGTGTTAGCCATTAATTTTAAAAGGCAGGTAATTGATGTAATTTCGTTCAAACTTGGCCATTTAAATGAATCCAGTTCTAACTGCCAATATGATTCCCTTTTTTCCAAAAATGGGGACCATGGGCAACCCCTCAGATTTTGTTGTGCATTTTTCCTAATACACTGAATTTCAACAAACTGATGGATACTCACTAATATGCTTGCACAATGCATTTGACATTTTATTATTCCTTATTTCGTAAACGTGTTCATAGATTTTATTTTTAATCTTATGTTCCGTTTTGCCCACACAAAAACAGGAACATTTCTGGCAAAGTGCAACATATACAATCCCAGTGATTTCACAATTATATCTTCCCTTAAACATAAAGGTCCTTTTATTAACAGAAAACATGTCCCCTGTAAGTATAAACTTACAGAACCTTCAGAAACCACATTTATTCATTTTTCTCATTATTAATCAATGGGTATTTCCCCCCATGCACCTGATAGTGGGCGCACATAACTCAATCACGCACCCTTTGGCTAAATTCTTGGATGTGAAGTTAAAAAAGTACATTCAAGGGGAACATCATCTATGCAGAGACTCTTGGGATTTTTTTGAATAAATGTAACAACTTAGAATATCATAGTGATGACATTTTAATAACTATTGATGTTAAGGACCTTTACATGGTTATTTTGCATCAAATAGGCCTGGAATGGTTTACGGAATATCTTTTGATGAAAGGGGAAATGCGAGATAAAATTAATTTATTTGAAGAACTATTAGAAATTATACTTAAATATAACTGTATTTATTTTGATGAGCAGTACTTTCTCCAAAAGAACGCGGCAGCAATGGGGTCCCCATGTGGTTCCTTGGTAGTGGATATAATGATGTTAATGTGGGAACATAAACACTTATTTAAGACCGAATTCCTGAATACTTGCAGGTTATATGTGCGATATCTAGATGATATCCTAATTGTCTAGAAGGGACAAGAAGAAAATATTCCAGATTTTTTGACTTATATTAATGGGGCCACTAACTTCTTAAAATTCACCCATGATGGCTGAAAAGAATATAGCCTATTTGGAAGTTCAGTTGGAGAAGGATGAGCAGAACTATAGATATATCTCAAAATTATTTTGAAACACCACTTACTCTAACTCACTACTACATTTCAGCAGTTGCCATCCTGTGATCCAGAGAAGAGCGGTAATAAAAGGTCAGTTTATAAAATCAGCAAGGATGATTACAGTTGATGATCACTTTTTAGAAGATTGCACTAATTTTATGAGTATGTTCATGAAGGGAGGGTATCCAGGACTGATAGTAGAAAATCTGATGAACAAAGTTATTAGTAAAAGTAATAGGAGGCACTTTACACGGATTCTGAGTAAAGAGAATGAATGTTAGACAGAGAATGAAATGATAGCAGAACAACAGTTTAAGAACTCTGAGCGCTTTTATCACTGCCTTTTCTTTGGATAGTGAAATTATTAAGAGTATTATTATGAAAAATTGTTCTATCTTATTGGAAGAAAAGAATGGGAGGGAGAAAGTGTGTGGGGGGCTACAGTAGTAGTTAGAAAAGAAGTTAACTTTAAAAATCCTTTGAAAATTTATAATGGGAAAATGAATAAATGTGGTTTCTATAGGTTCTGTAAGTTTATACTTACAAGGGAATGTTCTTCTGTTAATAAAAGGACCTTTATGGTTAAAGGACAATATAATTGTGAAACTGCTGTGATTGTATATGTTGCATTTTGCCAGAAATATTCTTGTTTTTATGTGAGTAAAATGGAATACAAGTTTAAAAACTGAATCTGCAAACACACTTACAAAATGAGGAATAATAAAATGGCCAATGTATTATGCAAGTATATTAATGAGTACTGAGACAACGAGTTTAAATTCACTGTATTAGAAAAAGTTGGAAAAAATCCGAGGGGTGGCTCATGGTCCCTATCTTTATAAAAAAGGAAATTAGATTGGCAATTATTTTATTTTATTTATTTATTTTACATTTATTGTCCGGGAGAGTCCGACTGGATACATGTCCATTTTCAGTGGAGGCCCGGGGAGAAAAGCTCCACAGATTAAGAACAAACAACTATGAGATTTCTACATAGCAAGCAAGTATTCATAGGAAAATACATGGTTTAACAAGATTCCATAGTTTTAAAGTTACAAAGTACAATATTCATTGGTAGTCACAAGTTTTAACAAACTTCCATAGTTTGTTACAGTAAAGCAGTACTTAGAATGTACTGGTTTCCAGTAATAACATTGATTGAGTCAAATGTAAGTAAAAGGGGGTTGGGAGTGGATGTTAGGGTTAGTTTTGTGAAATTTGCTTGGGTTTAAGTTGGAATTTGTATAATTGCTGACTGTTGGTGTGGGTGTTCGCAGGTGAGGCGTCACAATTCTTCTTGAAGGAATAGAAGTGAAAAGGAGCATGAGAGTGAGTCAGAGGTTGTGTATGATATGGGTCTATCTGGTGAGTAGCAAGGGCATAGCCATGCGAGTTTTAGGTGTTCTTTTAGTAGCTTTTTGAATGTAACCATTGAGTTGGCTGAGGTAATAGCAGAAGGTAATGAGTTCCAAATTTTACCGATGTAGTTAGGGAAGAGGGAGTCACCTGCTGTGTTATTGCTTTTGGTCACCTTGAGTAGTCTTTTATCACTAGAGCGAAGTTGTCTGGTATTAGTTTGTAGTTTAAGTAGATTAGATAGTGCTGTTTTTTTCAGGAAGTAGTAGGAGAGTTTCTGGGTGAAAGAAAGCTGATGGAATGAGAGGAGATTTGGGAATTCAAGCCAGTTAAGTTGATTTAGTGAATGACAGTGGTGGGCACGGTGGGGGGGCACCGGTAGCAAATTTGGCAATTTGATTGTAGCAGATGTTAAGCTTGGCCATTTCAGTTTTGGGTAGGTTGGTGAGGATGGGAGTGGAGTAGAATAGTGTGGAGAGGAGGTGGGTTTGAGGTATGGTTATTCTAGCAATTTGGGTTAGAAATGGTTTGTTTTTATAAAGACTGCCCAGTTTTTTGTGAATGTTTTTAATAGTTTGATTTATATGTAGATCAAACTTGAGGTTGTTGTCAATGGTCACTCCTAGCAGTTTAGTATGAGTGTCTGGAGAGAAGATGGTCCCATCGCTGGGCACAATATTGAATGTTTTGGGCATTGAGATAGACTTGTTTGGTTTAAATAGCAACAGTTTAGTGTTTTTGGGATTAAGTAGTAGGTTTTTGTTAAGAAACCAGGTTTCTGTAATTTGGAAGGCTTTTTGGGTAATGGAGAGGAGTTCATGTGGGTCGTTGGCTGAGCAGACTAATGTTGAGTCATCATCATATTGTATAACAGTTGCATGTTGGCATATGCTGTGGACATTAATGAAGATGGAGAATGGAAGGGGTCCCAGAATGGATCCTTGTGAGACTCCTGTGGTAATAGGCAGCAGTGAGGATAGGTTGTTGTCCCATCGAACTGCTTGTTGTCTACCATGTAGATAGTTTTGAAACCAGGCTAATGCGTGATCACTAATGCCAAGATTAGTAAGGGAGTGGAGTAGCTTGGGATGGTTGACCATATTGAAGGCTTTTGACAGGTCCAAGAATACGGCAGATGTTAGTTTACCTAAGTACCTGTTTTGGTTGATGAGGTTTGTAAAGGAAAGAAGGGCTGTGGTTATACTGTGGACAGGGCGGAATCCATGCTGTGTAGGAGAGAGAAGTTTATTATTAAGTAGGTATGGCATAAGTTGATAATGTACACATTTTTCAAGAATATTTTTTAGCGGGGACAGAAAGGCAATAGTTATGATGTAGGAGGTTTTCTAGATTGGTGGGATGGTGCTTTCTGATATAGATCTGTTAAGTAGAATAGAGATTGGGTAGGAACGTTTATTAGCAGCCAACTGGATTGCTGGGATGCCTTTCGCTGCTAGGGTAGTAGGTTTAAGTTTCGATAGTAATTGTTTGACATAATTGGTAGGGATGGGTTGGAATTGGAAGGTAGTTTGGGGACTGATTGCAGGTTTGGGGATATTGGTAGTAGTAGTAGTAGTGGGTTGTTGAACTAGTTTAGAGATGGTTTCTATGAAGTATTTGTTGAATGATTCAGGTATGTCGGTGATTTCGCCTGTGGAGGTTGGCAATGGGGTGGAGGGTTTGCCGGGGTAAAGTAGTTTATTTATTCCTGCCCAGAACTTTTTGGGGTTGTTTTGGTGCCTGTTTTGTAGATGTAGGAAATATATCTTTTTATCCTGGAGAGTAGTTTTTTTGGTTTCGTTTCTAAGTTTTTGGAATTGTTCTCTAGTTGCTATAGTCTTTCTGGCTTTCCAGTGATGCCAAGCTCTATTCCTTTGAGAAATCTTATTTTTAGTCTCTTTGGTGATCTAGGGGGCACTATTTATTTTGAGTTTTGTGGTACGAGGTGGGGCATGGGCATCTAGGATTTTTAGAAAAGTGTTGTTGAATTGGATTACAACTTCTTCTAGGGGTACTTCTTTTAGTATGTTCCAATTATGGTATTTTAGTTCGAATTTTTAGCATTTCCTAGCCTAGTGCTAGATTGAATGACTTGGAAGAAGCTGTAGAGATTAATATGGTTGGTGGGGTTAGTGGTTGAGCAAGTGTTCCAGTCAATATTAAAGTCACCTAGGATGATGGCTTCTTGAGGAAGATTTTGATTAACCCAGTGTATGGCGGGATTCTAGGGAGGGAATATTGTTACCTGGTGGTATATAGCCAGTGATAACATTGATTGATTTTTTGTTGCTAAGTTTGAGTTTGGCTAGGAGAAGTTCAAAAGTACTGAGGGAAGGGATTGGAGGATTAACAGTACACATTTTTAGGTTGTTTTTGTAAAGTAATGCTACCCCACCCCCTTTTTTGGATAGTCTATCTTTTCGTAATATGTTGTTCCCAGGTGGGAGGAACTCGCTGTCTGGTGTTGTGGGTTTTAACCATGTTTCAGTTAAGGATAGTAAATCGGGAGAATATGTGGATATCAAAGCATGGAGTAGGAGCACTTTATTTATGCTTCTGAAATTTAAGCTAATTAGTAGACGGCTATATTTTGGTCTAGAGATGGGATATTGCTTGGGTGAGAGAAATGGAATAGATGGGAGTACTTGTGCAAGGGTTTGGCCCTGGGTTGGGGTGTATGTCTCCAGCTAGGATCAGTTGACGGCTAATATGGTTTAAGAGTTTGGTTAGAATGGCTATGTATCTATTTGTAGTAAGCGATTTGGTAGAGATTGTGAGGAGTCTTCCTGAGGGAGGTGGGAGAATAATGTGGTGGTGACTACTTGGGGATATATGTAGGCTGTAGTGATGGGTGGGAGGTGTGGAAGTATGTTTTGAAGGGGTAGTTAAGATGCCATTAAGTTTTGTTTGGTAGGAGGTAAGGTAGTGTGTTGATGCTAGGAGAGAGGATGGTGAGATAGACTGTGTGCACGGTAATTGGCTTGTGATAGTGTGAGTGTGTCATGTTAGTGGGAGGAGTATGTGTTTGTGGGGATAAGGGGATTGCTTGATGATGAGGTGTTCGCTAGAGAGTGATTGGTGTAGGTCAGGTAGGTGGAGAGGTTAGATATAAATCTAAGAGTAGTGGGGGTGTGTGGGAAATGGGGGCAGGGTAGGGGAGCTGAGTGAGCCCGAGCGGTAGCGAGGGGCGAATGGAGCGGGGTTGCACCGAGAGCAACAGGTAAGGTGGGTTCCTAAAAAGCAATCAGTATCAGTGTAGACACTAAGCAGGTAAGTTAGGAATAGAGGACAAATAGTATAGGATGGCTTTACAATAAAGACGAATTAAGGAAAGTACTTGCATTAGCTTTTGAAAGTCAAATAAGAATTTCATGTACTAGTCTGTGAAAGTCCAAAGGAAATGCCTGGTAGTAAGTTAGAGGGTCAAAATGATCCTTTTGTTAGGGAATTATAATCCCTGGGTCCAAATACACTTCTGAGGAACAGAGTCACAAAACTTCAAGAAGTATTGAAGGGAGTCATTGGAGGGAAGTCTGTTAATCTGAAAGAATGAGGGTGGCTACAAGAGGGTCATATGTAGATGTTGCCCCTGGCTTAGTGAGTGCTAGGATGCTATATTCAGCTATTTTGTCAGTACTTGTAAAGTACTAAGTAGCTTATAAATCTAAAAGTTTAGGAGCACGTTCACCATGAAAGAGGTACCTACATTCACTTGTAAAGTAGAGTAATGGCCTGTCAATGTTATAATAAAAGCCGTAGCAGCACGATCCACTGGAAGGATGTCCAGGAGAGCACTTTCAGTTTTGAGGGGGCAGATGCTGAATGTTATGAGGTCACTCGTTTTTATTCACTTGTAAAGTAGAATAGTGTCCTGTCAATGTTATAATAAAAGCTGTAGCAGCACGATCCACTGGAAGGATGTTAAGGAGAGCACTTTCAGTTTTGGGGGGGGGGGGGCGCTGAATGTATGAGGTCACTCGTTTTTCTTTACAAACTATAGGCTTAAATCTAGTTATAGGGCACACTGTCACCAGGGAGAATATCCAGCTGCAGAATTGGATTAATCTAAATGGGCAGGATTGAATGAAATTACATCAGTTACCTGCCTTTTAAAATGAAAGGCTAACACTAGATAAAGTAATAGAGTAAAGAGACTGACATCTGTTTTTTTTTTTGTTTTTAAGAAGTTTGTTATTCTAAGAAAGAAAAATATTAATACAATTTACAACTATTTATGTCAAAACCGAATATCTTTAATTTATGTACATCATTTTGAGACAGAACTTGTCACAGCCATCTTTGTATATTTTACAAAAAATAAATCCTATACATAGCTATAATGAAGAACCACATCAGTACTTTCCCATAAAATTTTATAATGCATTGGATATATATTTCATTCATGCTGAGGGTTCTCCAGTATGATGGACATGTCCTGAGGACTGTTGAAATAATGTTACCATTATTAATGTGGTAATACTTGATTTTACTATGGCTTGTGACAGACTTAAGTTATACAGTTGATATGAAAGTTTTCAGAAATGTTGTATATGCAGTGACCCATGGTAGAAAGGCCCTATTACTACATTGTATTTTTTTCCTGATTCAGAGACACATTAGCTGCAGTGAAGAAAGATTTCATTATGGGCTAATTTGCATGTATTCAAATCAAGTTAACTACAACAAAATGCAGATCAGTACTTCCTGCGGTAGTCAGTGTGTTGGCCATTGCATTGTATTAGCACAGGCATCCCCCTCATTGAGTCCCCCACACACAGTACACACATCAGACACACACAAAATGTACTTCATGTCTGTCCCTGTGTTGGCAGAACATCTATGATGCCTCCTTTCTCCAGCTTCGATAAATCATGAATGATTTAAGTAAGTCATTAATGCCAAACAATAGAGTTTCACGTTTCATATCCTTCAGTAAGTTCAGGGTAGTACAGAAGCTGTTAGACTGCACCTTTTTCAATTTGTAGGAAGTATAATTTAAATCCATCCCTGTTTTTGTTCTGTCCTGCACTACGAACTTGAGAGATAAGCCTACTGTTTCCTGTCCCCCCTGTGCATCTCAAACTCTTTCAGGCATTGACTAATGCCTGATTTACTCAATAGTACTGTGGGTTAGCGTCAAGATTTACTGGGACAAGGATGCAAAGTTTGCTTCTCTTATAGTGCCTTCACACTAATTAATATTTTCCCTGGCATCAAGTGGTTCCCAGCAACATGTTTTAAATATTTTTAAGTAAGTGCATATAAGATATGCTATATACAATATCTGTGGTATCTAGTGTTCCCTCCTTTTCCATTATGTGTTAGTGCCATTTCAGTACAAGGGGGTTCATTCCTGGTGTTTGACATTCACCCTGACCCACTTCACATGTACGTGCAGTTAAGTCACATAGAAGAGTTCTCCCTGGTGGTTAGGGTTTCCCCTCCTGGTCCTAGTACAAGTAAATGTCATTAAAGCACAAAATGAAGAGTTCTTCTGCGTATCTAAGGGTTCTCCCGTTTCCCCAGAATGAGTAAGTACCATTACGGCACAAAATTTAGAGTTCTTCCTGATGGCTAGTGTTCAATGCGACCCACATACTTGTAGTTCTCCCTGGTGGCTGTTATTCCACACACCAACATACTTGTAGATGTTCGTCATATTGATCACTGCTGCAGTAGCCATAGTTGTATTATATGGGGTTACATCCTGCCAAGGAGATAACAGCTGGTCAGCTTTCAAAGCTTCAGGGCACCTTCCATGTACCCAAAATGTCAAGCAGCTCGAGGTGAGCTGACTAAACGAGAAGTTTAAGCATGAAGTCCTTTGGAGCTTTACTACCGCCAAAGGGTATGCTTGTCTGAGCCTTCTGAAGATCAAAGGTCAGCTTGTACTTTCCTTTGCTGGGCAGATACGTTCCCTTTGGGGAAAAACTTCAGTTTTCTTAATTTTGTTGATGTTTTTTTTTACTTTTCTATTCAAGAAAGTTATTTTAAGTTATTTTTAATCTAGGAGTGTTTTATTTTAACAGACTGTCTCCAGACTGTAATGTATTTTTTAAAAGAGCACTCATTTTTTCATGTCAGTATAAAAGTAGTGTAAAGTAACTGAAAAATTATTTTCTGTGGAGAAATTGTGTTTTCCTTTAGTGGGGCAGACATAACGTTTTAAAGTGCTTTCTGTATTGTTTCTGTCAAAAAAGTAACTTTTGTGGACTGCTAGTGTTTACCAAACTGGTGCTCCTCTTCTACAGTAAAGCGGCACCATTTTAGGCTTGACCATGGAACAGACTACCAGTCCCATGGTTGGTCCTTCTTACAGCCACAAAAATAAAAAAATTAAGCAAACAGGCTTTGCCACCACAATACACTAGCAATTTACCTCAGCCACATATAGGTGAATCTGCTGTGGCCATTTGTTGTACCTCAGATCACTCATCTTTTACCCTGGATCCCTCTGGTGTAACCCTTATAGTCGCTATGCACCAGGGTTTAGCTGTGTCCTCTGCAGCTGTTAAGGTCCCTTCAGTGGGCAAGGGAGAGCCACTCTTGTCAGTCTTGTGAGAAGGAATAGGGAAGGTTTCCCTGTTGTGTCAGAATGATGTGCCCATCCCTAGGGAAGCAGATGCTACCATTAGTATCATGGTTGGCCCCATTTTTCTTGTCAAAAACAGAAAGCCAAGCATGTATCTACTCCTCAAATTTATTTGGATAGTATTAGTTTACTGGGTCTGGCTCATTGTTTAATTCGGGCTATTGATTCTTCTTGTAAAGTAGTTTCTGGTAAAAGAAAGAGGAATTCCTCTTTTCCTGAAGAGATTTCAGTATTCTGAATCTGAACAGAAAAATGCAGGGACATAATCAGGGTTTTGTCCTCAGATTTCTGATTTAGACTCAGAGGAGAGCTCAGTTTTTTGACTCCCCCTGTGGGGGTTTGTCTTCCTCTCAGAGTATTACTAGAATGTGTCAGGGTTTTCAGTGGGAGAACACTGAGGATTCTCAGTCCTTCAGAAAGTACTATAAACTGTTACAGAATAATTTTCCAGAACCCACACCCATTCCTCCTGTCCTGTATGCTTTAGAAGATGTGTTTCTTACCTCCTGCAATTTTCCTATTAGTCAGCCAGCTGTTTCTGAAAAGGCACATAGGATGTCTAAGTCCCTTAGTCTTAAATTTTAATATGCTATTCCCAAAAATGACACAGCAACTATAGCTTTAGTTGATCCAATTGCGGCTAAGTACTTAACTAATTCCAGTCCATCTCGTTCTGAATTCCCCAAGATCATTATGGTGTCTCCCTTCTAGCCCAGGCAACCGTGGTCCTTCTTTTGGAAATGGCCTGAGGCAATTATCACGTTTCCTCATAGACTGTATCTACTCACACAAGAACAAGGGTGTTTGATACACCCCAACATCAATCATCTTCAGTTGATTCCCAAACACCAATGGATATAGAATGGGCGATGATCAAAACACAAATCAGAGGAACTTTCATTAACAAAGCTGCATATTATAAAAAAAAAAAAATCCGTCTGAAAGAGGAACATAAAATAAAGGAGAAAATTGAACAACGTGAGAGACAATTGATGTTACCCTAATAATCAAATGGAAATGGACCTCCTAAAACTACAAAGAGACCTATGTATGTTCAAGAACAGAAATTTATCTTTTTATGAGACAAGACAGTTGGCTAATTACACAGAAGTAGCCCAAATTCCTTCCAGAGCACTGGCCAGAATTATCGCTCAACAAAAATCCACCTCAATTATAACAGAAGTAAATTACCAAGGGAAAAACTGTACATGAAATGAGGAAATTATCAAAGTATTTGAACAAATATATACTCAAGCATATGGAGAGCAAATTCTACAAACCTCGAAGGAGGATAAGGATCTTTTTCTTCAAAAACTAAAATTCCCTAAACTAGATTTAGATCAACAAAAAAAAAACTAACAGAGCTCATTTCCATTAACGACATAACCACAACAATTAAACATCTAAAACCACACAAGGCCCCAGGACCAGATGGTCTTACCTCAGAATTTTATAAATCATTTAGTCCACTACTTACCAAATTATTATACCACGTGCTGAACTATATAATAAATAACAACATACATGATATTCACCTTAATGCCTCTATAACTATTTTTATATTAAAAGACCAAGTGGACCCTAAAAATCCAGATAGCTATAGACCCATCTCTCTTCTAAATATAGACACCAAGATTCTGACCTCAGTATGTGCAAATAAAGTTAAAAATCTGATAGAGAAAATAATTTCTCCAGAACAATCTGGGTTTACACCACGTAGATAGACCAGTGACAACACGCTAACATTAGAAGCATTAATATCCTTTGTAAATTAGAGAAATACCAACATCTTCACAATGGTAGTAGATGGCTTTTGATAGGGTCAATTTTGGATTCTTGCTGCAAACATTACCTCACTTTGACATACCTAAAAATTTTATACAGATCATTCAAATTCTCTATAGTAATCCATATACATCCCTATATATAAACAAAACCTGGTCAAACAGAATTTCGATAAAAAATGGAACAAGACAAGACTGCCCACTACCACCCTTTCTTTTCAACCTATACCTAGAACCCCTATTCCTATATATTAAACAAAATGCATAACATAATCCCCCTCAATACATAACTTCAAAGTTTATCTTTCAGCATTTACAGACAATTTAAACATATACTTTACTACACCAAGCTCAGACATGACCAAAATAATAAACACAATTGAACAATTCTCATACATGTCTAACTACAAATTAAACCTTAATAAAACTAATATATTCCCCTTAAGGCTACATAGACTCGTCTCCCTAATACCTCTCTTAGACAAAATAAAAATAAAAGAAGAAACCAAATACCTGGGGATTACTTTCTTTCAGAATAACAAGGAATTCTACCAACATAACGTAACTCTTAAATGGCAAAATATAACACAAGATTGTACAAGATGGAATAACCTTAAGCTGCCATTTTTGTCTAAAGTATCAATAATTAAAACAAGCATACTACCTAGATTAATATATCTATTTATGACATCTCAGATAACTATACATAATAAATTCTTCAAACAAATTCTTACCTTTCTAGCAAAATTTGTATGGGAACCTTAAAAGACCCGAATCTCCTATCAAAAACTAACACTTCCCAAGAACAAAGGGGGTCTGAACTTGCCAGATTTCAAAACCTGCTACTGTATTATCAACACTAATAGAATCCTGAGAATAGCAGAGTACGACCCCTCAGCAAAGATTGGTTCACCGGCCAGGGTAACAATATACTATAGGTATATAAAAACACTAGACATCAATCCCAAAGCGCTTCCCTTCGTAAACAAAAAAAGATTTACAACCCTATAACATAATAGAACCGCTAAAACATTCTATAAATATAACACAAAATCTTTTTCACTCCTTAAACCTTGGACAAGCTATGTTAATACTGCAACCCCTCCATAAAAATCCTAACTTAAAAATAAATAACAAGATGCTAAACCTAGACTCCTTCCCTCGGTTAAAGCATAAGAGAATCCAAGATATCTACCCATTCCTCAGTAGCACAATTCATGAATTAAGAAGTAATCTAAACTTACCTAAAGCATGTATAATAATTTTAAGACAAATCAAAGAGATGTGTTCCAGTTACCTCCAAAACCTTACCATACTCGAAAGTGACATTGAAAACTGTACCCTACTTTGGAAGACTATGTTAATGTCAAGGAAAAGAATAACGAACTCATACAAAATGATAGGGGAAATCAAATTCCAGAAAGACCTTCTCTTCTCTTCTCTAATTATTGGAGAAAATTAAAACTTGATATGGATGACCAGCAAATAGAAAAGGCAATCAACTTAATATTGAAAACTATTCCACTTAGAAAACTCTCTTACACGCAACTCATTATTACTAATAACGCTTATTTCACCCCAGCAATTCTTCACAAATTCAATGCAACTAAGTCCCCATACTGTCCACACTGTAAAGACCAGATTGCAGATCTAATACATATAGTCTGGAGTTGTAAATGTGTTTTTAAGCTTTGGAATTCCCTTAAGTTACATCTGCAAAAAATGGGGTACCAAGCATCAACACTAACATGGGAATTTGCTCTTTTACACATCCTCCCAGCCAACATCTCAGGAAAATAAGCTAACCTACTTATAATGATTTTCTTATTAATGAAGCTATATATAGCTCGCATATGGTTAGATCCTGTAAGTATCTCTTGGAAGGAATTCAAGAAATTTGCTATTAAACATCTATTAGCACATAAAATAGTATTGGACAAAAGAAACAAAATTATGAAAGCCCGATCAATCTGGGAACAGTCCTATAACATCTTATTAGCATAAAGCATCAGGTACACCATATCTTACATGAATTGGAAGTATTCCCACGAGTACACAGCTTAACTATGGACGTAGAATAATTTTTGTATGTGCTGTTCTTAGACTAATGAAATTAATTGGGAAAGCATCTTTGTATATATTGTAATTGGGTATGTTGTATGACCTACATGTTTCTACTTTATCCACAATGTATAACATGCAAATATTGTCATTTTGTGAATATGGAATTGTTATGTTTTTTGCAAATGTAAAAACGAAAATACAAATTATTGAAAAAAAAAAAACAATCGTCTTCAGTTGACTGCCTGGATGATAGGATTTTAATTCCTTTTAGGCATCTGTTTACTGAGGATGTGTGGCAGGTATTAATGGAAGCAAGAAATCCTGCTACTAGGCAATCATATATTAACAATTGGAAATTGTTTTCTAGTTGGCGCTGACCACCAACCCAGCACTCATTCAGGTCATATTCTCTGGTTTTACAATATTTGTGTGAGTTGCTATTATTTATATATTTATTTATTATTTATTGACATTTGATTACCGGGAAAGTCAGGCTGGGTAAGAACCCATTTTCAGAGGAGGCCTGGGGAGAAAAGTTCTAAAGTATTACAAAACATTTTAAGAACAACAATTTTACAGTCTTTAAAAATAATACAAAAAACAACTACAGTTTAATTATACCAAATTAGACATAATGTGAAAACATTGGTTAAAAATAGATGTAAGATACATGACAATTATTTAATAGTTATTGAAATTTATCCAGTTTGTAGAGGAATTAAAAGTAAGTGAGAGAAGTGAGTAAAGAAGGGAGAGTAAGGTATGCATGGGTATTTGTTAACATTTAGGGATATAGTTTATCCTGGTGCTGAGCAAGAACAGAACCTACTTTTGGCTAGGAAGTTTTTCAGAATGGTTTTGAAGGATGTGTAGGGAGGGTATTGACCTGATGGATACAGATAAGGACTTCAAGCCTTAGCAACGTGATATAAGTACTAACAATGTCCAGCAAATTTGATAGGTTTGTGGACAGATAGAAGTTTTTGGACACTGGAACATAATGAATGACTGGGAACATAGTTGTGTAGAATGTTATTTAGTGCTGGACAATCAGATGGATTCTGGATAATTTTATAGATGGTAAGAAATGTCTATATGTTAGTTGGTGGGGTAGTTCTAACCAGTTTAGAGTTTTTAGTGCTGTACAGTGGTGGGTTCTGAAAGGGGTATTTGCTGCAAATTTAGCAAAATTATTACAGCATTGTTTAAGTTGTGATTTTTGTGATGCCTGAAGGCTAGTAAGGATGAAAGTACCATAAAGAACTGTGGTGAAGAGATATGTGGTGGCAAGTGTAGCTATAGTTGTGCTGGTGAGAAGGTTTTTGGCTCTGTAAAGCATCTTTAGTTTTGATGAGTTTTTATTATGCACTTTTGCATATGAAGGTCAAATTTAAGATTATCATCCACTGCCATCCCTAATCATTTGCTATGAGAAGTAACTTATTCAATGGTTGTATTATCAGGAGAGTGGACTTTAAATTTTATTTTTTCTTGGGAGTGGGATTTGGAAAAAAGTACTATTTTTTTGTAGGACTGAGCATGAGTTGTGAGTTGAAAAGCCATGTTTCAGTTGCTGTTAAAGCTTCCTGAGAATTCTTTTGGAGGTGTGCCGTATTGTCAGATGTGCAAATCATTGTTGAGTTATCTGCATACTGTATTAGGGAGGCCTGTGGTATGGATGTGTGGAGAGTGTTGATGAGAATGTTAGAGGAGTGTACCAAGGATAGAGTCTTGTGTGACTGGGAGATTAGGAGAGAGGGTGAAGTGCCATTTTACTGACTGATGCCTATTAGACATAGGGTTGCCACCCCTCTGTTTTTTTCCGGACTATCCGGAAATCAAATTGATTCTCCAGCAGTCAGGAAAACACTGTACATACTCTGGTATTCTGTTTTAAAAAAGGAAACAGACTATCATAGTTTGTAAATCAGCTGATTTACTGTGTTTTTTTACAGAAAAGCATAGCAAATCAGCCAAAAGCAGGCATTAGGAATGGGGAAAGAGGGCGTTCCTCACCCGATTACATCACAAAATGGGTGGAGTGTGGGCTGGAGAAAGGGTGGGGATGGGCGTGAATACTGGTGATGCAAGGGGTGTGGCCTTACTCCACTTTTAGCCTCAATGAAAGGTGGCAACCCTAATTAGACAGAAAACGTATGAGCCATGGAAGAGTGGGCGAGTGACCTAATGAGGACATTTGAAGTAAAAATTTGCTGTAACAAACTGTGTAGAAGGCTTTAGCTGAGTCTAGAATAAGGAGGAGGCTAGTTTGCTACTGTCTCTAGCTTTATTGATAGTATCTATATAGGTTAGAAATGCAGTGTTGGTACTATGGGAAGATTTTTGAATACATTTTTCAAGTATTTTGGAGAGGGGCATAAGATTGCTATAAGTCTAAAGTTAGTTATATCTATTGAATTTCCTTCTCTGTGCAGAAGGATATTTGTGTGGCTTCTTCCAGAGAATGGAAATATGGAATTCCTGGATTAACATATTTATAAGGATTGACACAGGGAAGACAATGCTATCGGCTGCTGTTTTAAGGTACTTGCTTGGAAGATAGCCAGCTGAAGTACAACATAATTTAAGTTTAAGTGTAGTTTTATGCAGGATGTGGGCATAGGTTTGAAGGTGAACGTAGATATGCTAATACATGGCTGCTGGGCAAGGTTAGGATTAGATGCTGGGAAATCAGTGGCTAGAGATGCTATACTACCCATGAAATAAGATTTGAATTTTATTGTGGTTTCAAGTGATGAGTTATTGGGAGAGGGGTTAGGGTTGAATTTATGGCCAGGATGCAAGATTTCTTTAATGGCTATCTAGAATTTGTTAGGGTTGTGTTTACTGTTATTCTTGAAGATGTTATGGTATATATTCTTTGTCTTCATTAATTTGCTTTTTAGTACAATTGCGAAGCATTCTGAATTTTTTGAGGTACTGTGGTGTTTTATATGTTTGCCATTCTTTCCATGCTTTTTCTTTATCCTACATTAGCATTCTACTCTTTTTGGATAGCCACATTGCATTATTTGTTTTTAGTCTCTTCCTTCCAGCAGGTGCAGGGCTAGTCAGGATATTCAGGAATTCATTTACAGCATCATCTAAGGGAAGGATTTTTAGGAGGTTCCAGTTAATAGATGATAGGGTATTAATGAACTTGCTCAAAGCAAGAAGGAAGGAAACCAACACTAGGATGATTGTAGCTCCATTTAATAATCCATTCGTTCTGGTACCTCGGCAATTTGCCTTCATTGGAACTGAAAACCAGTCGCCCCACATTGGGATTTTAATTTTGTGTTAGAGAAGCTAACACTTGCTCCATTTAAACCAGCTAATCTGGCTGACTTGAAGTTCTTAACATAAAAAAACATTTTACTGATTGTTCTGATCTCTGCAAGAAGGGTTATCTAATTGCAAGCTCTTATGGTGAGTCAGCCCTATCTCATTTTCCATAGGGACAGGGTTTCTTTGAGAACTAATCCTTCTTTTATGCCTAAAGTGATGTCTGTGTTTACTTTAAGCCAAACTATCCATCTCCCCAGTTTCTTTCCTGTACCTAAAATGAAGGAGAAAGGGTATTCCATACCTTGCATGTCCGCAAACAACTTGGGTACTATCTTGACAGAATTAAATCTTTCAGATCTTTGGATCTCAATTATTAATTTCTTGTGAAGGTAAGAATAAGGGACTACCTATGTCAAAACAGACTTTTTCCAAATGGTTGTCTAAGGTTATTAACTTTTGTTATACTCACCATAGCAAAACTATTCCAGGCAGGTCAATGCCCACTCTTCCAGGGCCTTGGCTTCATCTATGGCTTTTTGGAAATGATTGAATTCTAGAAGTATTCTAGAAGCTACTGCTTGGTCCTCCTGTACATACTTTTACAAAGAAGTATAAGCTCGATTCCTTCTCAAGGTCCAGTTCAAGCTTTGCTCAGACCTTTCTCCAGGGGCTACTGGACTCTTCTTTTTCCACCTCCCAAATGTAGTTAGCTAAGGCAATCTACCCATAAACTAAGGCTGCTGCAACAGTGATCAATGTAATAAACATAATATAGTTGTGTAAGTTGAACTTACTATAACAGTAGATGTTTGAATGATCACTTCTACAATAGCCCCTCCCACCCCCTTGTCTGCTGGCTTGTGGATATCTATTTGTTGCTGTTCCTAGAAGTGTCCTTTCAGAGCTCAGCCTCCCTCCTATCTGTTGGAAGGAAAGCTATGAAGGGCTTTGCACCCAAACTTCACTTTTAGTCAGCTCAGCTTAAGCTGCTTGACAGTTTGGATGTGCGTGGAAGGTGATCTGAAGCTTTGGAAGCTGGACGTTTACCCCATATAGCTAAAGCTACTGTAGCAGCGGTCATTTAAATATCTACTGTTAGGGCAAGTTCAGCTTACACAATTGTACTTTCTCCCTAATGCTAGTGGTCTTCCTGACCATGTTGTAGTTCTCCCTGGTGGCCATTGGCCCCCGACCCATTCCTGCAGACTTTTCTCATTAATCTAGAGGTGTATGGAAATATGACAGCCACCCCATCCCTCCCACCTGCACATTCACACACACACACACACACACACACACACACACACACACACACACAATCAAACTCAACCACTCATCCATTCAAACACACCTACCTGACATTCTCACTAACTCCCTTACTGTTTCCTCCTAAGCAGACACACGCACTCACACATGCAGCCCCTTGTATAGACTCACGCATATACCTCTTAAATCTACCTTACCACTAAACTCCTCAACACTTACCTCTACTGAAATAGATGAACACATGACCTTTTGGTTGTGTTTGTTACAGTGAGGGCCAAGGAGCAGCCATACTAATCTACAAGGCTGAGCAATTTTCTCATACCATAGATGCTTTCTTTTGAGACAGTTGCAGAAGGAGAGAAAGCACATGGCTGATTAGCATATGCCTGTACTGTAGAGTGCCTCATTAACTTAAATTTTTTTTTGGATAATGACCTATTGCATTTTTTGGCTAGTGTGTTCTCATATATACAGTCTTTTACCATATACTTTGCTTTTAGTCTATGTTTAGTCCCACTGCCTATTTCAACACATTTGTCTTCTCCTTTTGTGCACCCAGCTCAACAACCGCCTGACCAGTACTAGGTCTAGGGTATTTATTCTGTCCAGGACTGCTGCCTCCTCCGTAAGCTAAGGAAAAGTGACAAACCTCTGTGGTCATCTCTCCCTAAAGAACTCAAGAAAGTGCATCTCATATTGACTGTTATCTACATTCAAGTTTGTTACATACACATCAGGTGCCTACTGCTAACTCCATAGCCAGGACAGCCAGCAGCTAAACCCTTCCCCCCTCCCTACAAACAGTATATCCTACTCATACAGCATCCTTAAGTTTGTCTGTGTATAACTACCTTTCTCCTTAGAGCTGCACTCTGGTTCAGCCTTGGTTGCAGTTTTACCTCTTGCCCACTAGGTGGCACCCCCCCAGGATCTTTCCCCCTGCCTATTTCACCTCCAGCTTACAGAATTTTACACCCTTTTCTAACTTTCTGATAGACCCACTTACACTCCTTCCTCCTTCCACTGCTGCTATACACTTCACTATCTCCTTTAAAGGGGCACTGGCTCGTTTCTAAATACAGCTGCTTGCTAGAGTGCTTTGTTTACATTTTAGTGCTGTGTAAGTCACATGCTCACTCAGAGGCAGGATTTTCACAGCAGCTTGTTAGCATACAGAGGGTCTGATAGCATACAGAGGGTCAGATTACACAAACTTCAGTGGAGGATGGTCATTCTCTGTAATCTTGACAGTTAGTTCCTTTTGTTTGTATCTTCCCCCACCCATAGGCTTTTACATTAGCTGAATGACTTGTTTAGCCTCAGCCAGAGATGCAGTCTAGTCACACTCAGATATGCAGCCTATGTAGCAGTGGAATTATATACCCGTGCTTGTTTTTTGTGAAACTTAGTGGAATGATTATACCAGCCTAGGCAATTTTATTTGTTTCATGCTTGTTGCTACCTGCCCTTCTCCCTTTGCTGGTAATTCTTTTTCATATGGTAAGCATGAGTGTGGCTTATTCATGCATGTACTCATGCAGACATACATTTATAAAGGCAGTTTCCCTCATTTAGCACAAAAGCACTGCTTTGGACAGTTACAACCTGGAAACAAACCCACTGAGTTGCAAATGTCCTAAGAGTGTAAAACCAGATAATTTTAGACTGTTTAAAAAAAAAACACGTCAGACAACTTTGAAATTAAATCCTGTTACTGCTACTGCACTAAAAGTATTTTCCCAGTAGCTGAAGCCCTTCAGCAATCCCACACTAACTGTACAGTACTGATTCAATCCAACTGAACTTTTCTTCTTTGTCCCTCCAGTGTGGTACAGGGTTTAGATCTTTCACTCCTTTTCTGAATATTTGACTGCAATAGAGTTACACTGGTCACCAATTGAAATTTCAGGTAAATGTCATCTCTCTAATTCCATGTATTTTCATATCTGTGTGCATAAGTCTCTATGTAATATGCAATCTAAGTTTTTATTCATGTAGTTGTAAAACCACATTCTTGTTATGTTTCAGTGACTGGCTTTTAATTGAAGGCATTACTAAAGGTCTTTCAAATTTGAGACTCAGAAGGCTGTATTGATGACACCATTTAACCCCCGTGTCTATATATGTGTGTGTGCATGTGTGTGGAGTTATACACACACACACACCTGTCTCAGAATTTTTACATGTCTCTGTTTATGTATACAGATGTGCACATGCCTATCTGTGGAGTATGTTGGTGGATATATACACATATACATACATGCATACAGTCATACACCGGCATACAGGAGGTATTTCCACTAATATGACAGTATAGCTTCTTCTAATAACATTTGTGTCACTGTCATTTTATTGTTAATTATACAAATACAAATAATTTTCAATTTGTTAGATGACACTGGAAAAGAGTATTACAAGTGTCACTCCTACTACAGTAACTACACACCCATACCTAAACAATGCCAGAGTCTATGCTCTCTGCCACAGAAGCCAGTATATTGTCCACTGAGAAGGTTGTTAACATAATCACTACACGTCAAACACTACCCACAACAGCGCTACACCGGCCCATAAAGCTTGATGTTCTCAACAAAAACAAATACAAACAAAGGTGACTTCACAGGCAAAAACAGCACAGAAAGTACATTTGTGTACACTTCCTATAAATGTAGATGTTACAGTGTATTCACTGTCGCAGTCATCACATGTGGTTTATATGCTGCAGTAGCCCTCAGTCAGCCTGATAACCAAAGTGTTGGTTCTGTATCGTTTGGTGTCTCTTCTTCTGTGACGTCAGGTGGTCAGGGGTATAAAACATGCACCCAACGCCATTACATCAGTTTATCTTTCCCCTGATGTCAGGTGCCCCCCTCATGGTAATCAATTAAATATATATATATATATATATATATATATATATATATATATATATATATATATATATATATATATATATATTATACCGCCTACAAAAAAAATAAGACACCTAAATGCTTTTAAGCATAGTAAAGGACAATCGAGGTATAGGCAAAAGAAGTCAGGGCGCTGTAGGGGGTGTAATCAGGAATGCAACAGTGAATACACTCTAACATACACATTTATGGTAAGTCTACACAAATGTACTATGTTCTTCGTCATTCACTATTGCAGTCATCGCTTTTGGGGATTCCCAAAGCTAAGTATGGGTGGAAGAATTTAGATAGCATTCAGACCATCTCTAAGTCCCAGGAATACTGCAGTGGCAAAGCGAGCTCTGCATTTAGCGAAATTGGCAAATAGTAATGCTTGGTGAAATTATGTACAGAACTCCAGATAGCATCTTCTAGGTTATCCATGCTAGGGATGTCTCTGAAAAAGGCTGTAGAGGTAGATGCAGCCCTGGTTGCGTGGGGTCTGATCCCCTGTGGGATAGGTTTTACTTGGTGCTTATAGCATAAATGAATAAAATGGCCTATACATTTACAAAAGGTTTCCAGTGCAATAAACTTCCCCTCTGTCCCTGCAGCAAATGCCACTATCAGTTGTTCAGATTTCCGTAGAGGTTTCGTGCTGTCCAAGTGTAACAGAAGTAGTCTGCAACACATCTAAGGACTACGGTATCTATTCCCCTTTCTTCTGTGTATTAGGAAAGAATTTTGGAAAATGAATGGACTGATTGAGTCACACTGGATATCACCTTCAGCATGAAGGAGGGATTGGTTCTGAGTGACACCCTGGCCACATGAAAGATGATGAAAGGATCCAATGCAATAAGGGCCTGTAATTCTGATACCCTTCTTGCTCATGTTATTGCTAAAAGGAAAGCTATTTCCCAAGAAAGTAATTTTAAATCTGCTGTAGCAGATGGCTCAACAGGAGGAAGAGTGAATTTCTCCAATACAAAGTTAAGGCCCCAGGCTGGAGTTCAAGCTATCTTCGGTGGTCTTACAATTTTTTGCCCCTGTTAGGAACTGCTTGAGCTGTGGATGAGAGAAAAGTGTATTTTCTGTGTTATAATCAACTGAAATGGCTGAGGCATGACTTTTGATGGAGGAAAACAAAAGGCACTTGTGGAGCATCTCGGTTAATTATTTTAAACTATGAGTTACATTGGCCGCATGCTGTGTTCATACATTGAGATTGGTTCCAGGCATGGAATCTTTTCCATTTTCCATCATAAGATTTTCTAGTACTAGCCTCATTGTCTATTAAATGATATCCATCACTGGTTTACTGAGGGATGGTAAAGGAAAGATTAGTTAATTAGCCAGGCTGCTATGTTCTCTGTTTGAAGCTGAGGGTGCAGAATCTGGTTCTCCTGCTGAGACAACAGTATATGGATCTGAGGCAGGTGCCATGGGGCCAACAGCGACACACTGCGCAAGAGTGGGTACCAGTGTTGCCGTGGTCAGGCAGGTGCAATCAAAATCGTCCTTTGTTTGTCCTGATTTATCTTTAGTAGTACTTTTGAGAGGAGAGGCAGAGGAGGAAATGCATTAAGTGATCGGTTATTCTAGGTGAAGGGCAAAGCATCCACTTACCTAGCTTGTTTGTGAGTGGTTTCACGCCTCATTAGGCAAGGCATTCTCTCTACAGTGAAACGTATCATCCCTCCCTTGTACTCAACCCTCACCAGGCCAATAGCAAAGTACAATGCTCCCTTTGGTATGTACCTTGACTAGCAGTTCTAGCGACTTGAGAGACCTCAAGAGATTTATAGCCCGCAAAATTATAGGTGCTCCACCAAACGTCATACACTCACAGATTGAGGTCACAGTCACCGTACTCCTTAGCATGCCCACTACTTACAGAGGACTTGTGCATGGCCTACAGAGCAATGTCAGATAAATACCCTAATGGACATGCTGCATATCCACAACTCAAATTGGATAAGGCTCACTTGACCACAATCCATTAACCTTGCCTGAGCCACAGATATGACCTACTGTAAAGCCATTTATGTGTCTTAGAGGTTGCCACTACTCTAGAGTAGGTTATTTATTCATATCATACAGTTCACCACTCACACAATATTTATGTGTAGGCTGGAGTAATGAATTGGATAATTTAAGTAACTACACAGGGATTGCACCAATGACCCTTCGAGAGATGGGCAGTTAATGCTAACCAAGAATGTGAGTTTATGCTATATCCTTTAACTTGTGTTTGTCTGGTATTACACTGTGCCTAGATGTCCAGCCTTAAAACGGTCTATGGTTCAGCACAATAGTAACCACCTATAAACCTATCAAGTCACAACAGTATTCTTGCCTTGAGTCATTGACATATTTGGCGATGATAATCTTACTTGTGTGTTGGCACATTCTCAGACTGAACTTCATGTTTTTCAGGGTAATTGGTACCATATCACTGATAATTTTGTGGGCATAGGTACATCAGAGGATCAAGCACATCATCAGGTGGGCCAGACTAATAACATGTAGACATCAAGTTTCCACTACATAGCTTGAGTTCTTTGTGGGTATACCAACAGAAGACAAACCATATACTTCAAACTCTAATGTGGACAAGATATGTACATCTCAGGCTGCCTGCTTCCAGGCGCAGGGGCCACAGACTGGTATCTACTACTGTGTCTACCACAGGAAGCCATCTCACACAATTAGATCATAGACTCATACTTAAGAAGGACTGCTTTTCTGCCATGAGAAGTGTAGCATGCAAACCCAACTTCAAGTGCAGACTGTATTGAAGGAAAATAGTGCAGTGATGCAGCTTCTATCCCAAGCCTATACCCCACGGCTGGTTACATTTCAGGCTGATTTTCCATACAGGCTGTTTATCATCTGTAATGGACACGGATATCATGGAAGAACATCATGATCTGAGAAAGATGGAAGTACAACAGTTATGAAAGATAGCTGAATAATAACCTTATGTACCACGCAAAATAATTTTGTGTCAATTGCCTAACCTGGGTGTTACCTGTAAGACACACATTGCACCTTACAATAACACTCTGTGTTCACTGGAGCATTATCAATGTTCAATCGCCTGTTACTTTTCCGGAGCTCTTACAACCAAATGGAAATTCCTGTCTTATGTAACACCTTCTGGAACCTGCTGACATTACCTGCAATATACTGTCTTACTCAAGGTGTAACATGTAAAATTACTTGTCACCCCAAATTATGAATCTTAGACTCACGCTTGAGAGTGTTGTGAGCTCAAAACCCTTCCAAAATCCGTACTGTTGTCTACTGCTCATGAACATCAATATATAATCGGTTCAAATGTCATTTCCAAAAAGGGCAGATCATGCTCTGTATGCCAGTCTTCAGCACATAAACTGCTGTCCATCAGTAGGGTCAGTGCCCCATTCCACCCTGTGTCATTCTCTTATCGGTATGCAAAACACATACCACCATGCACAACCAACTAAAATATAGTCTTTTATAGGCACTAAAAAATAACATGACATCACAACACATTTCTGCACCAAGGAATCCTGTAGTTGTGTAATAGACTTCCTATGCAGGTCAAGCAGTTAAACACATGGTCTGTCATATGTAATATTCAGAATGAATAGCCTGGAAATCCTATAAACTCTTTGGGTTAGATAGTAAGGTGATTCCTGACCACGGTAGGTGGCTATGCTTCTCACTGTACCTTTGAACTCCATGCCTAGGTTACACCGATCAACTGAATCAATCTAATATATAATTATCAAGTATCTTACAAATGTGCATGCTCCACAGAGGATACATACGCCAACAAAAACTAGACTTTATTGATGAATGCTTTTCTATGATCCATCTCATTAGATTGCCATTAGATGCTCATAACTACATACTATTGACCACAGAAGTTCGCATACTAACTATCATTAGTGTGTTACAGTCAGCTTGGAACGTCACAAGCTTTCCATGCCAACAGTTGCTTTATATTTTCAATTGACACACTGTGCTACTATGCCTTTTTATGTCCAGTAAGAGTTACATGTACATATAGACCCGAAGCAAATTTCATGAAACATTTAATTCTTTCCTTTAATAATTAACAACAATCACAACTGTATGTGTACTGTGTTGCCAAGTTACCCTGAATTACATTAAACATTAAACATATGCGCCAAATCATTTAGTTTATTAGCCTTATGTTTTTATGACGCTGTTTGTTTGCTTGTTTACTTCTTCATTTCAGCTTGATAACCAGGCAAACGTGTTGGCTGTTACACCTTCTCTACTCATAAACACAGCTGTACGGTGCAAGACACATACAGACAATTGTAAATGGAGTAACGAATTAGAGCACGTTCTGAAAGCACGTGTAACCTCAGAAAAAAAAGCTGCAGTGGAATTCAAGCAAGATGCTAGTGGATGAAATAGAAGAATTGAAAATGGTCAAATTGTAAATACCACTTTGCTAGCAAGAATGTCCCTATTGCTGTTGCATAATTTTTTTTATGTGTGTATGTATATATCTAAAATGTAGACATATTAATAATAAGCTATTTTAATGGAGTGCACATCTTAGGTTTTGAAGTATCTTTTCTGTTTTTTATATTCTTGTACTCTCATGTCAAAGGGTTATTGTTTTCATACACAAGTATGTATTATAGACATCTTGCATTGTTGTCATTCAGTGGCAAAGTCACTTTGCAAAAAAGTATCAGACTTGACCGAATTTACAGAGTTCCAGTATAAATCACCAACACTATAGAAAACAATAAATAACTGTGTCTACGTATGACATTTACAAAACAGTCTATTTAATAAAATTATGACTTTACTTGGGAACTTTTGGTCTGCTTCCGTGTTTACTTTGTAAAATGATAGGAAAAGCAATTTGAAATGCAAATTGTGTGTCTGTGTACTAACTTATGTCTGCTGCAAGTCTACGGGTGAGTTAGAAACAAAAACTATGAATGTGCTACACAGCAATATACATGCTATAAAATCAAATTATTTTCTTGTAATTACATGACAGTTCAATTTTAATTGAACACATACCTCTCAAATTCATTATCCAGAGAGAAAGCCTTTGGCATACGCTTGTAATTGACCACAGTAGTTACCCATGTGCATGATACAGCAGAGGACAGTAACTGTACAGTGATATTACAACAATAGGGTACAAGCATAAGAGTCCATCTGACTCAGACATGGCTAGTTACTCCACATCAAATAACATCTACAACTTACACCCAGTGTTATTAAAGATCAGTCATCAATGTGCTCTTCCTACATAAACACACTACAGCGATGAGCTGTAATAACATCCCGGGGTATGTCCCAAATGGTTCCGAAAAAGTATCCCTCAGACACACTGCAATGTCTATTCAGCAGCAGCAGCCTCCAGGCAGGCCTCATCCCTAAGGACTGCATTACAGCAAAAGTCATCCCTCTACATAAAGCTGTACCATGAACAGACACAGTCAACTACAGACCCACAAGTTGTACTAATCGTATTCACACAATACACCCATCCCAGTTTGGTTTTCTCAAGGGTAGGTCGCAGCTGCTTAATGAAGTGCACTACATTAAGAAGTCCACTTCAGTCATGGATGATGCACAAAAATTGTTTACATGCCTACATCTGGCTGGTTACAGCATTCCCTATATTGTGTCACTAAGGTATTATACTTGATTAAAATAATTTATACACAAATACCTATGTTACACGATGGATAGTCAACTGGTTTATGTGCAAGACACGTAGTATCAGTAGGTAAATACACCTAGAGCAATCGGTCCATTGCTACTAGTGTTCCACACCAATCAGAACTTGGACATCTCATGTTTGTAATACACTTGTGTGCATTCATATCAAATAAATAATGTATTCGGCTTAACAAATCGGCATGATACTGAAAGTTGGGTGCACTGACTGATTACTCCAAGGATGAACATATCGATGACGAGGGTCGGACAGCCAAGTAAATAGTGCTTGAAACATTACCATAGCCGAAAAGCCAATGCCAGTCATTGCATGTTTATACCACACCTTATAACATTCTCAACACTCACCTAGGAGTAGACACACTACTAATGGACTTTTGACCTCTGGTTGACAGAAACCTCACGTTTGATCTGCATGTGTCCACAGTGGTGATAAGATCCTGCATCCTTTGCAGTTTCGGTTCCTTTTGCTTGATTCAAAGGACACAATCTCTTCCATTTTTCAGCATAACATTTTCTAGTAGTTGGTCCCGTGGCTTCCAAAATGATGTCCATCACAGCTTGACTGAGAAATTTTTTTAAGACTACCTGATCAGACATGCTGCCTGGTTCATTGTCTGTAGTTGATTGTGCAGGATCGGATTGTTTGGCTGGCACAGTAGTTGAGCTCTTTCAGGCAAGGTCCAAGCTGGGTATTGAGAGAATTTCCTTAGTATTGTGTACCAGTATTGGTGGGGCAAGTCCAGGGCAATTGGTATCATCTTTGAATAACCTTGTCGGACTTTTAGGCGCACCATGGGAAGAGGAGGCAGAGGAGGAAAGCCATATACTCTCTGTTTTGTAAAAATGAGTGATAGGGCGGCCACTTTCCATGCTTGTCTGTGATAAGTCCTTGCGCATAATCATTTCAATTGATAATTTTCAGGACAGGCTAACACATCTATGTCTGGGCTCACCCATTTCTTTATTATCATGCTGACAACTTTGGAAAGTAGTTTCCACTCGTGTCGATCCATAAGGTTTCTGCTTAAACTGTCTGCACAATATTTTTTTTTCCAGGTAGGAACTGAGCTTTAAGATGTATTTGGGAAGTCACAGCTGGGTCCCACCGTGACATGGCAAATCTGCAAAGGGGGTCTCAGTATTTGCACGCCTGCTGGTTTATATACCACATCACTGTGGTGTTGTCCGTATTCAAGGCTGTCACGGCATTTTGAGCTGCTAGCATCTCTTTATGGTTAATTTTTTAAAGCATTTGGTTTTGGCTACATATGCCCTGAATACACCTTCCAGCCATGTGTACCCCCCAGGCATAATCTGATGCATCTGTTGTTCATGTTCTGCTGTCAGGGGGCACAGTTAATGGCCGTCCCATGTTTTGGTGACATGCCTTTGACAACCATACAAACTCCTGTGGTGGGCCGGGACTGAGGACAATCATTGTTTCAAGACTGTTACAAGGTTGACTCCATAAACCTTTTACGTAACACTGAAGTTTCCTCATATGCAGTCTTCCATATGCAATCAGTAGTATGCCGGTTGCCATGAAGCCCAAAGCCTGCAGAACTGGTCTTGCACATAACACGGCTTTGTTGCCATTAGTTATTGGTAAGTAGTCATTTGCCTTTGCCTGACTGGCATGAGGTAAGCCATCGGGGCAACTGTATTACAGCTTCCACCCAGGAATGTTATCTTTTGAGAGGGGACCATTTTTGATTTCTTTTCATTTGGACTCTGTGACATAGTTTCAGATCAGCACCAGGGTTTCTAAATAAAGTTTGTGTGAGTCAGGCATACTGTAGTAGCTGTCAGGCTTGGTGGAAGCCAGAGCTAAGGAGTCAGGGGTCAACCTTGACTCCAAAAACACATCATCCTCAATGTCTAACACATGGATCATGGCAAAAGGCCAGTGCTGAGGGTGGAGAATAAAATCACGGATCCTCTTTTTTTATTCTGACAAATCATGACTCTACCAGTGTTAATGCTCCTTCAAAGTATGCATGGTTTTTAGACATGGCGACTCGCTTAGGAGAAGCTAAATCGTCGGTTGGGGACCTATACTGTCTCTCTCTTTCCTTTTCTTTACGTTTTTTCTGTACTCCGATTGTAGAATTGCTATGGGATGACATTTCTGTGTACTTATATCTGTTTCAGAAATACTTTGAGGCAAAAATATACCGACGCTTAAGAGTGTGTTGGTTAAATCTTGCACTAAACCGACAGCCTGGCAACTTGTCAACAGGGCCTAGGCAAGGAACACAGTATAAACAGAAATCCCTCGGTGGTCTTTGCTTCCCACAAGTACTACAATTATTAGAGGAGAAATATTAATTATTATTAAAAGTACTACGCACTATCAGACACACCACTGTCACAACATTAATCCCCAAGGTTGGCTCCAACTGCCCAGCTAACTTATCTACATGCTAATATTGGCACATTAAGTCCTTTACCAACCTTAAAATACATAGCACTCAAAAATATTAACAGCCCCTACACCATCATCCAACCACTGCGATCAAACACTACACTCCTAGTTCAAACATAGAAAGGCAACAACCCAGCAGGCGATTGTTTTTTTGCCAACTCTTTCTGAAAAACATGGCAAATGACTACGAGCTTAATTTAACATCCAACCCTCCCTAACTCTACAAAAGTAATGCTATAAATGCCACAACAAAATTGTTGGTTTTTGTCCTCGCACTAACCACGACTAGAGACCTTTCTATTAGTCAGGTACCGTACCTTCATCTACTTCTAACTTATTTCTACCACACCATTTCTGGAAGGGTCAATTCTATTACTGCTGCTCACGGTGTCTTAAACCTGCATGTAATGTTATGTATATTTAAGTTGGACAATAATGTAATGTTTTGGTACTTTTTTGATAATAATTACGTACTATGTCTGCTAAACAATGGTATTGGTTATGAATGGTATTTGTTTGAAAATAGCATTCACTAAATGTTCAGTCTGTATTAATATGGCCCTTCTCTCCACGGGTCTCCGGTCAAAAATGACATATATCCTGTCTGACTATCCTGTTCAACAAATCTACAATAAATACATACATATAATAAAATATATATAAAAGCTATGTAGCTATGTATAGTGATGACTGTGAAAAATACTACACTATCCATAGACAAATAACAACCTGCACTGGTGCCGGCACCCTACTGGCAGGCTTAGCAGTGATAAGCCACCTTTCTCTTTGATTCCCCTTTCTCATCTACTTGCATACATTGTAATAATAGCAGCCATTGTATTTATGTTAACGTCATTTGGGAAGGGCACCTATTTCATGCACAAGGTAGGAGTCATACCGTGGGAATACACATAGCATTGAGACTGTCTGGACCTAAATGGGTTCATGTCTCTGTAAGCTGTGGGGGGCTGCACTCACAAAAAAAAATAAATAAATAAATATAACAATCGGATCTGAAGCTGGCTATCTGTGAAGCTGACTGCATTCATTCATCATTACCATCCCACTGGCTTAGCACAAGGCCTGTTATCATCTGTCCTTATTACAAAGCACATCTATTTTTTCTAATGCGTCCCACTGTGGGATAACCACAATTACTTTACCTTAGAACATGCACTCTCCCAACAATTATCTAAAATTATATGTATCTATACTTAGTGTCATAGGTATGTACTAAGCTACTGGCCCCAGGGGCTATATAAGGCTAGCCAAACGGTACCCTGTCTTAAATCTTCACCGAAAAATATTTTCATGTGCCCGTGTCAAGCATTGGCACAGGAGTGATCCCTGCAGTCTATTGCCTGTCTTCCATGAAATCAAGATTTTACATGAAGACTGCCAATGACGACTTTGGTTTGATAGAGATAGGTCGTTTTTTTATAGAGTTTGTAAATCCTCGTGGGCAGCAATATATCTGTCCATCATGTTTAGGTTATATAAACAACATTAGTTTCAGCTACAAAGGCCTGCAGAATTGCAGTGTCAAAGCCTGACCTGGACCTGGTGTAGCAAGGCAAATGATAATGCTATGTAAAGGTATGAGCAGAACGACAAGTAGCAGCCTGTAGAATGTTTTTGGTTGGTACTGCTGTCAGACAGTCTGCTGAAGTAGCTGCAGCTCTGGCGGAGTTTCGCCTAATGCCCTCGGGCACATCTTTACCATGGTGTCAGTGCCAGAAACTAATCCAGTGGCTTATCCACTTTCAATTAGTCACATTTGAAATAGCCTTTCCTTCTCATCCTGCATCATATGTCACTAGTAATTTCTCATTTTTTCTAAGAGTTTTAGTCGTGCTACAATAGACTCTTAGCTGTCTTTGTACGTGCAAGGAATGCAGATTTCTCTCAACCTTGTTCTGCGGATATGGATACAAGGTTGGCAGATGAATAGTTGGGTTAGGAGCCACACTGGAAACCACTTTAGGCATAAATGTTGAATTTGTCCTCGGAGACACCCTGTCGTTGTAAAATATGATACAAGGCTACACAGCTATGAGGGCCTGTATCTCTGAGACTCTTCTTGCTGAAGTAATTGCTACAAGCAGAGCATTTTTCCATTATAGCAGCTTTATATCAGCAGTAGCATGGGGTTCAAATAGAGGCAGAGGCAGCTTTTACAATGCATAACTGAGGTCCCATACAGGTATTGCTGATCTTCTAGGAGGCCTTACATTTCTTCCTCCTCTAAGATACGGCATTGGTAAAGGAGAATAAAAGATTGTTGGCTCTGTATTGCAGTAAGCTGAAAAGGCATAGTTATGCATTTTAATTAATGATAAAGACAAGCCTTTGTCAAGCATCTCAGTCAAGTATTTCAATTTCGCTCTATTATCTGGTTTTGCAGTTTCGGTTCCTTTTGCTTGATTCAAAGGACACCATCTCTTCCATTTTTCAGCATAACATTTTCGAGTAGTTGGTCCCGTGGCTTCCAAAATGATGTCCGTCACAGCTTGACTGAGAATTTTTTTTAAGACTACCTGATCAGACATGCTGCCTGGTTCATTGTCTGTAGTTGATTGTGCAGGATCGGATTGTTTGGCTGGCACAGTAGTTGAGCTCTTTCAGGCAAGGTCCAAGCTGGGTATTGAGAGAATTTCCTTAGTATTGTGTACCAGTATTGGTGGGGCAAGTCCAGGGCAATTGGTATCATCTTTGAATAGCCTTGTCGGACTTTTAGGAGCACCATGGGAAGAGGAGGCAGAGGAGGAAAGCCATATACTCTCTGTTTTGTAAAAATGAGTGAGCGGGCGGCCACTTTCCATGCTTGTCTGTGATAAGTCCTTGCGCATAATCATTTCAATTGATAATTTTCAGGACAGGCTAACACATCTATGTCTGGGCTCACCCATTTCTTTATTATCATGCTGACACCTTTGGAAAGTAGTTTCCACTCGTGTCGATCCATAAGGTTTCTGCTTAAACTGTCTGCACAATATTTTTTTTTCCAGGTAGGCACTGAGCTTTAAGATGTATTTGGGAAGTCACAGCTGGGTCCCACAGTGACATGGCAAATCTGCAAAGGGGGTCTCAGTATTTGCACGCCTGCTGGTTTATATACCACATCACTGTGGTGTTGTCCGTATTCAAGGCTGTCACGGCATTTTGAGCTGCTAGCATCTCTTTCTGGTTACTTTTTTAAAGCATTTGTTTTTGGCTACATATGCCCTGAATACACCTTCCAGCCATGTGTACCCCCCAGGCAGAATCTGATGCATCTGTTGTTCATGTTCTGCTGTCAGGGGGCATAGTTAATGGCCGTCCCATGTTTTGGTGACATGCCTTTGACAACCATACAAACTCCTGTGGTGGGCCGGGACTGAGGACAATCATTGTTTCAAGACTGTTACAAGGTTGACTCCATAAACCTTTTACGTAACATTCACGTTTCCTCATATGCAGTCTTCCATATGCAATCAGTAGTATGCCGGTTGCCATGAAGCCCAAAGCCTGCAGAACTGGTCTTGCAGATAACACGGCTTTGTTGCCATTAGTTATTGGTAAGTAGTCATTTGCCTTTGCCTGACTGGCATGAGGTAAGCCATCGGGGCAACTGTATTCCAGCTTCCACCCAGGAATGCTATCTTTTGAGAGGGGACCATTTTTGATTTCTTTTCATTTGGACTCTGTGACATAGTTTCAGATCAGCGCCAGGGTTTCTAAATAAAGTCTGTGTGAGTCAGGCATACTGTAGTAGCTGTCAGGCTTGGTGGAAGCCGGAGCTAAGGAGTCAGGGGTCAACCTTGACTCCAAAAACACATCATCCTCAATCTCTAACACATGGATCGTGGCAAAAGGACAGTGCTGAGGGTGGAGAATAAAATCACGGATCCTCTTTTTTTATTCTGACAAATCATGACTCTACCAGTGTTAATGCTCCTTCAAAGTATGCATGGTTTTTAGACATGGCGACTCGCTTAGGAGAAGCTAAATCGTCGGTTGGGGACCTATACTGTCTCTCTCTTTCCTTTTCCTTACGTTTTTTCTGTACTCCGATTGTAGAATTGCTATGGGATGACATTTCTGTGTACTTATATCTGTTTCAGAAATACTTTGAGGCAAAAATATACCGACGCTTAAGAGTGTGTTGGTTAAATCTTGCACTAAACCGACAGCCTGGCAACTTGTCAACAGGGCCTAGGCAAGGAACACAGTATAAACAGAAATCCCTCGGTGGTCTTTGCTTCCCACAAGTACTACAATTATTAGAGGAGAAATATTAATTATTATTAAAAGTACTACGCACTATCAGACACACCACTGTCACAACATTAATCCCCAAGGTTGGCTCCAACTGCCCAGCTAACTTATCTACATGCTAATATTGGCACATTAAGTCCTTTACCAACCTTAAAATACATAGCACTCAAAAATATTAACAGCCCCTACACCATCATCCAACCACTGCGATCAAACACTACCCTCCTAGTTCAAACATAGAAAGGCAACAACCCAGCAGGCGATTGTTTTTTTGCCAACTCTTTGTGAAAAACATGGCAAATGACTACGAGCTTAATTTAACATACAACCCTCCCTAACTCTACAAAAGTAATGCTATAAATGCCACAACAAAATTGTTGGTGTTTGTCCTCGCACTAACCACGACTAGAGACCTTTCTATTAGTCAGGTACCTTAGCTTCATCTACTTCTAACTTATTTCTACCACACCATTTGTGGAAGGGTCAATTCTATTACTGCTGCTCACGGTGTCTTAAACCGGCATGTAATGTCATGTATATTTAAGTTGGACAATAATGTTATGTTTTTGGTACTTTTTTGATAATAATTACGTACTATGTCTGCTAAACAATGGTATTGGTTATGAATGGTATTTGTTTGAAAATAGCATTCACTAAATGTTCAGTCTGTATTAATATGGCCCTTCTCTCCACGGGTCTCCGGTCAAAAATGACATATATCCTGTCTGACTATCCTGTCCAACAAATCTACAATAAATACATACATATAATAAAATATATATATAAAAGCTATGTAGCTATGTACAGTGATGACTGTGAAAAATCCTACACTATCCATAGACAAATAACAACCTGCACTGGTGCCGGCACCCTACTGGCAGGCTTAGCAGTGATAAGCCACCTTTCTCTTTGATTCCCCTTTCTCATCTACTTGCATACATTGTAATAATAGCAGCCATTGTATTTATGTTAACGTCATTTGGGAAGGGCACCTATTTCATGCACAAGGTAGGAGTCATACCGTGGGAATACACATAGCATTGAGACTGTCTGGACCTAAATGGGTTCATGTCTCTGTAAGCTGTGGGGGGCTGCACTCACTAAAAAAAAAATAAATAAATATAACAATCGGATCTGAAGCTGGCTATCTGTGAAGCTGACTGCATTCATTCATCATTACCATCCCACTGGCTTAGCACAAGGCCTGTTTTCATCTTTCCTTATTACAAAGCACATCTATTTTTTCTAATGCGTCACACTGTGGGATAACCACAATTACTTTACCTTAGAAAATGCACTCTCCCAACAATTATCTAAAATTATATGTATCTATACTTAGTGTCATAGGTATGTACTAAGCTACTGGCCCCAGGGGCTATATAAGGCTAGCCAAACGGTACCCTGTCTTAAATCTTCACCGAAAAATATTTTCATGTGCCCGTGTCAAGCATTGGCACAGGAGTGATCCCTGCAGTCTATTGCCTGTCTTCCATGAAATCAAGATTTTACATGAAGACTGCCAATGACGCCTTCGGTTTGATAGAGATAGGTAGTTTTTTTATTATTAATAACCTCGTTGTAAGCACGCAATAAGTTGTATGGTACTTGGGCACCCAGGTCGATAGAAACCTGTCTTTTGACCACCACATTGTCTCTGTTGTAAGGAAAGCTTATTACATGGCCCACTTCATCAGTAAAGTTCTCATCCTGGGACAAGGAGGTCACAACATCCCTGTATTCTTCCTTTACAAGAGCAATTATTGAGTGCAATGCCACTTTTGGCATGTGCCTCAGCAAAACACCCTGCCAAAAGAAAGACTACAACCATTTCTGACAAAAAAGCTCAAAGGACTAAGTTGACTTAGTTATCCAAACCGACTAAAAATCCATTTGCTTTCCTCTGTCCCCTATACATTTCATCACTGGCTTGCTTTACAGGCTAAGAAAGATCCCGCCTTAAGAGACTTCCTCTACCTCAAAAATACTGGTTATACTTGAAACGCTCACTACAAAGACCACAGCCTTCACTGCAACATAAACAATCCACTTTTTATCGACAGCTTCTTGACACACAAACCTTCACCTAGTGTAAAATGCTCCTGTCATTATCAATGTAGTTCAGCAACACGATGGCTGCATGGATATAGCCATATATGCAGCCCTTGGGTAAGTAGCATAGCCTGCATCAAACCAGATGGAAATTCCAAATACTAACCTTTCCTAGATGGATAGCTAAGATCTAATATTGGTTACTCAAGTCTACTTTGCCAAGTAGAGGTGCACATTTAACTAAGAATAAAAAACAAATAGCTGCAACTAGTAGATTCACAAGAAGGTGAAAAGAAAAGTGAGATGGTCAAACAATATGCCCAAATAGTACGTAACGCAGCAGGTGCTGGTGCTCAACTACGTTCACACAAGCAGTAAGTTTCAAATTTCGGCAGTATTCACTTCACCACTTGGTTACGATAGCAGACCAGCCACACAATGATCATAAAACCAAATAAAACCAGTGAGTTATTAGGGTTCAAGCAAAATTGCAGTAATATGCAATTCACAAAACAATAATCCAGGTTATAGTGTTATTTAAATTTATTAGCTAACATCACAGGTAAGCGCTTTCAGCATCAAGGCTTCTTCGGACCACATACATTTTTTATGTAGCAGATGTTCATATATACTAATAAGTGACATCACTTCCTGGTAGCAAATTAAAAAGTTTCAAACTGTATATGCATTTATATTACATTATTCTATACACAATAATAAAATAGAAATAATATGTATTGCTTATTAAATACATATTGGTAAAACATTAAGTAAAATTGCTTGATATTCTAAAATAAGAATTTATGTACCTACCATAACGTTCCATGTTAGTTGTCTTCTTCTCGCCTTCTTTCTTGCTGGATGGGTTCGTAGCCGATCCTCGGCTCCGACTCGGCCAATACTAAAGCTCGAGAGCTAATTCCAACGGCTCGAGGCTCCCCCATATCCCACAATGCTAGGCGTTAACTCCTCCGATCTCGTTTGAAATCTAGGCCAAGCAAGAAAAACTCCATAACATGGAGAAGGGTAACCCACCTCTATAAGGCTGACTGTGAGGTGTCCTAACCCTAATAGAGGAAAAATATAGAGGTGATAGAGCATGGGAGAAAAGGATTGAAAGGTCACAAGACAATCTCGTCTCGGTCTGTCCAGGCTAGGGGGAAGGATGGTGGGACACAAGAAAGAAGGCGAGAAGAAGACAACTAACATGGAACGTTGTGGTAGGTACATAACTTAATGTTAAGTTGTCTATCTCGCCTTCATTCTTGCTGGATGGGACCGCGTACCTAGCACCTTGTCCCGGGTGGCCTATCGGAACAGACTCTTGAGAACAGTGGAACCAAAGTTGGCACGTTCTCTGGAGGCTATGTCCAACTTCTAATGAGAAATGAAGGTATGAGGGGAAGCCCAGGTGGCTGCTGAGCAAATAGAATCAATAGGAAGCCTATCCTGAAAAGCTATGGACGTGGCTAAGGCCCTAGTAGACTGGCTGACAGACTGACTGTGTCTAATCTTGCGCCTATAAAGGTAATAGACTGACAAGGCGACAAGACAGAGTTTTCGTAATTTACATAGATGCCTAGAGCCTGACAGGTTCGTAAAGTGTAGTCTCTGGCTAAAAGAAGTAGATGCCTGGTGGTGGCAGTCAGGAGCCAGTCGTCTAAGTACGGAAACACCTGGAATCCCTGGCCCCTCAAATGAGCGGCGACCACTGCCATGCATTTGGTGAACACTCGGGAGGCTGTAGTGAGACCAAAGGGCAGGGCCCTGAACTGAAAATGACTGGCTCATAGCCTGAAGCCGAGAAATCTCCTGGATCGTCTATTCATCTTGATGTGATAGTACGCATGCTGGAGATCTATGGAGCACATCCAGTTGTCCTGACCCAGAAAAGGCAGAATGGACTGCAGCGTGACCATCCGAAATTTTGTTTTCTTAACAAACTTGTTCAAGTTGCTGAGATCAAAAATGGGTCTCCAGTACCCGGTCTTCTTTGGAACCAAAAAGAATTTGTAGTAGATTCCGGATCCTTGTTGGTCTGCTGGAACTGATTGAATGGGTCGTTTTGCTAGCAGCTTTGAAATTTATATTACTGCTTGCACCCTTTGACTGGGTGGAACATCTGTAAGGGAGTTTCTGGATTGTTTTGGGATGTGAGTGAATGGAATTCTGTAGCCTTCGGATATGATAGACTGTACCCACTTGTCTTGAGTAAGGGAAAGCCAGGATTTTGGGTACAGAGATAATCCTCCCCCGACTGCCTCCAAAGGTGGACAGTCGGGCAGCCCCTCAGGGGTGCTGAAAGGGTTTGTCAGAGAAAGTTTCTCAACTAGCCTGAATCTGCGGGCCCCCTCTGCCTCTAGTACGGCGTCTATTATTGTTCCCCCCTCTGCCTCTAGAGGGGAAACGACTATGCGTCCGAAGACTCCCTGTGGTTGTTTGCGGAACCACATCTTCACCCCCTTCTGACCCTTGGGGTAATGCCTAGAAGGGGTAGAAAAACTGACTCCGACGGCAGAAAGAGTCTTACCTTCTACCTCGCACCTTCTCAGAGTATCCTTCACCTGTGGACCAGAGAGAGATGATCCATCAAAAGGGGAGTTAGTGAAGGACGCCTTGAAAGGGTCTGCAAAGCTACATAGCCGCACCCAGGCATGGCGGCGTAAGTCCACCCCTGTACCTGCGGCCCTGCTCGCTCCATCAGCCGCGTACGAAATCTGGCGCATGGAGGAGTTGACTACTGAGTTAAGGGTCGCCAGCTGGGAGTTCATCCTATCTTGAAAAGCCACAGCTGATGGGTCCTTCAACACTTCACTCATATCAATAAAACAAAAGCCACTGAGGTTGAGCAAAAGACGATAGTTCCAAACAAAATAGCGTACAAAATGTTTAATTGACCGCTTTCGTAAAAAACTTCTTCAGAATGACAAAACACATGTTCAAATCACAATTAAATACAGTAATCACTTAATTGATACTAATTAGATTAATGAGAACCAAATGTTAAAACAATTACTAAAAACAATGTTATTTAAAAAAAGAAAGAAACTACTTTCTTTTTGTCTGTAACTTGTAATTTACGGTGTTTTAAAAAACATTTTACGTTGATGCATTCATTTAGCCCTGGTGGCCTATCAGATTTTAACTTTATTTGCCAGGTTGCTTCCCTTTGTTCCAAATAATTCTTAAGGTCACCTCCCCTAGGATCCAAGGAACAAACTTCTAAAATGGTAAATAGAAATTTTTTATATAAAACACAACCAATAGAAAGTTTATACAAGGCATTGGTCATGTCTTTCCGTTTAATGGCATAATTGTGTTCCTTAATACGTGTACTAAGTTTCCTGGTGGTCATCCCAACGTAAAATGCTGAACACCCAGAGCAAAATGAGATGTATACAACGTTGGTAGTATTACAATGGACTAAACCAGGTACTTCAATAGTATATTGTAAATTTGACAGACTATATTTTTTCTGATGTTCAACTAAAGGTGTTAAAGTTAGGCTTGAATTTTGTGCCATTGCATCGAGGTAATTATTGTAAAACAGTAGTTGATATTATGAAATTTACCAGAAGGTTAAATTTAACTTATCTGTTCAACCACATAGATGATATTAGTAAGTGTCTTATTAAACCCTCCACCTATAATCCTACGTTACATCAAACCCTAAGAATATTTCAAGAACAATGTATTCAGGATGTTAACAAACATCTTTTTAGGAAAAACATACATATGGATTATAATTTGACATCTATTGAGAGATTAGCTTTACTTGACTTGCAGAAATTGACTGACAAAATAAGATTTATGAAAAGTGACAAAGGTAAATTTTTAATGAGCGGAAAATTGGTTGAAAGTTGATTTTTGTAAT
>NC_056746.1:429272426-429297426 GCF_019279795.1 Protopterus annectens
ATGCTCTTGCATTCAAACTCTATCTATAATTTGCTTTCCTTTCCTACTTACTAACATCACACTTGCACTAATATATCTTTTTCTTATGTATAGTGCCCATTGCACCTCATTCTTGTTTGGAAATTGTTAAAGTATTATGCTATTAGAACAGAGTGTGTTTTTGTGTGTAAGTATTAGTTTAGATTTTTTCTGCTGTTTTTTTGTGTGTAATGTATTATCGTGGAGCTTTTCTCCCCGGGCCTCCACTGAAAACGGGCTTTCGGGCCCAGTGGACTTCCCCGGTTATCAAACTGGAAATAAATAAATAAATAAATAAATAATCAGAAGCATAAAAAACAAAATCCAAGAGTTGCATGCTCTCTTAGACATCCACTCTCCTGATATTCTTTGCCTCACTGAAACTTGGCTCAAACCCACCATCCCTGACAATGAAATACTTCCCCCTGGCTACAATATTACTAGAATGGATTGTATAGGTAGAAAAGGAGGTGGAGCTGCCATTCTATACAAATCCACCCTCAAGCTACCCGCAATTAGCATCCCATCAGACCTAATTGCCACCAATACCGAAACTATCCTCTCAAGAATCCAACTCAGTAACAACAAATCTATTAACATAGTGTGTAGTTATATTCCCCCAGGCAATAGCATTAACATCTTAGAAAGTACCCTCCATTGGCTATCCTCCACCCACCCCCAAGAAACAATCATTCTTGGGAACTTCAACATCGACTGGACAACCTGTTCAGCTAACTTCCCCACTACCCACATTAACTTACACGGTTTCTCCCAAACAATTTCTACCTCCACTAAAATCAACAAACCCAGCAATAAGGAAAGCATTTTAGACTGGATCTTAATAAATAACAAACCACAGTTATACAAATCAGGCACTCAACCTGAAGCCATGAGTGATCACCTGCTAACCTACATAATGAGAAAAAGAGAAGACCTGCCCCACCAAACCACCTTTAAAACTCTCAGATCCAAAAAAAAAACTTTAACCTAAATAGTTTCTTATCTGATTTAAGCTCACTCAAATGGGGCAATCTTAAACTACTCCCCCTAGACCAAGCAGTTTCATATTTCAACACCAGGTTCCTAGCCATCGTAGACAATTATGCTCCCATACGTAGAATCAGAACCAAAAACAAAATAGCTCCATGGCTAACCAATACTACTAAACAAAAACTAACAGCCAGAAATGCAGCATGGGCCTCTTGGAGAACCACCAAATCCCCTCAAGCCCACCAACTATTCAAACAATTAAGAAACAAAGCAAAAAGATCCATTCTGTTAGACAAGCAAAGCTATTATGTCAATTTACAGCAAAAACACCAAAATCAACCTCAAAAATTTTGGTCAGGGTTGAATAAACTACTACACCCAGGTAAATCTGCTAACCCCACCCCATCAACAACCTTACACCTACCCCCTGATTCTGTAGCTAAGACCTTTAACACTTTCTTCACCGAAACTGTAAAATCCCTAGCTAATAATCTATCTCCCTCCTCCTCAACTACTAGCACAGCTAATCAGGTGAATTCCCCCCCCCCTTAAAATTCGATTATATACCTACAGACTATATCAAATCCTTACTAAAGAAATTAAAACCTATTTCCCTGGCTGCAGACCAACTTCCCGCAGAGTTTCCACAAAAAGCTGCCAATGTAATAGCTTATCCTGTCTCCATCTTAATCAATCGTTCTATCCAGGAATCCTACATCCCCCCCCAATCTGGAAAACAGCTCATATTGTTCCACTTCATAAAGGTGGAAACTCCACTGAACTTTTTAATTATAGACCTATCACCATACTATCTCCCCTAGCCAAAATAATGGAGAAATGTATACAAAAACAACTTTTAAACCACCTGACCCACAATAAACTCCTAGCATCATCCCAGCATGGTTTCAGACCAGCCCACAGTACTACCACTGCCCTTCTCACATTCTCCCACAAAATAAACCAAAACCGCAATCAAAACCTGCTTTCCTCTGCCCTCTTCCTCGATTTGTTAAAAGCATTTGACATGGTTAACCACAACCTACTCTTAGACTCTCAAATCCCTGTCCATAGAAAACCCTGCAATCAAATGGTTCCACTCTTACTTGCACAGTAGTCAGCAAGCAGTCCTGTGGAAAGAGCATCTATCTCCTCTTTTTCCTGTCACTCTAGGAGTACCCCAAGGCTCTATTCTGGGTCCCCTCCTTTTCTCTATTTTCATAAACAACCTGCCCAAAGCTATCCCTCATGCTACTACTATACAGTACGCAGACGACTCCATGCTAATCTGCTCTGCCACAACTCCTACAGAATTACAATGCCTATCCCAGACAACCTTCAACAAAGTAGAGAACTGGCTTAATAATCGTCAACTCTTATTGAACCCAAACAAAACCAAACTTCTATTATTCTCCCCCACCCGTAAAATAACACCACCATTTTCAGTCTCTTCTCAGAATGGCACCATAATTTCTCCAGAACCAACTACTAAACTGCTAGGTGTAATCATTGATAATAATCTAAGCTACAATGCCCATATAGACAAAACTATAAAAACAGTAAACAAAAAAATAGGCTCCATGTATAGGAGTAAGAAATTTCTAACCCCAACTGCCGGAACAGCCATAGCTCGTACACATCTTCTGTCGTCCCTGCTCTATGCATCACCCATCCTCACTGTTTGTTTGTTTGTGTCTTTCGGCTTTTCCTGGTTAGGGGTCGCCACAGCAGAACTCTGGTCCGCTAATGATTGGTAGTTGATTTTTACGTGCCGAGTTACCAGCCCTGACACATAACCTTCAACGAAGGCATGCCCATTCACGCATGTCTCCACGCAGAAGACGCGCTAGCTGAGAATCGAACCGGACAGCGTCTTACTGTGAGGCGACAACGCTACCGCAACTTACCCAAATCAAATCTCAACAAAATCACTAAATGCTACAACAATATAGCGAGATTTGCCTCAAGCTCAGAATACAGAACTCACCACTGCCATAATCTTCAAAAATTAGGTTGGCTAGAGCTACCCAACCAGATCTATTATAACCAACTCATAGTAACTCATAAAATCCTCCACCAACCTTCCCACACCCCCAGTCTAGCTAATATCATTATCCCATGTTGCAACCTAGTATCCCTTCGCTCTTCCAGCAGAATGCTAGTACAACCTACCAAAGCCAACAACTCTGCCGGAGATTCCTTATACTCTAACACTGTTGGTAAAAAATGGAACTCCCTTCCTGGTGAACTAGCCAAAAATTGCTCCTTGCCTCACTTCAGAATATCACTAAACACACACATGTACAATAACTGGCTATGTCCTTGTCTAAACCCTGACTAAAACTCAAATTACTCAGTCTGAGTTACTTCACTGACTTGAGTTTCAACTAAAGCCTGTCTCAGTCTTAGCTAGTCCCAGTCAAACCCGACATTACTCATATAAGCTATTAAACCATCTTAGCTATCTAAGATAATTTCTCTTTTTTCTCTCCGTACCCTCCTTTAATTAATTTCTTCTACCCCTTTATATTAGCTCTAACTTCCATTATCAGAACTGTAACCTCCGTTCTCAGCCTCTGCTGCCTTCTACCCTACCTACCCTTCTCTTATCTCATTCTTCCTCTCTTTCTTTGTAAATGATCTTCCTTTACCTGTTTCCTCTTCTTATACCCTCATTTCTCTTATATGTTTTATTTTTTTCTCCCTTTATAGTTTCCCTCCACCTCCCACGTTGTTGTAGACTTTCTCTTATCTAAATATAACCTTACTTTGAACCTTTTTTCATTATGGAACCTATTTGTAGTTGTCTTTTTATTTTTGTTAAATTGCTTAATATCTCTGTAAATATCATCTTACTCAGACCATTCTCCTAAATATGTAACTTTTGTGTATTTCTCTTTTGATTTTTGTTTAATTGCTAAATATTACTGTATACTGCATCTTAAATGTTTATCTGTTTGGAGCTTTTCTCCCCGGGCCTCCACTGAAAATGGATATGTATCCAGTCGGACTTTCCCGGTTAACAAATGTAAAGTAAATAAATAAAATAAAATAAAATTAGCATGCAGGATAGGTGTGGAGACTGCCTGATGTGGTCCTGCATGTCTTCGTGCAGAAGCACTACATTAGCACCACATTAGGGTTGTCTTTGAATTTGAAGTCTCAAGGTAACATTTATGAATTCAGCCTACAGTTTCTAACATATTTGTCCCCATGCAAGGAGCTAAAGTCCCTACTGGGCAATTAGTTGAATTGATCAATGAACTTCGACTTGATGCCCACATTGTGAAGTTTGTACCCATAAATTTAGGACCTCTTGAAACAGACTAAGCAAGCAAAACAGCATGAGCCATAAAAGGATTATGTTTAATGAGGCTAACAGTAATAATATTAATTCAGCTGCATTAGATTTTTTTTGTTTAATCATGGTGGTATAAGATTGTCAGCACAAGAACAGTCACATTAATCTTTTAAAATAATTGTGCTGGATAAAAAAAAAAAACTATTGAAGAGGCTTGAAAAAAACAATGAGTGCATAGTGTATATGACAGTTTAGCTACAAAGAGTTATAAGAGTAGTATAAAGTACTACTATATTTGTTCTGATGGAATGCCTGTAACCCTTTACACTAGTTGGGCATAAAAACTGTGTGCAGAGCTATTTTAAAAACACAAAAAAAGAAAAGCTAGTTTGACTAGTAGTAGAACAGTAAACCTTTAGTTAAATAAACAACTGACACATGCCAGTTGTTGTAAAAGACTTGCATTTAACAGAATAGTCTTTTATGCTTTGAAAAATGTACATTTTATTTGTATTGGTACAATGTTTTAAACATTTATCTCATTGGTATTTTACCAGTGAGTAATTGTACAGATCATGCAGTTATGCTGTCGTAAAATTCAGCATGTGTCTTGGGGACCCCACTTCATTCATAAGCTATCCAGTTTTACATTACCCCCGTTTTAAACTGATTTGAAAAAAGGATGTCTGTATGAAAGATTGCAGTTGTTAAAATGGGCTGTTTTAAAGTTTTGCAGTATTTTGTGCATGCCTGCTATTTACTTAAAATTTTTTTTTTCCTTTGGAAGTCCTGAGCAGAATTTTCTTTGTTTCTTTTATTTTCTTGTTTTGAGTTCTGTTTGCTCTTTATACTTGGTCTGAATTTTGTCTGTACTGTGCATTTATTTTCTTGCCCTTTTTAAGAGCATACCTGATATAAACCATGTCTTTTGAAAATAAGTTGTTGTACTTAGTGTCAACTTTTGTACACAAATTTGGAAGTGTTTGTTTTGTTCAGACTTTCTACAATTACAGATGCTCTCTGGAAATATATTCTGAAATGCAAATATTTATTCATTTGTTCTTTGCTTTACCTGCCTTATCAAATTCACTGTCACAGGAGAGCCACTGCATATCCCAAAATTCAGCTGGGCACAATGCAATGAAACATATCTTTGCCAAGGCACCAGTCTATCTTAGGATGCACATTTATATTAATGTATGCACCTATGGGCAATTTGAACGGGTACCAGTTCACCTACAGCATATTTTATGAGATGGGAGAAAACTGAATCACTCAGCAAAAGACCTGTTCAGACTCAAGAAGGACATGCATCTCATACAGAAGTCACTCTGGCTGAGAACCAAACTGGAGAAATCAGGCAACATTTTTTCCGGTTAGAGGCATTAATTTGTAAGAATTTAGATAGTGCTTTTATGGGATTTTGGCATGAACATGTATTCAAATTCTTCTGGCTGTATTGTGTCTGGATTTGTAGGAATTGTGATTAAAAATAGCCAATGGTTTTATATTACAGTAGACTCCCTCTTATCCGGTCTTGCTGGGACCAGACCTCAGGCTGGATAAACGAATGGCTGGTTAATCAGAGAAAGCATACAAAATAGCATTTATAGGCTGTAAATCAGATTAAAAATGTATGTATTTATGTTGTATGTAAATATTTATTTGTTGGAAGTGAACACAAATAAGAGAGGGAAATGTCTTGGAGGTCAAAGTTTCAGTTTTAAGACATGGCTTGTAATTATATTGGCAATGTGTTTGATAGTATGCGGAGGTCACAAGTGTGTGGATCTATGGTAAGTAAGGTTTTAGAACTTTGCTTAGAGAGGCATATGAGTTAAGAAATAAGGGCCAGTTTGCTTGGGTAACTCCCAGTGACTACTGTATGTTAATGACCATAAGTTTGTAAACTTGAAAATTCATAACAGTGGTCTGGGGGTTAGAGGCATTTTGGGGAGGTTGATAATATGGAACTAACAGGGCTGTGGGACAGCAGAATTGGTTACGTCATCTACTGATCGCTGGGTTGGTTGTTGCATTAGCTGATACAGCCACTAAATACAGGTAAGTCGCTCTTATCCAGTCTCACTTTAACCTGGCACTTCAGAACGTCTTGGCTTATTGTTTTAATCTTAAAATTTTAAAATATTGAAGCAAAAACAAACTTGCAATATATAAAATAAAAACTGCAAGTTCATTTGTGTTTCAATATTTTAACATTTTGAGATTAAAACGATAAGTTGAGATGTTCCAAAGTGTTCAGAGGAGGCAGAAGTTTTGTTCTTCTCTGTTCTCTGTTGCTATGGCTATGGGAAAAATGTAAAGGCCGGTTAAAAAGAAGGCCAGATAAAAGGGAGTCTACTGTAACTGTTTTGTGACACCAGCACAAAATAATGGGACAACGATCACTTATTGAATCTGTAAGAATTTGAATAGGTAGAAGCTTGTCTGGTGTGTTAGTAATTATGATGTCTATCAAGCAAGAGGTGTGGGTGGATTACTTGGTTTTGTACATTCTTTAATAATTTTTGATGATAGATTATGTGCACTGAATATATTGTTTAATTTACCTTTGAGCTCACTGTTCCAATCAAGATTAAGATCCTCACAGATAACTAGTTTGTTATTTGGGAAATAATGCATTATTTGTATAAAGGGATTTGGGAAATAGTGCTTTATTTGTATAAAGAGATTTTTGAATATTGTTCCATTTGATGGGATGGAATATGTATGCTGGCAAGACTGAGTGTTGGATGTCCTGCTATGTGGATCTGTATGAGAATCCAACTGGAGTCAGAATCATTAGTAGTATTACTGTTGGCTAGATAATCTTCCATCTTTTCTGGTACCAAGTCTATTACCTAAGAAGGGCGTAAACTGATATGAGAAGTATGGGAAAAGAAAACATGTTTCTTTAAGGCAGGACTTCTTCTTCTTTCGGCTTTTCCCGGTTAGGGGTCACCACAGCGGATCATCTGTCCGCTCATGATTGGCAGTGGAGTTTTACGGTGTCGAGTTGCCAGCCCGGTGCCCAACCTTCCACAGAAGGCACACACTCACACCTAGGGCCAATTTTAGAGTGTCCAATCTGCCTATTGCATGTCTTTGGGATGTGGGAGGAAACCCATGCGACCACTGGGAGGACATGCAGACTCCGCACAGAAGGCACCCCAGCTGAGAATCGAACTGGAGAACCTCTTGCTGTGAGGCGGCAATGCTAACCGCTGCACCACCTCGGCCGCCCTTCTTTAAGGCAGGACTCTGACACAGATTTTGTTTTCAGTCTGTATTACATTTGGTAGGGTTCAAATTCTGACCACATATTGTTTAGGTGTCCTATATGTATCAGTCCCAAACAGTTTTTTTAAGATTTAAAAAGTTAGTTATACGACTTGTGATTTTATGTATGCTTCCTAATAGCAGTATTATTGAAATCATAATGATTGAGGCATATCTCTCTCGTTTATAGACTGCAGAGTGAACTTTACTTGGTAAGCATTGCATTGCGTTAACACATTTTTTAGTATGTAAAAGTGCATGAGAATGTCTTTTACCATTCAGTTTTGAAGAGTACATGGGCAGAGCAGTGGTGCACCGGTTAGCATTGTCACCTCATAGCAAAAGGTTCTCTGGTTCGATTCTTGGCTAGGTTGCTTTCTGTTCAGAATCTGCATGTCCTCCCTGTGTTTGCGTAGGTTTTCTCTGGGTGTTCCAGTTTCCTCCCACATTCCAAAGACATGCAGCAGGTGGCCAGGACACTGTAAATTGTGCCTAGGTGTGAGTGTGTTTGTAAGTGTGTGGTGAAGAGGAACTACTGAGGCAGGGCTAGCTTCCTGGTAGTGTAAACTGTGGCTGTAGATGTTTGTCACTGTTGAAGTGACACCCTGACCCCCATGTACAAAATGGGAAAGGGGGTTGAGGATGGATGGATTGATTCTAAAGTCCATGTTTCACTCCTTCTCTACAGGGAATCAACTTCCCTTTCTAAAAGTGACACTACAAAAAAGTAGAGTTAAATAAGTGACCTCAGATAATGATATATGTTCAAGCGTAGCCACTGCTGCAGTCCTGATTCCCTTCTTGTTTCTGCTGTACTGTATTGTATGGGACACTTGGGGGCTGGGATAGATGTTTACTCCTCTTCCCCATCATTATCTTTATTCTTTTTTTCCTCTCATCTCCTTATCCAGGCTCCTTAAGAGTGCTCAGATTGTACAGGTCATGGACCTTTTGTCACACCAGCCTACTAGTTAGTTTGCAAATTGACCTAATGAGGGGCAAGAACGAACCAAAGATTATGTTGGCAGATGCCACTTATATATCAAGTGTACAAAGATGTTTGAGGTAATGTGAGATCAGCTCAGCCATCGGGAAGGATGCTTGGTTCTGAAAGTTAGGCTGGATGTCATACTTGGCCTGTGGCAGAGATCCCTAACGTTATAGTGTAACATTGACTCACACTGCAGTATTTGTTGTTACGACAAGTTGCCTACACAACTGTGCCGTTAGGTAGTACAACTGTTGTGAGTAGGGAGCAAGGGACTGGGATATTGAACAAGTAGGAAAGAGCTTGGGAAGATGAGGAGCTATTCAACTTGGACAAACTCCAAATCCCATTAGAATTGTACTACTGAAGCAAAGACTGGAAAGACAGTGCAGTTCCATGGGATGGAAGCAGATAATTATTCAAATAAAACACATTTAGAAAAAGGAAAAACATTTTCAGGGAAAATGAGGTAATGGATGAAGGGTAAAAGGGCAGCAGGAAGTGACTAGGATATTGGAAATGATAATTAAGATGGTAATGGCCAGACTGTGGGCAGTATGGAACAGTAGGAAAGGAAAAATTAAATAACGACCACAAAAGGGGATCTGGCAAGAAGCCAGAAGATAGTCAGCAGGTGAGAGTATCAAGAAGCCGACAAACATATGAGTAGAGGCTCTAAGAAGAAGGGAGGAGGAACCAAGGAATTATTGAAATCAGAATAATTGAGGCATATCTCTCTTATTTATAGAATGCATTGAGTGAACTTTTTTAATGTGCAAAAGTGCATGAGAATGTCTTTTACCATTCAGTTTTGACGTGCACATGGGCAGAGCTGTGAAGGAGCGGTTAGCACTGTCATCTCACAGCAAGAGATTCTGCTGTTCAATTCTTGGCTGGGTATCCTTTCTGTTTGGAATCTGCATGTCTTCCCTGTGTTTGGGTAGGTTTCCTCCGGGTGTTCCAGTTTCCTCCCACATTCCAAAGACATGCAGCAGGTGGATTGGGCGCACTAAATTGGCCCCAGGTGTGAGTGTGTTTGCGAGTGTATGGTATGTATGAACTGCTGAGGCAGAGCTAGCTACCTGGCCATATAAACCTTGGCTCTAGATGTTTGCCACTGTTGAAGTGCCACTCTGACCCCATGTACAAAATGGGAAAAGGGGTTGAGGATGGATGGATTCTAAAGTCCATGTTTCACTCCTTCTCTACAGGGAATCAACTTCCCTTTCTAAAAGTGACACTACAAAAAAGTAGAGTTAAATAAGTGACCTCAGATAATGATATATGTTCAAACTCCAAATCCCATTAGAACTGTACTGCTAAAGCAAAGACTGGAAAGACAGTGCAGTTCCATGGGAGGGAAGCAGACAGTTATTCAAAGAAAACACAAGTTTAGAAAAAGAAAAAAAACATTTTCGGGGAGAATGAGGTAATGGATGAAGGGTAAAAGGGCAGCAGAAAGTGACTAGGATATTGGAAATGATAATTAAGATGGTAATGGCTAGACTAAGAGTAGTATGGAACAGTAGGAAAAGAAAAATTAAATAACGACCACAAAAGGGGATCTGGCAAGAAGCCAGAAGATAGTCAGCAGGTGGGAGTATCAAGAAGTAGGCAAACATACGAGTAGAGGCTCTAAGAAGAAGAGAGGAGGAACCAAGAAAGCAACATAGTGGAGGACTAGAGTAAATATAAAACTGCCTGGAAAAAAGTCAGGGGAGACAAGAGTTCAGTAACACTTGGGATGAGAAGAATGTAATAGACATTACAGAAAAGGGTAGAATAATGGTAATTCATACCAGTGTCAGAAGCTTAGAAGGGAAGATAGCAGAGATAAAAATGAGCCCAACATAGTGTATTAATAGAGAGATGCATACTAATGATATATGAGACAGGCTTATCCTGGAGGCCAGGCTGTTTAGAAAGACCGAGTTATACAAGGATGGACAACTGGTAGTATACCTGACAGCTGTATTGTGAGGGATTGATTACATGCAGAGGTAGTACAGAGTATGTAGAGAGGGACATATAGGTATCTAAAGGGGGATAATATAGCCAAATGGAAAGACTGGTACATAGATACTACCCACAGACCATCCCAATCAAATTCAATGGACTTTGAGATGAAAATATAATCATGAGTTCTGCAGGGGAAAAAATGTGGTTATGGTAGAATTTCTCAGTCTGCCACACCCAGATTGGAATATTCACCAACCAAGGTAGGTAATAAACTCAGATTGATTAACATATTCAGCCATCTTCTTAGATTCATAGATAATGCAGTACAATTTAGTCTTGGGACCATGTATTCCTTGACAGTAACCACCTTCAGGCTGCATTCTGTGTCTCAAGGAGGGCTTGGTCAGTCTATCGTTGTGTAAATGTATGGGGACTGGTCCAGTCATCCAGGTTCCATTTTAAGTAGGCTAATGAATTGCACTGCTTAACCTGCAGGGAAGGTCTGTCCCAGAGCTTGGGAGGCACTGTGTGATAAACTTGTTGTTTCATCATGTTGTTTATCTGTTGGTGAAGATGTTGGTCCCTGTTTATGTTGTTATTTGTAGTATTAGGCATACAGAAATACAGGAGATTGAAGACAACTGGGTTTCTCCTCAAACATCTGTAAGATGTTGAATAAAGGGACAGTGCTTCCAGCCTCTCCTGGTAGCTCAAGGTCTCTAGGCATGTAATCTTCTTGGTTATGAAATTCTGTAGCCTTTCCAATTGTTTGATATTTCTAGTGAGGCACATCCCAAAGGGATTTTGTACTCAATAACTGGACTATTCAACATTGCATATAAGGTAATGATGGTCTCCTTAGAGCTGGATGGTATTTCTTTGATGATTAATTGTACCAGGAAGAAGGACTTCCTGACTACCGTTTTCATATGATCAAGTGACAGGGAGCTATCAACCCAAATTTCATTTTGTAGTGGTGTATTGGCAGTACTATATACTGAGGGAAGGGGTTGTCTACCAAATGCAATTATATTGCAATTTGTAGCATTTAATTTTAGCCCACTTTCATTACACCAATTGTCTACAAGGAAGAGTTCTTGCTGTATGTTCAAGCATCAGAGGGGGACTTTGCGATAACTACCAACATGCAATCGTATGCAAACTTAGTAAGCCAAACGTCTGGCTCCCTTCCAGGAGAACAGAAATGTAAATGCTAAAAAGGAGGGGTCCCACCAGTGAGCCCTGAGGGACACCACTGATCACATTCATACTTTCTGATGAGGCACATGAAACTTGTACTGTATGGGTATTGTCTTTTTGCCAGTTTGGTATTTACCTTACCACATAGGGATCCATTTCTTAAATAATTTAGCTTTCTTATGATGCAGGCATGGCGTATGCTGTTGATTGTCTTGGCAAGGTCTGAATATGCTTTGTGCACTGAATGGACACTACCTGCCTGTGTAACCCTCTTAAAGAAATTAACCAGACTTAACGGGATTGATCTCCCCATGACAAAGTTAAATTGTTGAGTGGCAAGTCTAACAAGGTGTTTGATATCAGTTCATGAAATCGGTTATAGTACATTCCATGGCCTTGTAAGTGAGGCTGGTTAGGTTGAGAATTCTTTAATTTCCAGGGTTGGTGATATGGACACCATTGGGGTTATCACAGTTGTAGTGCAGGACTCTTTAGGGTCAAAACCTGCAGCTAAGATTAAGTTGAAGTTTGTAGAATGGGTCAGCAAGGGCATGTTTGGCACTACATGTTAACCATCAAGGTATGTTATCAGACCACATAGAAGAAGTATTTTTAGTTTTATTCAGCACCTTAAGAATGTATTCCTTAGTGATAAAAGGTGAGGTAAGAGATTCCACAGAGTGGACTGTGGATAGTAGTCTTGGGTGAAGTTAGCAATGAATTTGTTGGAAAGTATATTAGCAATGTCATGGCCTGAATGAGAGATACCATGTAGAACCAGTTCAGAGCAATGTAGGGTGCTGTGTCTTAGTTTCTTAACACAGCTAAATAAAGAGTTATAATTATTTTTTGCTACGGATGCCAACCTAACTACATGGCTAGCAGCTTTAGTAGACCTGACGGTGATTTTCAATTTTTTGTATTTTTTAATGCAATTTTTTATGTGAGGGGCTTTTAAATCTGATATAGAATGTAAGAATTTTCTTTTTTTTTCTTTCTTTTGTTGTGAAGCTTATTTATGTTGATAAATCACCAGGGTGGTTTATTTTTGAACTTGCCATAATATTTACTGTAATTTAATGTAATTTCTATGCATTTGTCTAAGTAGGCATAGAATTCCATTGTGTCACATTCATTGTGACACATTTTGCTGTGTCTGAGTTGGGGTTGGTGCAATTGTGAGAGAATTTTGATATTTCATCATAGGGTAAGATGAAGTTCACATGGTTCTAATCATTGCGTTTAGAGATATTTCCAGTGGAGCCTTTTGAAATTTTGAAGGTGAGTGTTACAAGCTGGTGGTCAGGCTTTATGGGTGAATGAATACCAGAGGATTAGTGGATTAGGCAACTATATTTGTTAAGACCAGGTCAAGAATGTTGCCTTTTCAAGTAGGTTTATTTATTTACTTATCCTTTGTTGACCAGGTTAGTCCCACTAGGCTAGTTGCTTCTTTTCAGGGAAGACCCAAGGTGGTATTTCTACTGCTATGGGAAATGTATCAGGATATCAGGAAAATTCCCCTAGTCTTTTGGATAGGTGCTGTGGGATATTTTATAGTCACCCGAGTTACCACCAACTCAAGTAGATGAGACCTCAGATTAATGTCCCAATTGGAGGACATCACACTGAGGAGTGCAGCACCCCTTCCCCCATTGGTCCAATACAATGTTAGCAATCCAGTCATAAGGAGTGGAAATAGACCCCACAGTCTTCTGGTCATCCAGCACTAAAGGTAAGTGTGCTATCTGTTGCACCATTGACATTACTATCTGTGCTACCTGTTGCTCCAGTAACACTGAACACACATACAATCTGTTCCAGAGAGATTTAGTTTAACAAATTGAAGAACTTCTGGGCATATCCTACATTGGGAGTGCAGGTGTTACAGTTTATTGATGGGTAGTTAAAGTTACCTATTATAATAGAATTTTTGTTGACAGGAGATCATCAGGCATATTGAGGAATCTTTGGTGATCCCCAGGGGACATGGAGGGTGTTCAGTAACAGGCTGTGAGTTGATTAATTCCCTGTCTAGGGTGATTTGAAGTTCAGTGAATTCTGTTTGTGGGTCCCTAGGAATCTGCCTGGAGGTAATATGTTCCATGAGAAATAAGATATGCCACCACAGTTTCCCTCAGACCCAAAGGCATGAATGGCACAGAACTCAGGGGTTGAGGAAGTGCTTTCCTTAATTTTAAACCAAGTTATGTTAAATTCACAAATGGGGATGTTTTTTTCAAATAAGGAAAACCTCATGTATGCGCAATTTATTGTTGAGACTTCTAGTATTGAGGAGAGTCACCTTAATCTGTTTTAATTTGGGGATTTCTGTGTTTGATACTTTCGAAAGTCCATTAATATATTCTGCCTAAAAAGCACTAATGGGGTAGCAAAACATTTAGCCAGTATGCAGGAGCCTTGAAACTAGAGAGAGAGAGAGGCCATCCTTAGCAAAGCAAATTGGACTGTCAGGGTTTCATGCTGACACACACTGGATCCTCCCGGAATAATGTCAACTATTTAGTCAATTGTAACCAATTATCTTTTCTTTATACCTAGGTATCATTCGTGGCTAGGGAAGGATTCCACTCAGGACCAGTGTCTTGCTTATGTTTGTCACAAGCATGGAAAGTTCTGACATGTCTCTCTGCATGTGCCTCACACGCAACTTACTATAACCCTCTTTTTATCTGGCCTTTTCAGTGGTGAGCTTATGTGCCTAACTAAAGAGTTAGATATCACAAGAACATTGTTGTTACTACTGTGGTTAGGGTTAAGGTCATTATTGACTTAATGCATAAGGGAGGTGAAGATTCTGATCCTTACTCTTACCTAGTGTTCTTAGTCCTGGAAGTCTTTGGTAAGATTTTGTGCAGTTTCAACATAAGTCAATTTAGTGTGATTTGAATCTGACTGTGCTGATAGTATGTGCTGCTAACAGAGCATCTTCATTTGTGAGAGGGAAGCCATTAGATTAGTCATGTATTTACTCTCGTTGTCAGATTTGGCAGTTGATTTATTGTACCATTTCCACAATTATACCAGGTTCTGACTTTAATCATGCTTTTGGCAGTTAGTGCTTCTATCAGGTTATTATATTCCCTATATGTAAATGCAATGGCTGTGTACTAATAATTCATATTTTTCTAAAAAAAAACTAAACTTTACTTGATAACGTATTTTTCTTAATTTGGAATTCAGAAAAGTATTTTCTAAACTAATAAGCAACGATGCATCTTAATAGTGTTTCTTTTGACCTTTAAAACTGTAAAGTACATATTCTTTAATATATATTTCCTGTAGTGAACAGTGTCAGTCAGTACCAGCCATATAACAAAGTACTAATTTCAAATAAAAGAAATAACTCATATCAAAATATTGAACTTAATTCCATTTACACAACTTTATTATTTAAAGTGTTCATTGCTGTTAAGAGGGCTTAAATTCTCAAAAGCTGTTACATTCATTTGGTATCACTCATAACTAGAATCTGGATATTGTAAAAACTAGAAAAAATCAGTTTAAATGAAATGAGTATGTGACACTTACAAAACTTTGTTTTTAACCCTGCCATTGACCATTCTTAAGTCCTTCTTTTACATTTCTTTTGATTAACCTCACCACTGACAGTACCCAAGTCCTTCTCCCAACTCTTCCGGCATGTTCATTCATTTTAGGGTTAGAGCTGGTCCACTTGTTCCTAGCTTAGCTGAGAATCCAATGGCCCTTTTGTCCTAAGAGCGAGGAGAGACTATAGGCCCTTTTATTCATTAGGAGGTGAAAGTCAGGCATAAGGAGTAGGCCGTCTAACAGCCCTAATCCCTCCTCTTGATGGCTGTGATGCCACTAGCACTGTTGAATGGGAGTGTGTATACACCTCATCATGCAAGCTGTCATTTGCATGAGGGTTGTCTCTAACAGTGATGCGTAGCACTGTTGAATGGGAGTGTGTAAACACCTCATCATGCAAGCTGTCATTTGCATGGGGTGGTCTCTAACAGCCCTAATCCCTCCTCTTGGTGTCTGTGATGCCACTAGCACTGTTGAATGGGAGTTCATAGGTTCATAGATTAGTACTAAGCTAACTGCCCTTGCGAGCCATTTTAAGCCTAGCCAATTATCCCTTGTCAGACTCAAACCCTGCACCTTGTGTTTGTAAGGCAAACACCTTAACCATTAGGCCACCCCTCATGCAAGCTGTCATTTGTATGAGGGTGGTCTCTAACAGCTCTAATCCCGCCTCTTGGTAGCTGTGATACCACTATCACTGTTGCATGGGAGTGTGTATACATCTCATTATGCAAGTCTGCTACTACTGGCTTAGGTGCAGCATGATGTTACTTCACCCTTTATGGGGCAGGTCACCTCAACACTCTTGTGTGGCTATTAGCAACAGGTCAAACCTTTTCTCTCCTCCTCCAGGAATGGGAGAGCCAACAATGCCTGCGCTTTGCACCCCAACCCAGCTTCTTGTGCTGCTGTTCATACACAGGTTGTGTGGGGCACACTCAGGGCTTTATCCCTCTATGCCACAGAACTGGGCATCATGGAACTTATTTTTATTGCTCATATGGTGAATGTATTGCTGAAGAAATTAACTAAGATATTAATTCATTTATGTTAAACTGAATTTGGTCTGTATTTTAAACAAGGAACATATTTGTGGTACAGACTTCCTTACATCTTTCTTCTTCTTTTGTTTGAACTTCTTCCGCTACAGTTTTACAGTATAATAAAATTAATAATATTAATGTAAAAACTAGCAATATGTACAGGTCATACCACATCATCATTTTGAAGCCCTATCCAAATATTGATTATATAGCATGTGTTTTAGGTCATCAGGGACAGGGAGGAGTATATGGGAGTCTTGTGATGAAACATCCAAACTATAACATGTTTTTTTCACATTGATGAAAGTGTTGAAGGACTGACTACAGGTTAGGTGAAATTAACTGAAAGCTACAAGATGGTCTCCCTTACTCATGCAAATGAGTTAATTTGACATGTTCAGAAGTCATTAATTATGTTGTTAGAGGGTAACTAAATCATAGACAATAGCATAATTAGATTGTACTGCTTTAACACAAAAAAGAAACAATTTGTTACAGCCAGGAAAATATTTGGTGATATGCAAATGTTAAAGTTTGTTATGAAAGCTGAAAACTAGCAAGTGGTTATGGCAGAGGTATCATGCCTAAGACATGTAGCAGGGTGATACAATATGACTGAAAAAGGACTGTGTTGCCACAGAAAAGCTGTATCTTGACAGAAATATAGGTTCTTATGGAATGCTGCATACATCTGTATCAATGTATACCTTCCAAAAAGGTATATTCCAAGTCTGAATTGCACTGTATTTTCATTATGGAACAGCCATCATGCACTACTCCAGTACGTGTGAGTCTAGATTGCAATTTCAAGTGATGGAGTCTAAACAAGTGATGAGCATAGCTCTGTATGAGGAACTCTGAGTAAAAAAACAATTTATAATCTTCTCTTGTAACAACAGAGGAACGGAAAGACAGAAGGTCATTAACTGCATTGGGATAAGATTCCCCAATTGTCATGGCAGAAGTGCAGCAAAATCTGTAGCAATCCTTGTAAGGTGCATTCAGATGTAATGAACATGAATAAATAAGAGAATACAATATAATACTATACCAAACAATACAATACAATATAATGTAATGCAATGCAGTAAACAACTAAGTTATTGCACATGGGTATGTTGTATATGAAAGGAATACAGTAAGGTGCACAGAAATGTAAACATATACCTTATAGTGCAAAAGGCTATTACTTGTACTCAAAGTGAGTATTTAGCATTCTTCAGTTCACATATGGCACTGGGATAGAAACTGTTCTTAAGTCTGTTTATCCAAGATGGAATGGACCTGAACTGTTTGCCAGAAGGCAGCAGCACAAACAGGTGATGTCCAGAGTGAGAGTGGTCTTTCAGGATTTTGGTTGCCCTACTAAGACAGCAAGAGCTGAAGATTTCCTCCAAAGGGTTCATTTTACAGCCAATTTTTCTGGGCAGAGTTAATAATCCTTTGGAGGGCCTCCCTGTCTGCCACCGAGCTGTTGGCATACCACATAGAAATGCAATATGTCAGCACACTTTCAATAAAACAGTGGTAAAAAGACACCAATAGCTTCTCTTGCATGTTGTTTTTCCTGATGATCTTCAGGAAATGTAGTCTCTGCTGTACCTTCTTGACTGCCTCCATGGTGTTTATGGACCAAGAGAGATCTTCTGCCACATGTAGACCTAGAAACTTGAAGGGAGGAACCCTTTCCACACAGTCTCCATTGATGTATATTGGGTTGTGATCTGTGTTGTGCCTCCAGAAATCTATTATGAGTTCTTTTGTTATGGCAGAGGTCAGGGCAAGGTTGTTCTCAATACACCGTGCCACCAGTCTTTGAACCTCTTCTCTATATGGTGTCTTGTCTCCTCCTGAAATAAGTTCAACCACTGTGGTGTTGTCCGCAAACTTAATGATGGTATTAGTAGAATGAGAGGGGACACAGTTGTGGGTGTAAAGAGTATACAGAAGGGGGCTCAGCATGCAGCCTTGTGGGACACCAGTGTTTAGCCTAAGAGTGGTGGAGAGGTGCGGACCTACTTCTAATAAAATATTATACCTATTTCTTATAAAATATTATTTTATAAGAAAATGACATAGCCTTACAATATAGTGCAGTCTACTGGGAGTTGCCATTTCCTTTTTGAGAGCCCACTAACCAGATCATAGCTATTCTGCTACCCATATACCATCTCCAGAGTACCTTAAAATAGATGATTTTATTCATAATATGATTTTTTTATAACAATGGTGGCCCCTAAAGTACAGGATGCTTCCCCTTCACCCTCTGTTTTTAAGGTTGCTCTAACTGAAGGTATCAGGAATGTGTGCTTCCCTTTTCTGTAAGATGGCACATCCTTGGTGGTAGTGTATTTTAAGATTAGGGAGCAGGGGCAGGGATCTCACATTTAGAGAGAGAGAAATACAGCTCCTGCAGAATGCTTTTAAATTAATTATTTTTCATAGCTTTCTTGACCACTTAAATGAAACTGTGAGACTGTGAGTTTGGGAAGCTAGGCTTTGGGAAATGGACACTGGTAAAGGAAAGTATATCTCTAGTAGGATAGCTAGACTGTCTCATCATTTAGAAAACCACCTTAGTGATTAACTCATGCCAATGGCATAGAATGATAAAGCCCCGCCTACAAACCAGGCATCCCAAGTTCAATAAGTGTCAGAAGCAGTTAGGATAAACGTGCCCAAATTGTGGGACCAGGTATGTACCTCACTTTTGATCCCTGACAGAGGTTAGGGGTGCATTGGAAGCACTGTCCTTTTAGGACAAATATCTGGCTGACTCACCATAGAATCATAGGAAGTTACTAGGCTATTGGCCCTGAGGCCCTGATAAGCCTAGCCAAGGGTTTAGCGCATGTATAGACAAATCAGCACCCAATGCCCTTGTCCAGCAGGAACATGGGTGGAATCCCAGGGATGTATTTTCTATTTCCCATCCAGTTATACAGGTTGCACTTAAAAAGGGGTAAAGAGGTACTCTGCCTGATGTGGAGAGGGAGTCTATTCCACAGATGGGGGAGTCTGTGGGATGCAAATCTGTTCTGTCAACAAGTCCTATTGATGTCACAGACCAGGTTGAGGCTGCATGCATGGGTTACTTGAGTGGAGCTTGACTTGCGGATATGCAGCAGTCCTATCAAGGCAGGGTCCGAGATTGCTTTGCATGTCAGACAGAGGTCACCTCTGAGGAGACTGTATGAAACAGAATAGAGGGATAGGGCTTTTAGCCTATCTGTGTATGGTAGATTTTTGAGGCCCTGGTTCTCCTGGTGAGGAACTTCCTTGGTCTGTCCAGATGCTGCATGTGCTTTGCGAGGTACATGCCGAATGGGGCATTGTACTCAATAATGGGCCTTATAAGGGAAGAATACAGGGATGTTATGACCTCATTGTCCCTGGATGAGATACCCTTACTTATGAGGTTGGCCATGTAGAAAGCTTTCCATACAATGGAAGCAACATGATGATCAAAAGTCAGGTTGCTATCAATCTGGGTGCACAAATCCCTCATGACTGACTGTGTGCTTAGGACGTTGTTATTAATATGATTATTTGTGGGGACGTCACTCTCCCCAAATGGGATGATGCATTTTTTTGTATTCAGCTTGAGGCCATGTTTCTGACACCAGTCATTTGTTTGGAAGTGGGATAATAAGCTAACTGGCCCATTGTGTGCCCTTCCCTTGGATGGGAGGGATGAACATAAGGAACAGGAACTTAGGAACAAAAAGCACTCCTTAGCATCAGTGTGACAGTGTTCTGGGGTAACTCAATCTCCTCATTGGCCAAAGCATGGATTGGAGATAGTATGGGGGGAGGCTGGTCAGTTGTAGCAGACCAGGTGAATGAGGAGAGGCCATGGGATCAGCTAACTTAAGGGTCAGCTGTGGAGAGCTAAAAATGCTGAAAAAAAGTTTTTATTCTCAAGGAGGGGACTCGTAACAATGCCATCCTAAAATACTATCTTTGCCATGAGAAAACAGGATAAATTATGCTTTTGGAACTCTTTTTGGAAAGACTGTAAAATGCTGAGTTTATGTTTACAAAGACTAAATGCTAGAAATGTCTATATGTAGTAAATGAGATAGAAATCATAGCAACTATTAACCTTCATATAGGTAATAAAAATATACAAATGCTACATGTGTACTCTGAGGTTTTGTGTGGAGTAAAGCTTTGACTACTTAACAGAACCTGGTTCTGTTCTTTATACCTATTGCTTGCCAAGACAGACTTTGGATCCCCCTTAACTTTTAATGGTCTTCAGATTAATAAATAATTGAACAGAAATTTGGGGAAACTCTTGTATGTAGTCACAAAAACTAAGGTTTCAAGCAAGGCTCACAGGAATAATAAATAACCTTTAGGAAAACTGACAAATCCTTTATTCTGTTGAACAGGTAAGCGCATTCGCGGTTCAAATCCACTTCATCAGACCATATTAAAGTCACAAATAAACTGACAAATATTTAAAACACAGAACAACCAATCAAAACAACTGAAAAAGGGAGGGAAAACTTATGTAATAGATATGTAAAACCTGCAAAAAAGCACTTCAGGAAAAGTAATCTATCAGCAACAATAAATGCAGAGCATATCCATACATATATATATATATATATATATATATATATATATATACACATATATACAAAAGTGAAGGTCAACGTTTAAGCGGTCTAGCTTTCAGAAGAGGTTTCAAAGAAACCTTGCTATTTAGCCCAGGGGGGTCTATCAGCCTGAAATTGTAATATCCATTTCTGTTTCTTGGATTCGGTTTTATTTATAAGGTCACCACCCCTAACACTGGGTCGTATAAGTTCTAAGGCTAGGAACCTAAACTTATGTGCAGAACCTTCATTTTTGACATGCATAGCCAATGCATTTGTCTCTTTAGCATTTCTAATATCCCTCAAGTGCTCTAAAATTCTCTCTTTAAATGCCCTGTTGGTTTTACCTATATAAAAAGAAAAACATAAAATACAATAACAAAAATATACCAAATGTTTGGTAGAACAATCTGCACAGAAGTCAGTATCAATTTAAAAATTAAGTCTTGGATGGAGAAAGTGACCACCTATATGTAGGTGAGCACAAGCCATGCATTTTCTACAGGCATAAGTGCCTTTTCTGTCAGATGTTTTTAAGAAACCAAGCACTTTTGTGCCTCCACCTAATGCCACTGTAGAGCTTTTTATTGATGTTTGTGAAAGACAACTGAGACAGCGATTTTCAGAGAAACAGCTTGACTGTTTCCATAATTTAACCTTTGCTGAGAAACAAGCCCTTATTGAGTTAAAAAAAGTATTGAGATAAGACCAGCTGATAAAGGTGGAGGTATTGTAGCGATAGACAAACACATCTATATATTAGGCATGATGGATTTGTTACAGGACGCACATACCTATACCTCTTTAACTACAGGAATACTTAAAGGTGTTATTGACAAAGTTGATTTTTTTAATATTTGATCTCCTTATAACTGGTTTGATTTCTGAATCTTTATTTTAAAGTTGAGAATCCTACTGTCCCTATACTATGTGGTCTCCCAAAAATACATAAGAGTTTACAACAACCTCCAATGAGACCTATAGTATCTAGTAGAGGCTGGTTAACTGAACCTTTATCAATTTTTGTAGAAAAGAATTTGCACATTGTATTGAACAAATGTGATACTATCTTGAGAAATACAAAGGATTTTCTTTCACAACTGAGTAACTATTTTAATGTTATTTCAGGTCCATGTTTTTTTGTTACTTTAGATATAGCGTCATTATTTACTGTTATCCCCAATAATTGGGGTATTGATAATATTAGACAGATACTGACCCTGCATGATTTTACTATTAACAAGATTAATCTTCTATGTACCTTACTAGAGATTATATTAGAAAATAATGTTTTCATCTTTAATGACAAGCTATATTTACAGAAGGTAGGCGTAGCAATGGGCACAGCATATGCCAACAACTACGCCAACCTAACTTTAGTAAAATGGGAGACTGACTGTGTTCTTTCTAATACTAAGTATAGTAGTCACATTAGTTGGTACACTCGTTTTGTAGACAATATTTTACTTCTCTGGCGTGGTACTGAGGATCTCCTCATTGAATTTTTGGACTATTTGAATAGTATTAATAATTTTCTTCAGTTTACCTTCAAATATTCAACTACAGATATTGATTTTTTAGATGTGCAGATTAGTAAAGATATGTTACATTCAGTTTCGACTAACGTCTATAGGAAGAGTGTCAAACGTAATAGTATTCTATAAAACAGTAGCATGCATCCAAATCATGTTAAGTCTAATGTACTTCGAGAGCAAATTTTTCGCACTATGCGGTTACACAATGATGATACTTAGTTAGTTTCAGCTTTATCTTTATTAAAAGAAGAATTTATGAGTAGGGGTTACAAGAATAAGGTTATTGATAAACAGATATCTGAAGCATGGAAAGAAAGGAACAAGAGATGTAAACCCTATTATGGTAATAATACATCCACCTCTACTTTATTAGAGCCTGATAACATCTCTGATTCTAATGTAGTAGCTATAAATAATAACAAGAAGATCTGTATGCCTTTGACTTTTGCTAGTAATATTGATTTTGTATGTCAAACTATCACTACTAAATGGGACATTTTATTAACTATACCTAACTCCATGGGTTTATTAGTGAGAAACCAGATTTTACTTTTAGAAATAATAGAACCCTTAAGCAACAACTTTGTTATAGACCCTTGAATTCTTCAAATTTTGTTTTATCTGACAGAAAAGGCACTTATGCCTGTAGAAAATGCATGGCTTGTGCTCACCTACATATAGGTGGTCACTTTCTCCATTACAGTCTTAATTTTTAAATTGATACTGACTTCTATGCAGATTGTTCTACCAAACATTTGGTATATTTTTGTTATTGTATTTTATGTTTTTCTTTTTATATAGGGAAAAACCAACAGGGCATTTAAAGAGAGAATTTTAGGCACTTGAGGGATATTAGAAATGCCAAAGAGACGAATGCATTGGCTATGCATGTCAAAAATGAAGGTTCTGCACATAAGTTTAGGTTCCTAGCCTTAGAACTTATACGACCCAGTGTTAGGGGTGGTGACGTTATAAATAAAACCAAATCCAAGGAACAGAAATGGATATTACAATTTCAGACTGATAGACCCCCCCCCCCCGGGCTAAACAGCAAGGTTTCTTTGAAGCCTCTTCTGAAAGCTAGACTGCTTAAACATTGACCTTCACTTTTGTATATACATTACATGTATATAAGAACAGAAGATGGGCTTAGTATATCTAGCCAATACCATATTTTTGATATGTATTTTTATATATATGTATATTTATTTTTCATGTATATAGATATTTATGCAGAATTATGCTTATATGCACAATGTGGGTTTTATATATATTTTTATATACTATACTATATTTTATATATATATTTTTATAAGTATTCACATATAGCTTTGCATAGAATGTATCTACAACACTGGTTCTTTATATATATATATATATATATATATATATATATATATATATATATATATATATATATATATGCTCTGCATTTATATGTTGCATTATTGTTGCTGATAGATTACTTTTCCTGAAGTGCTTTTTTGAACAGCCAAGTTTTACATATCTATTACATAAGTTTTCCCACCCTTTTTCAGTTGTTTTGATTGGTTGTTCTGTGTTTTAAATATTTGTCAGTTTACTTGTGATTTTAATATGGTCTGATGAAGCGGATTTGAAACGCGAAAGCGCTTACCTGTTCAACAGAATAAAGGATTTCTCAGTTTTCCTAAGGATTATTTATTATTCCTGTGAGCCTTGCTTGAAACCTTAGTTTTTGTGACTATATTTTCATTTTTTGCTTTGTGGTTTCTTCATCAACAACGAGGTATATATATATATATATATATATATATATATATATATATATATTCTTTCTATATTGTAAACTCTTGTATGTACCTGTCACAAGCTGCAATTGTGTATGATGCTGTAAGTTCAAGTGACAAAAGCCATCAGCAAGTTTTATGACATTAAAAACCAAGTCACTAAAGCTACTAGTAGGTCAAATCATACACTCGAGTAATTGACCCTATTCGCCGATAATCTTGGAAAAGATGGCAAAATCTAGAGGAAAATTGTTTTGTTTTGGCAAAGCTGAAACACTTTGAAAGCCAAATCAACCAGAGCAAGAACTATAACTGAAACAGAATTGAATCTTGTCACAATAAAAGATGTGATGTGAAGAATGAAAACTTGTTTTAAGTTAACCAAAGCAGGTAGATGAGTGATGGGAGGTATGACTGCTTCATTGCTTTCGAGAATAATCATGTAGCTTAACCTGCAAAACACAGTAAAAATGTACCTGCACCACTGCTGTTGACGTAAAGCTGTAACCATGGCAACATGTTGGGATAGAATGTTTAAATGTATACTGTATCCTTAAGTCAGGACAGTATAACTAAGATTAAAGATTTTCTGATTTGGTGTCATCCTATAAGGCAATATCCAGTGATAACAATTTTGTCTATAGCACAGTAAATTTATTTTACTTGTGAATACATCGTGCTGTGTACTGCAGTAGAAGAAACTGAATCTGAATGGGAGAAACTTCAGTATCTATTTCAAGA
>NC_056746.1:429299926-429382426 GCF_019279795.1 Protopterus annectens
TTTTATTGATTCACTGATTTTATATCTATTTTGGATTTATAACATTTTTAAGAAACATTAATTTAGTGTTTTTTTATTTATTGTAACACACTTTAGTGAAAGCGCTTTTTTGGTGAAAGCACTTTTGCTAAAGTGTGTTTGGTGATAGTGGATTCGGACTGTTGAACTTTCGTTCAGCAGTCCTAGAGCCATATATATATATATATATATATATATATATATATATTAATATTGTGTTCAGTGCATGGCTGTGGGAGAGAACATCATCCACACTAAAGAAACACCTTTGAGAAGAGCTGGAAATTGTTGAAACCAGAGTAAACCGAGCAATTCAGCCAAACAAACACAAACCAAATTAATCTAGGCTGACCGACAAGCCCACACCACACAACCCAAGTATTAAAATGATATAGATATTTTAATAAAGACAGTTAGGTGCTTTCGTCCCATAGGACTTCATCAGAGCTGAAAAAGTGTTCATAGCATGTTATACAAAACCCAAGGGGTGGCCCTTGGGAATATACCCTCAAATACTGTGAACAGCTGTGGCAGCCAAAACTCAATGCAAATGAACATCCAAGCTTAAATGACTCTGTTTCTTTAAACAGTATCTTAAAATTATGTGCTGCTAAGCTTTCATTTTAAATGGTCGGGTTTTGATATCTTTATTACACATCGTTTTATTGATTCACTGATTTTATATCTATTTTGGATTTATAACATTTTTAAGAAACATATTTTATTAGCTGCATTTAAAGACATGGCAGTTTTAATATAGGGTTATTAATTAAATATTTAACAGGCATTAACTGAATGCTGTAAGCAACTGGATGGATTTGACTACATGTTTTTTTTTTTTTTTGATTTATGTTGTATTTATCTATGCTATGGGCACTTTTTTCATTTCTGATAAAGTACTATGGGACAAAAGTGCTTAACTGTCTTTATTAATAAAGTAGCTACATAATTTTAATACTTGTCTTGTGTGGTGTGGACTTGTCAGTCAGCCTACATTTAGGCTGGAAATTGTTTCTGCCAAATGAATCTGATTCCTAGGAGTACAAGACTGAGTTAAGTGTACATTGCATGCTTTTCTTTTAACCACAAGACTTTGTTTTGCATAGAAGAACCTGCCTTATTTTCATTTGTATATAATAAACTGATTTCTTTTACAAAGACTAGTGCTTAATGGAAGAAGCTGCCTTATTTATATTTTAACTTGTATATAAAAATCTGTATTGTTTTTATCAAGACTGGTGATCTCAGATGCTTTACTCGTCTACAGAATATATATGTGTATATGTATGTGTGTGTGTATAAAGAAAAAGAGTTCACGCAAATTGTTCAGGAAAACCTGCATGAGAGACCCAGCCAAGCTTCATTTGAAGACATGGAGTATTAATTTAAGCTTCATGTAGTGGAGGCCCATGGGATATTTACAAATGATCCTTTAAAGACATATCACTTTTTCAGTTCAGTTTCTACACGCCTAGACTATTTTCTCTTTTTAAGTCTTTATGGGTAAGTCCAAACTAATAAGGCCAAACTTCACTAGCTGTAGGCATGCCAGTACAATATTAGTGGATTGTTTGATATACTTTAGAAGAACAGAGCTTAATATCAAGTCTAATTCCTGAAAACATTAAGGTGCCTGCAAAATATCCTAAATAGCATCCAAAGCAAAGAATAAAAAAGATCACACAAACTATTCAGTAAAAACTACAATGAGGACCCAGCAAAGCTAGAGTCTTAACCATTTAATACCTTAAACCTCCTGTAGTGGAAGCCCATGGGATACATGCAAATGACTCATGTCATGAATAAGCAAATACGCTTCTTAAAACCATTACTACACTCAAGTAATACAACTAAATAATTTTAAAATGTATATGTTGTTTGTAGATATTAAGCTTAATAATTACAGAAATAAATACAAGACTGATTTACCATTATTTGTGGTATATATTCATATTTCCAAGTGGCTTAAAACAATTTAACCGACTAACATTTGCCATGAAATATTTGCTTGGTCCTATTAATGATTTCTGTATTGCATGGTGGCAGACTATTACCATGGCCAGGATTCATTAAGGTACTGCAACGTGTTAAACCTTTTTCTGATTCAGCAACTGCTCTAACATTGTACTGCATGGTGCTCTAGCGTGAAAATGTGCAGCACTGCATTGGGCTGGCCTTCCAGCCATGTTGAATGCTAATGAGGCGACCCAGGAGAGAGGCATATGCTAATTGGCCATGAGCTCACTCCATCACAATCACCTTCAGGAAGGCATCTACATGCTGAGCAATTCAAGAAATCACTCAGTCGTGTCGATCAGGATGTCTGTCTTCACCACATCACAGTATAGAACATGGTAGAAAAAACAGTTCAGCCACCTGCCATGACTATGGTATAGGATTGGGGGGACTACGGACAGCCGTTAGACACCTGGGATATCATATACTTAAGTGCCTTAGTGTCAGCAACAGTACTGCGAGGATCATAGGGTGGGGCCTCATTAGATACCGAGGATTCTGAAGAAGTCCCGTGATGAGTATGAAGGTGCTCAATTATAAACGTTAATAAAAAGAAGTTTGTACATTTTAATACATTTAATATTTTTTTTATTCAGTGGTGCCTGACGATACTGAAGTGAGATTTACTAGTTGTTTTTATCAGTATCGGTGATTGTTTTTGGTTAAGGATACCATATACATAAGTCCCTTAATGGCACTGACAACACTACAGGGATTAGGGGATGGGGGGGACCCACTACACGAGATACGTTACAACATCATTGTCTTAATGGTATGGCCATCAGTATGGTATTGGGGGTGGTGTGAGGAATACTAGACAGCAAGGACACATTTAGAAGTACATTATCTTAATGGCAAGAACGTCAGTAGAGGGATCTGGGGGTTGAGGAACACCAGACACCAGACGTACATTTGCAACTTCATTGCCTTAATGTTACGCACATCAGTACTGGGATCAAGGAGTTGGGGGAACACCAGACACCTGGAATATATATTTAAAACTACATTTCCTTAACAGCAAGGATGCCAGTGAGCAAACATGTCAGGGACAGGTACAATGACTGTGGTATGTGTGTGTGTGTGTGTGTGTGTGTGTGTGTGTGTGTGTGTGTGTGTGTGTTCATGTTTTGTGAACTTGTGTGCATGAGAGACTGACGGGAGGGGGTGCCACAGCTTACACAAGCAGTAGTTTACTATCGAGACTGATCTGCATGTTGTGGTACTAAATGCAATTCAGAGACACAACTCAGCTAATAGTCTTGCCACATTATGGCTAACATGTCTCTAAATCACAAATTGGCATGTCATGGGAATAGGGACTTTTTAGCATGAGCCCCATATGGCTCATGCTAGGCCCTTTAATGAATCCTGGGAATATATACTGTTGGGCTAGTCCTTTTTACTATTAAATTTATATGCTGCCTTGAAGGCACCAGAAAAAGATTACCTAACTGCTAGTTAACAAACAGTTATGCTTTACTTCACTTTCATGTATACAGGCAACATAATAACAAAGGGAGATAAAGTACTTGTTCTGTGATTTATTTATGGAGATATCTTTTTCAAGGCAATCATTTTATGCTGTGTCAGTTCATGTTTATGATAGCAGATCAGGTCTGTTCACTAAGCATTCCACTTGTGGACATTTTCCTCTCTTAGCCTAAATGATTCGTACTATGATAAAATATACATATATGGTGATTAGACAGTCACAGATGTATAGATAGGGTTCATTATGTAAGGAAAATAAGGAAAATAAAATTCTACACATTTAAAATAAGGATTCAGAACTGCTACCACTGATAGCTTTATTCAGTCTCTGTATCTGTAGTTGTCTGCTGTTTAACAGTGTTACAATAAATCAGAGTTTTCATGTTCACTTTGCCAACCAGTGTCATAAAAAAGTTCATACATGTACCAAACAAGATATACAGCTGTTTAAGTATAACACGTCTGCTAAGCATAGATATTACACATGTATGCACATTAAGTAGAAATCTAAAACAAGTATTAAGAAAACTTATAATAAAACATTAAAAATACATAAAAACAGTTAAGTTTTATTCAGAGCAAATTTTTTGAGCAAACAACTTTTAAAATATGTATTTCAAATGTTGGCATAAAGTTCATAACCAATGGCTACAGACATAGTCCACTGTACCCATAATTAAAAAATAAAAAATATCCTTAATATATTGCAGTTTGCAATAACATTTTCATATTAAGTATAATGTGTAAATTTGTAAAAGGGGCTATACCCACTGGGGAAATTTAGCTGCTTAAAATGCACAAAAATTGCAAAGTTGATACAAGAGGTGCAGTATTTTGTTTACTGGCATTCCCTTGGCATGGATAAGGTGCAAAGTGCATACATTGCAGAACAGTACAATGAAATGCCAGAATACAGGACAAGGTTCAGAACATCTTGATGCCCAGATGTTCTCAGCAGGAGGCAGTGACATTCCCTCAGTCTGAGCTGTTATCCAGGGAGATCATCACAGGCTAATACTCTTGGGCTTTTTGGTCATAATAGCATGTTAAGTAACACTGAACATTTTGAATTCAAAGCACAAAACTAAATTCAGTGTTTAACCTTTTTTAACACTGCACCATACGGGCATGCCCATTTTTTATTTGTACCAAGCCTGCTTCTTGCGTGTAAAGAGTGCTGTTAGCATGATGCAATGCAGATGTTCTTATTTAATCGAAAAAGAAATGTATAAAGCATTTATAAGCACAAAATATCGTCTCAACTTTGCGTAACAGCCAAAATAATGTGGGGATGACAGTCCCACAAACAAAGCATTATAAATAGATTTTCAGTTCTTACAACGTTTGCAGATTACATAGTTTTTATGGTTACATGTTGAGATTAGATATCATCTCCCATAGACTTTTCCATTTCTTTCAGCCTTTTGACAAAGTCTTGTGCATCTTTGTCTGTTGTTCGCCCTTCTAGCATTTTCTGTATAGGTTTTGCTATAAAAAAGAAGAAAACAATATTAGCTGAACCTTCCTGCAGACTGTGACTTGTGTTATATACTACCTTCTACTGATTATACTAAAGCAAACGACTTAGTCATGGGGCTGACAGATCCCACCTTTACTTTTGTGGAGCCCATTAGTTAATCCATGCTAATGCTTTTCATTTTATATTTACTGTGTATGCATGTATATTCAGTCAAAAATATGTATGTTTCCCTTCCTATAGTGAACATGCACAGATAAGCCTACGTACAGCACTGTGACAAGGGTCTGAAGCATAAAATTCAATATGGACTTTCAAAATTGTCTTGGAATATAGCAGTCTGGTAAGTAGTCTATTAAGTCTAAACTTCCCCAAAGCATAATAGCAATCACAGGGGCACTCACCCTTCAGATATCAGCTTATAGAACAAGTGTCTGCCCATTAAGTTACCCTACATTCATGTGATGAAAAACACAAAGGGATTTATGTCTGCAAGTGTTGGATATTTTTCATACAGTGTTCAAAACACAAATCTGGGATGCATACCTCAGCAAACTGCTATTTATGTGCTTTATTGGAGAATGTTTGCATGCTTTTATATATATGTATATTTTTTTCATATATAGCTACAGGTCAAAACAGTGAATGCTTTTTGAATCTGTAAATATGAGTGAACATTATTCTGTATGTAGTTTTTGCTGGCAGCCTGTAGTATTTAATTCTGTTGCAGTGGGGAAAGGGATTTTGCCTTTACCTCACTGTTGTACGATCTCAGATTTGATATGTTTAATTTGTCCTTACCTTACTGTTTTGAGATCTTGGGTTTGGTATGTTTAATTTGATCTCACCTCACTGTTGTGCAATCTGGGATTTGGTATGTTTAATTTGATCTCACCTCACTGTTGTGAGATCTGGAATTTGGCATGTTTAATTCGACTTTACCTCACTGTTGTACAGTCAGGGATTTGACATGTTTAATTTGCCCTTACTTCACTGTTGTAAGATCTGGGATTTGGTATGCTTAATTTGATCTCACCTCACTGTTGTACAGTCAGGGATTTGGTATGTTTAATTTGATCTTACCTCACTGTTGTAAGATCTGGGATTTGGTATGTTTAATTTGATTTTGCCTCACTGTTGTGCATTCTGGGATTTGTTATGTTTAATTTGCCGTTGCCTCACTGTTGTGCGATATGGGTATTGGTATGTTTAATTTGATCTTACCTCACTGTTGTACAGTCAGGGATTTGGTATGTTTAATTTGCCCGTACCTCACTGTTGTGTGATCTCGGATTTGGTATGCTTAATTTGATTTTACCTCACTGTAGTGCGATCTGGGATTTAGTATGTTTAATTTGCTCTTACCTCACTGTTGTGTGATCTGGGATTTGGTATGCTTAATTTGCCCTTACCTCACTGTTGTGTGATCTCGGATTTGGTATGTTTAATTTGATCTCACCTCACTGTTGTACAGTCAGGGATTTGGTATGTTTAATTTGATCTTACCTCACTGTTGTAAGATCTGGGATTTGGTATGTTTAATTTAATTTTGCCTCACTGTTGTGCATTCTGGGATTTGATATGTTTAATTTGTCCTTGCCTCACTGTTGTGCGATATGGGTATTGGTATGTTTAATTTGATCTTACCTCACTGTTGTACAGTCAGGGATTTGGTTTGTTTAATTTGATCTTGCCTCACTGTTGTAAGATCTGGAATTTGGTATGTTTAATTTAATTTTGCCTCACTGTTGTGCATTCAGGGATTTGTTATGTTTAATTTGCCCTTGCCTCATTGTTGTGCGATATGGGTATTGGTATGTTTAATTTGATCTTACCTCACTGTTGTACAGTCAGGGATTTGGTATGTTTAATTTGCCCTTACCTCACTGTTGTGTGGTCTGGGATTTAGTATGCTTAATATCATCTTACCTCACTGTTGCATGATCTTGGATTTGATGTGTTGAAATTTATGTGATCTCAGATATGGTATGTTTTATTTGCAAAGGGTGCATGGGGGGGGGGGCTTGTCCCCTGCAAAAATATAGGTTTTGTTTTATTTTTGATCATTTTAGATTCGCTCTAAAATGATGAGTGTTTGTTGTTAAATGAAGCAGTCATATCCACATTGGATCCATTCAGATTGCAATGCAGTGGTGATCCAGCATTTTAGTGTCCCAGTTGGTTGCATTCTCAGACAAGAGAGAGCTGCACTGAGAGTAGCTTCTTGTATAAATGTTTCTAATGAAAAGGTGGTTCCCCTTGGTTTAATTTATCCAAGTCTTTTGGGTTTCAAGTACCATGATGTGAATGGACCCTATTACTACGTCAAAGTATGGTTAAACTTCATGAAATTAGTATTGTTTCAATCTCTGATGTTAGCCAAAAGTGCTTTTTGCAGCACCTGCAATGTATCCAGAACTGACTCCTTTTGTAATTCATATGGAGTTACATGTGCTGGTAGAATATCTAAATATGAATGTAATTTTTTTTTTATTTTTTTTATGAGACCCATTGCTCCTATTACTATTAGAACTGTCTGGGTCTCCTTCTTCCACACTGCCCTCATTTCTGCCTGCAAATCCTGGTATTTTATGACTTTGTGCCTCTCTATACGTCAGACTGCAGTCACTGGGTGTAACAATTTAATTGATCAATGCTGATCTTCCCTTCCTTTCCTTATTGCTCTGCATTTTTTGTGGTAAGACTTATTTTTATTAATTTAACTGCAGAGAAATACATCCTATTTACTTATGTTATATCACATGAATTTCTGTTAATAGTCTTGATTACTGTGTTCATCTGTTTTATCAGACTTCTAACAATGTGGGTCTTATTGCCTTTCTGTAATCTGTTTCTTTCATCAATCTTAATATATTTGCCCATCTCTATTAAATCAAGCAACTCTTCTTTAGGTCATCTTCTTCTAAACTGAGGGCACATTATTTAATCTCTGTTTCCTACAGGAGTGCTACAGAAAGTTCCAGATCATCTTCCTGTCACATATTCTCTTCAGCTGCATCCTGCATCATCCATTGCCCCTTCATATGGGAACTCACTGACCTGCCATTCCACAACATTGACTGCATCAGAGCTGCCACTGTTTCCTGCTCTTTCGCTTGCTGTGCAACTCCAATTAAACTTTTGTACTGGTTTTCTAAAGAAGGCTCTGTGTGACAAGTGATCAGATGATTCCCATTCCACCTGTTTCTCCTTAATTTGGGAACTCATTGTTCCATCATGCTGTGATGTTACCAGAGGTGGATTTTCTACACTAAATCCTTCACTTCACAGGGTAATCCGTAACTTTCTATTTTTTTAACGTCTCCATTACTAACCATCCTTTCTACTTTAATCCATTGTTTCCTTATTTTTGTACTGTGAAATTTATCATATCAGGATGCCTTTGTCTGTATTTCTCTTCAGATATCTTTGAGGCTGCTTTTTGTATTGATTAGTTTTGCTTTCTCCTTTGCATAAGTATTACACCATATTAAATCTCTTTTTTGCCATGTCCATATTTCTTCTTCAGATGTCTCTCACTCCACCTGTTTCTTCTTACTCTGGGAACTCATTGTTCCATCATGCTGTGACATAACCTGTGTTAGACTTCCTACATTAAATCTTTCACTTTGCACATATTCCGGAACTTCAGCTTCTTTTTGTTTAACTTCTACTTTACTAATCCTCTGTTCTTCGTTCCCCTTTGTGATCTTATTTTTGTATTATGAAATTTTCTATATCTCGGTACCTTTGCCTGTATTTCTCTCATCTTTGGAGCTGCTTTTTTTGTACTGATTAGTTTGGTGTTCTCCTTTACATAAATGCTGCACCATGTCAGATCTCTTTTTTATTTCATTGGTCCATGTACATTCTAAACCTCTATGTTTTGTTTTTCATATTTTTGCACTTACTCTATCACCACTTTTTATAAACAACTCAGAGTTTCTTGGTCTTTACAATGTTTTACATTTATCTGCTGTATTTTTGAATACAAATTACCATTTGATGCTTTTGACAGTTTTTCTCGTGCAAGTATTTTTCTTTCCTCTAATTCCCTCTTAATTTTTTTGAATATATTTTATCTGAAAATTCTGGGCTTCTTGCATAACAGTAACACTATATAATGTCTTCCTTATCCTCAGCAGTCCACTCTGTCATCTTTATTGGTGTTTTTGGCCTGTCAATTTTTGTGGACTACTACTTCCTTTTACAACAGGGGGGTGGGGGTATCCTCCCCTGAGTCTGGCCTAACCCCATTGTTGGAATGTTTCCATGTCTTGAGGATTCTACACTGTCATTTTTTCCAGTTCTGGTACCAGTGTGTATATCAGGATTGGGCACTTTTATGTCTTGGGACATGGGTACCCACCTATATTTTTTTTATTTTTTTAACCTACCTCTGTCTATGATATATGCTATATAAAATACAGTATGCATATCAGTGTCATCTTGGTGAGATTTTGTTTACCACATGAACATACTCACCAAGACTTGAGGATGAATTAAATTCCAACAACTTACTCACCAAGAATTGAGGATGAATTCAGTTCCAACAATACTACTCTTCTTTTTGTGCAAATTTTATCATCTCTCCATTCAGACCCCTCATCTCTCCATTCAGTTCCCAGTATTATAGTAATCCTAATGAGTGAGATGTATACATCTTAAGATATAGATCAGTAGAGATGATTTCTTCTGCGTGGTATGTGAACCTTATCCCAAGTTTAAAAACGAACCGACAAGTCCCAAGACCGTTCAACTGTTTATTGAGTATATAACAAAAAAAGACTTAGTGCTTTCACCCATAGACTTCACTGGGCATCATCAGCATAAAGTATTATACCGAATTCATCCTTTTAATACAAATGCAACACCACCCCTTCTACATAATGTCCAATCAAATTGTTCAATTCATTAATTATTTAGATACTAAAATAGATATAATTAAAAAATACATCACATACTAACACTATATTAATCTAAAACATTAATACTAACATTAGTATAAACCTACATACATAATATATCATAACATAACTAAAAACTAATTAATTTTAACTTAGATAAAATGTGATCTGTGTTTTAAAATACTGGAAATAGAAATATATTCATTAATGCCCGGTGGGTTAAAGGCATCCAATCTCAACTGCCATAAACACTCTTTTGCTTCCAATAATATCTTACAGTCACCCCCCCCCCATTGTCATTTTGAGGAACTCGATCAATTACAAAAAATAAAAAGTCAGTGAGTTCTTTATACACACACAGTTTAGTGTCTGAATTTCAAAATGTTTTATTTATTTATTATTTATTTGTTATGATATATTATGTATGTATGTTTATACTAACGTTAGTATTAATGTTTTAGAGTAATATAGTGTTAGTATGTGATGTATTGTTTTAATAATATCTATTTTAGTATCTAAATAATTAATGAATTGAACAATTTGATTGGACATTATGTAGAAGGGGTGGTGTTGTATTTGTATTAAAAGGATGAATTAGGTATCATACTTTACGCTGATGATGCCCAGTGAAGTCTATGGGTGAAAGCGCTAAGTCTTTTTTTGTTATATACTCAATAAACGGTTGAACGGTCTTGGGACTTGTCGGTTTATTTTTATTACTGGTTTATCTACTGAACGTTTGTGTTGTTGCTGGCTCCTTCAAGTTCAGTGACTGTTTTTGCTGTTTTTGGGTGTGCTATCATGGAACAGTTGCTGCTGCAGTACATGGACATATCATAACGCATTATATGCTTTATGCATGAAAATGGAAGAGGTAGATCTATGGAAAATGTGTCCTTATCTAGTACGCAAGCAGAACTGTAAACGCTGCATATACCACCAGCTAGTGGAAACATGAGTTTGTTTAATGTCAACAGTTCGGGTGCAGGAACTGCAACGAACGCAGGGGATGCTAACTCAAATAGTTCAACCAATGAGACGCATCGGAACTTCGATTCATGGCTTGCTCCTCCTACATTGAATGTAACGCCAGTTACAGGAAACAGCACAGGTATGGGATCGCTCAGTATACAAATTCAAGAATATGAGAAGGTTATGAAGAGGTTTAAAGCCCTTCAAATGGACAATGTTTTTCATGAGCGGTCGATCGAACTAAACCAGGTCCCAAAGGGACTGAGGACATTTAAATTGCCTATGGGAATAGAAGAGGAAACAGAGGCGTATCAGGACCTGATTGCATTGTTTGACTGTACGGGTATGGACTTTATGCGTATCATTATATGCAATAATAATTCTAAGCTTGCTAAACCTAAAGACGAGCTAGCAACTCTCAGTAACAGCATTGCCAATGACTTGTTCTTTCACTTTAACAAAGTCCAGTTTGACAAAATACTGAAAGAAATGGATGTTTTTGTCAAAAAAGGGCTTGAAACAAAGCCAAGGAAACTGGCTAGAGACGGCTGTGAATATGCAGAAAATCGGGCGTATGCCAATTTTAAAGTGAACAAGAATACTAACAGTAGAATTAATGGACAGAGACAGGATTTTGTTAACAACAGGCCCCAACCAGATAATGTAAATGGAGGGGAAAATGCTGCTACTGATAGGGCAAACCATAGGCCTTTTTTAGAACAGCAGCCCCTGAGACATTCGGATCGGCTACGGAACTGATATCAGGGCCAACAGCAACAAGCATTCAATGGGGGGATGGAGAGAGGTCAAAGAAAAAAAATGGAGGTCTTCGGTCCTCAACAGATTCAATTAACTCTTAAGCCACAGTTTCTATTAGATTCACTAGACATTGGTTCATCAGTTGCAAATGAATTTACACAGGAGACTTTTGCAGCGAGTGATGAACATGACAATGAGGCTATATATTTTATGGAGGGTGCTGGAGAAGATTTTATGTCCCAACAAGGACAAGTACTATGTGAGCAACAGTCTCAGTTGGACATATTTAATGGCAGTTCATCACAAATGATTAATTTTATGCTGGACAATTTTATATGTACAGATGAATTGGATCACAACAATGACAATTTATGTGACATGTTAAGAGCAAATGGAGAGAGTGATGATTTCTTAGTGCAAGAGTGTAAGTGTAAACGTGTAAAGGATGGAGGTTTTTCTATTTACAATTTTACTGCCTTGGAATTGACACATGATTATTTTTCATTATTTAAAAAAGGTTTTTCATTTGTCCCCACGTTCTATCATGACATAGGTAGAATATGAACCATCTTGAAACTATACACGAGGCAATTAAATTTAAAAATATTTTTTGCTAACACCCCAGTCCCCATAATGACTGTGTTTTTTCATTAAAAAGAAGTAGTACATTTATTCCTCCGAATAATTCTATGGTGTTTGTATTTGAACAGTTATGTGAAAAACAAATACGAAGATGCCTATTGGCAGAGAAGGGGCTGATTGATAATTTGACTATGGGAGAAAGATTCTGTTTAAAAGAATTAACTTCTACTAACCAATATCGGGTTATGAAACCAGATAAGGGGGTGGGGTTGTGATTATGTCTAACACTGACTATACATGTAAGATGTTGGGGTTATTAAATGATGTTGAAATATATGAAAGGGCGTCTAGATATGAAGTATATAGAGCATATACTAAAATAGATTGGCAGTTACATGAATTTTTGATGGATGGGATTATTACCAAAGATGAATTTCAGTATTTGATGGTAGATACACCAAATATACCATCCATCTTTGGCATCCCTAAAATCCATAAAAATATGAATGGCCCACCATTTAGACCCACAGTCTCGGCAAGAGGATCCAAAACCAAAGCTATTGCATCTTTTGTTGACTTTAGTTGTAAACATTTTTTGGGGAAGTTACCACATATCCTTAGGGACTCTTTGCACTGTCTTGACATAATTAGAGAAATGAATACTAGTGAAGAATTTTTAATGGTTACTTTGGATGTGGTCATCCTTTTTTCTACAATACAGTACAATGTCAGACTGGAATTTTTTGAAAATTGTTTGTCATGACACAGTGATTTGTATATTGTGAAGCAGGGATTATTGGTAGAACTTATGGAAATGGTCTTGCTAAATAATTTTATGTTTGATAGAGAATATTTTAAACAGACTACAGGCGTAGCTATGGGTGCCAGATGTGCACCCATTTACGCAAATCTAGTTTTAGCTGAATGGGAGACACAGTTTGTTTTCACCTCAAGGTTTATGTCAAATATAGTGTTATACTTGCGCTTTTTAGATGACATCCTGATTTTTTGGAAAGGATCTTTGGATGGGGTTCAAAATTTTATAGAGCATTTAGACAGTACAACAAAATTTTTTAAATTTACTAGTAACATTTATGAGAATAAATGTGAATTTTTAGATATTTTATTATATAAGGAAGATGGTGTATTAAATTCCAGCATCTATCGGAAAAAAAAACCTACTCCAATTCTTTTCTACATTTTAACAGTTGTCACCCTTATTTCCAGAAGACAAATATTATGAAAGGACAGATGGTGAGACTATCTAGGCTTGTTAGTGCAGATGAAAATTTCCACAATGAAATGGTTAAATTGATGGATATGTTATGTGAGAGAGGGTATCCATGTGACATATTACTCAAAATAAGTAATGAGGTCACAGAGAAAAGGAACATTGTTTTCATACCTATACTTAAAGGAGATTTAACAAAAGTGGGATTTAGTAACACCAACAAAGTGGTTAATAACAACAACAATCACAATATGGTTGTGAGTGATAAGACAGGTGCATTAGTACTCCCATATAATGATACAGTAGGTAAGGTTAAGACCATTATACAGGCAACTTGGGCAAGTGTGTTTAATGGTGAGTTGAGAGAGATATTGGGGGAATCTCCAGAGTTTATTTACAGTAGAGGTGTCAATTTAAAGGAATTATTAGAATCTGAAGCAGACACTAACATTCACAAGATGTCTAAAATGAGTAAGTGTGGTTTTTGTAGTGTATGTAAGTTTATTAATGATGGACCATATGTTACTATCCATAATTACAGGAGAACAATTAGATGCCCTGGTTTTTGTAACTGCAATATGAATATGGTGGTCTGTGTCGCCACATGCATGAGCTGTCCCACATATTACATAGGAAAGACTATACGCAAGTTAAGGTTATGTATTTTAAAGCATGTGAGGGACATTAAAAATAAAAAGTCAGTGAGTTCTTTATACACACACAGTTTAAAGTGTCTAAATTTCAAAACATTTTTATTTTTTGTAATTGATCGAGTTCCTCAAAATGACAAGGTGGTGACTGTAAGATATTATTGGAAGCAAAAGAGTGTTTATGGCAGTTGAGATTGGATGCCTCTATCCCCCCAGGCATTAATGAATATATTTCTATTTCCAGTATTTTAAAACACAGATTACATTTTATCTAAGTTAAAATTCATTAGTTTTTAGTTATGTTATGATATATTATGTATGTATATTTATACTAACGTTAGTATTAATGTTTTAGAGTAATATAGTGTTAGTATGTGATGTATTGTTTTAATTATATCTATTTTAGTATCTAAATAATTAATGAATTGAACAATTTGATTGGACATTATGTAGAAGGGGTGGTGTTGCATTTGCATTAAAAGGATGAATTAGATATCATACTTTACGCTGGCGATGCCCAGTGAAGTCTATGGGTGAAAGCGCTAAGTCTTTTTTTGTTATATACTCAATAAACGGTTGAATGGTCTTGGGACTTGTCGGTTCGATTTTATTACTATCTACTGTTATACTGTTACTGTAATATCTACTGAACTTTTGTCTTTTCCCAAGTTTGTCTGAATATGGAGTAGCATATGGAAGCAAGGAGATTGTGGTGGAGTAGAGATACTGTTATGCTCATGGCATCATACAAATGAATATATGTTTTAGATGGAAAAACTTGTGATTCTTTACCACTGAGCTTTGGTCTTGTCAGTCTTAGAACCATTGGCTGAACATTCTTCACTCCTCCCAAGACAGTTGGTTTGTTCAGGCCATGGATATCATGCAGAGGTATGATGGCTTCTCCAGCAAAGTCGTTTGTAGAAAGCCAGTCGTGGTCCATAACTGTAAACAAAATGCAGGCTGATTTCTTTCTGCATTGTTCAGGTGCCACTGAGCTGCAAAGACAGGTAATTCTATTACACAGCAGAAATGCTAATTTACAGTTTAATATGTAACAGTAGGTTTAAGTTAGATGTTTTTTCTTCACTACTCCGGAGTCACTGAGCAGCAAAGAGCAGCATCATATTACACAACAGAAAGAATAATACAAATTTTAACACACTAGTCTTACAGCATCATATTACACAACAGAAAGAATAATATACATTTTAACACACTGGTCTTAAGTTGAATATTTGTAACTTAATATAACAAGTCCTTCCAGTTCCTGTAAAATGTCTCATGTTGGCTTGATGAGTGTGAAATTATGACCTGTCATCTCACAATGACTCTGCAACAGTTCTGTGTTGAGACTATTAACATATACAGCTGATTCAGTCTTAGGACACTTTACTTACTAGTGTGGTCTTATACCTAAGAATTATTCTACTGCATGCCTGTGATATTGCCACCTTCCTTTGGGAATGTTTACTAAAAACATTACAAAAACATGAAAGAGCTATAAAGTAAAATTAAATACAGAAATAAAAATAAGTAAAAAAATGTTTTGAACATGCATTCATATTCTGCCTCTGTACCTCCCAAGTATTTACTATTGTTTAATAATTTGTTCTACATCCAACTGTCATGTTGTGTTGCGGCAGAAATTCTGATTTGATTTTGTTTTTTAACAAATAGTCTTCTTCTAGCAGCTACATGCAACATGACTTCCTTTTACATTTCACTTTTCTCTTCAGTGCCTTGTCCCAATTGAATCAGAATTGCCTTCTTTTGAATCTAGGTGTTCTGCATAGTTCTTTTGGTACACTTTGTAGATAATTGTTAACTGCAGGTTCCTAGACAGACATTTATAATCCATTTTTGGTTTAATAGGGTCAAATACATGATTTCCAAGTTTCTTCTTTTTTATATATATATATTTCTGGGATCCCATCCCTAACATATTTACTGTTTCAGTCACAGGTGAGAACAATACCTTCCCATCCCCAACTTACTGTCTCAATCACAGGTCTGTGCAACACTTTCCCATCCCCAACTTACTTAGTGTCTCGATTACAGGTTTGAACAACACCTTACCATCCCCATCTTACTTACTGTCTCATCACAGGTCTGTACAATACCTTCCCATCCCCAACTTACTGTCTCAATCATAGGTGTGAACAATACCTTTCTATCTCCAACTTACTTAATGTCACAATTACAGGTCTGTACAATACCTTCCCATCCCCAACTTACTTACTGTCTCATCACAGGTCTGTACAATACCTTCCCATCCCCAACTCCCCTTATGGTCTCAATCATAGGTGTGAACAATACCTTCCCATCCCCAACTTACTTACTGTCTCAGTCATAGGTGTGTACAATACCTTCCCATCCCCATCTTACTGTCTCAATCATAGGTGTGAACAATACCTTTATTGTTACTTTCTGAACCAAAATGTATGACAAAGTTGTTATGATCTCTACAGGTGTGTAGATCACAGACGTCAAAGCACAAAACTGAAAAAGACAACTGTCTTAATAGTTTACTTTTAAGTATGGAGAGGTTTACTAAAGGGAGGTGGAGGAGAATAAAAAGGGGCTAGGAGATGGGACAGCTGAAGAGGATTAAGGAAAAAACTTCTCATGGGAAAGAAATAAAAGGGAAAAGAGAGTAATGTGAACTGCATTCGAAGTGAGTGCAAGGTGGAACAGAATAAAAAGGGAAGGTAAGTGTTCTGGGCACAACCAACAGCAGAAAATAAATGATGGAAAGGAAAGTCTGTCATTCCCTTAGGAACGTGGGGAGAAGGTTTAGAAAGCTACATGCAGTTCCACTGAAGGCATGTATTGACACTGTAGGAACAATAGAAACATGGATTACAAGGGGCAGAAGCTGTGATGTGTTACTGGAATAAAAGGTTTGCAGGAAGGCTAGGGTAAGAGGTGGAACTGCAATATACCTGAAGCAAGGTGACAAGTAGCTTGATTGAACAAATACATTGATTTTATTAGTAAAATTCTATTTGGGTAATTTTCAACTGATGGAGAGTTTTGCCTGTGTGTATTTCTAATAATAAAATGTTCTCTGACTCTGGAACTATGAGAGAGCCCACACCTTTAGTGATGACTTTTTCTTCTGTTTAATTCTTCAGTCTCAGCTTTGGTATCACCTTTAAAAATTTGCCTTCAAATGATGTTTATTTTTTCTTCTTAAGATGCCTTTCAATAATGTAACAATTTCCAACAAGCTTCATTGTACAGTCTTAAAAAAAGCCTCAGCCTATATTGCTTTATTATTTATGTACACTTGTTTATCAGGTAAGAAAGCTCCATGGTTACATATACAAAGTTACTAAGACAATGTGCAACACATTTTTAAAAGTAAAATCGTTTATACAGAGCTGTATCAAGAGTTCAACAATGAATGTACTGCACAGTGCAATGCGCATATATCAAAGTGAACGTTTTACAAAAACTATACAAAGAAAGTTTTGGAAGTAGCACTCTAGAGCACATAGATTAAAGTGTACCTTTTATAAAAACAATTAATACGAAGACAGATTTGGTGGTTGCACTGTATAATACACAGTTCTATATCACTGTATTGAATGGCTGTTCAGCGAATAGCCATTAGACAAACCCCTATTTATCGAAGCCGCTCTTCATTGAATGGTGAATTTTAACTAGGGCAAATCAGCAGTTGGTCACCATCTGGAATTTGCCCTTTTCCCCACTGTAGTGCGATCGTGGAGTTGGCATATTTAGTTAGGGGGCTGTGGGGGGCACAGCCCTCCACCTTGGTAGGTTTTAAATTTATGTTTTTTTTTTTTTTTTTTATGGTGGCTTGGTTGGTCAGCCTCTGGTTTCCCCTAGTTAAAATATGCCATTCGATGAAGAGCGGCTTCGATTAATAGTGGTTCGACAAATGGCTATTTGCTGAATAGTCATTCGATAAAGTGATATAGACCCATAATACATACACTTTAAAGGACAGTTTTACACAAAGACAATATTGGAGATTGTTAGGCAATCAAGCAGTGATGGGGTATTGATTACTGGGTGCCCAGGTGGGGCTGATACAAGTGTGAATAAATGAAGAGAAAGTGGGTGATATATCATTGTTATAGTGGAAACAAGAGTCTTGAATAGGGCTGGAGAAGAAGATTAGTTTGTGATGAGATAGAGGTGAAGTTCTGTGAGTGATGAGTTTGTCAGGAATATATTGTAGAAGATATGCAGGGGGTGGTATGTGGTGGCCAGAGAAATATGTGCTTGGTATAAGAAGTAGATAAGCATCATGGGAATGTTAGTGATATGTTAGAGGTGCATTCTGATGATAGTTTAGAAGAAGTGAGTGTGCACAAAAGATGTGCTGTGGTTGGTGGTAGCTATATGCTATTGTGTGGAAGTGGTGAAAGGAGGGGCTAGTCACGTGGTTCAGAACAGTGACATTGCCATGTGTCAAGAAAGAAGGATTTTGCATCCTGTTTAAATGTTTTTGGTGCATTTATGTTGGGGATGGAGGTTGGCAGGAGTTTCACTATTTTGCCATATAGCAAGCATGTAGCGAGTCCCCATGAGATTTGTGTGAGGGAGTCACATTTGCCTGACATTTTGCAGATGAACAGAAAATGCAAGAAGGGATACACCAGTGCAGTTGACTGCTGAGAGAGGGACAGGCTTGTGGCTTGTGGAGAACTTTTTTTGCTATTTTTAAGTGGTTAAAAAGTTGAGCCAGCTTAGTCATTTGAGGGCTACACAATGGTGTGTTCTGTTAGGAATGCTGGTGGCAAACTTCGCAGTCTGGTGTGATTGCAACAAATGTTGTGGGTTGTATGTCAGGGGAGGAATAAGGTAGTCATCAGCACTGGCCATTCTTGAGTGATCATACAATTTGTTTTTTCAATTGATAGAGCATACCTAAGTTATGGCTGGTCTTATGGGTAACTTAGGGAAAGTGTAGGTCAAATTTTAGGTGCTTAGCAATAGTGATTACGAGTAGTTTGGTGTGGTGAACTAATTTAATTAATGTGCCATGAGATAAGTGAAGGGTAAGTGGGTTGTGCAGTGCTGATAAACGGTTTAGGTGCAAAGAGCACAAGATTTGTTTTTTGGGGTTTTAAGACTAGGTTAGACTCCAGAACCCAGGTTTCCACTGATGTGAAGGAATGTTAAGTGAATTTTTGCAGTCCACAGATAGAGGGAGCTGTATATTGTGATGTCTTCTGCGTACTGAGTCAGGGTGGAGTTGGTTAGTGTAGTGGGCAGACTGCTGAATGAATATATTGAAGAGAAGTGGGCAGAGGATAGATCTTTGGGGACATCAACTGGGATGAGGAGGAATGTGAAGGAGGCCTGAGGATATTTTATACTCTGTATTCTATAATGAAGGTAAGATTTGAACCACAGAATGGCTTGGAGTGTCTGTGAAGGAGAAGGGGTTGTGAGATAGTGTTAAAGGCTTTAGAGAGGTCAAAGAATATTGAATAGAGTAGGACATTTTTCTTCTTAAGAATATTTACAGCGTTCAGATATGAGAGAAGAGCTGTGTGTGTCAGAGCTGTGAGAGGGCCAGAAGCCATGTCGAGTGGATACATTTCTCTAACATTTTTTTGAGAGAGATTATAGCATAACTTTGTGTTTGATGTTGCAAAAATCAGAAGATAGGCCACCTTTGTGTACTGGGAGCATGAAGGATTTTTTTCAAATGGAGGGGAGTATGCTTCCTGGGTCGATCTGTTAATTAAGATAGAGACAGTGTAAGCAAGCTTTTACCTTCTAGTTTTAAATATTCTTTAGCGAGGTTATCTGGTGCTGTGGTGGTGACTTTTAGTTTTTTTTTTAAGTACTATTTGATGTTTTTTGTACAGGACTGATTTGATGCCAATAATATTTTCAGTTTGGCACGTGGGAGCTTGAGATGGGTTTGTACTGTGGTTAGAATTTGAGAAAGCGAGAGGGCAATATCAATGTTGATTAAGTGTGTGTTGAAGGAAGAAGCTACACTGAAGTCAGATTCAGCAGGTGGAGGGTTAGGTTGTGAGGGTTTTGCCTGGGTTTAAAAGTTTAGAAATGGAATCCAGAGCAGTTTGGGGGATTTGGTGTGGTGGTTCTGTTGGGAGAGGAAATACATTTTTGTCTCTCTTTATATGGGCTTTGGCTTTATTATGAATGTGTTGGTAATGCTGGTAGTTATTTGTAGTCATATCCTTTTGCCAGGTGTTCCATGCTTTATCTGATGGATTCATGAGTTGTTTGGCAGGTAGAGTGAGCCAGTGGGCTGGGATAGATTTGATTATTTGTGCTTGAGTGGGGCACAAAAATTTAGGATGTTAAAAAAATATTGTTAAAGTGGTGGACAGCTTTATCTAGTAATAGGTGCTATAGTATCTTTTGACTATATCTGTAACCTCTATCTATGCACTGGAGTCATCTGCTTGAGTGGAAATCTATAATTTTTCTCTCCTCTTCAAACATTTTTAATGCATCTCAACCTGAACACCACACACCCATTCCTAGATTCATCTTCTTTAGCAAAATCCTTCAGGAGCTTCTTTACAAGTAAATTCTGGCATTTACCCAGGAACACACGATTTGTTAGGGCAGCGAATACAGAGTCAGAGCATGATTTAACTACCACTGTTGCCTTATTCCAAGATGTTGATATTTTCTTTAATAGGATGGAAAGAAGTAATTTTACAGGCGCTTTCTTTACTTGGCTGAAGACAGCTGTAGATCTTGATGATTACTGTCTATTTCACCAAAAGCTTATCGACATTGGCTTTTCAATAAAAAATGTTGAAACTAGCTCTAACCTATCAAATCAAGTTTTCTTTGGAAACATCCTCTTCTTTAAGTCTTTCTACCAATCAGGTGTGGAAAAGGGATTCATTCTACATAGCATTCAGTTCTCTCTTTTTTTAACAAATGTCTCACTGACCTGCCACAGTTGAGCAGCACGATTTTCTGTGGAGATATTTTTCTTAGAAGCAATAAAAACTCTCAAAGAGAATGTTCAAATTAACTTTTGCAAAATCTCCTGATTGCTTATTTTTTTCAAAAGAAAATCTGTAAACTTTAGGATGGGTTAATAATTTGCTAGTTTTTCTTTCTCTGAATTTCTGATCTTCTGGGCAAATCCATTCTTTCTGTTGAAATGCAAGTGTTGTCCTTGGTCTTACGCTATCATTTCACAAACACTCTAGCGTGAATATCAGGAAAGTTCTAATTAAGGTTACAAACTATGTCTGCTCTTGCTTCAAAATCTTAAAGGTCTTTATTCCTTACAGAATATTTATCTTCTTACTCCCAAATCATTAATGCTCTTATTCTTAGTTTTAAATACTCATATTTGTCACCCTAGAAAACTTGGGATACATTCGTTGGATTGAAGACCCAAAATATCAAATCACAAAATCTCAAAAACTCAAAATATTGAAAATGTGAATTTTTCCCATTCTCTACTGCTGTGTGACCCTGGAGTCAGTATATGTTGTTAGCAGGGGATGTAGATGGTACAGTAGGGGTTGCCCCCTGCATTAAATTGGTGTTCAATATTTTGAGTTTTCAGCATTTTACCATTCAATATTTTGTGTCTTCTGTAAAATAAATGTATTCCAGAAAACTCTCACAATTCTCTTCCTTAAAAAATAAATAAAAATGTTTCACCAACCTGACTGGATTGGAAATACACAATTGCTACAATTCAACTCTGCAAATGCCTTCCTAGTCATAGAAGGAGGTACCAGCTTAATTGCTACAACCTTCACCAAACTTTGCCTGTCTCTTTCCCATATCAGAAATATTATATCTAACTACTATCCATTATGTAATCTACAGCCTGGCACAACTACCCAGAATGGGCTGTAATTTGTACTTTTTACTGCAAAAAGAGTTTTTCATAAACTGTCTTCTGTCATCTGGAAATTGTTATCATCAGACATTGGAAGCATTCTAAGTTTTCCATTCTTTAGAAAAGTTCTCCTAAATTAATGTTTCTAAAAATTGTCAGTTTAAGTATTTTTTTCTACACAGAAGCAGGGTCTGGAGAGGACATGAATGGAGGATGACCATCACACTACATGGAGATAGGGCTTTTTTATATGCCCTTGAAATATGTCCTCACTGCAAATGCATAACATGCAATAACAGTGATGTGGGACAGATACACATCACTTCAAATGTGGCCCACTTAGGATGACTTCCAGTATCCCTCCCTTATGTGAGTTCACATTCTCTCAAAAGGAGGTACCATGGAGTCTAGAAACTTTAACCCTTCCTGATAGAGGACAGCTGGCTTCTGGTTGCTTGATTGTATGCTATCCATATGTCATGCAGGTTATTGGTTTATATGTCCTGCCAACATCAGAGACAAATACATTTCCTTTAATGGCATCAGGCTGGTTATAAAATACATATACTTTTTTTTTTAATTCTGGATTTTTATCACCCTTCCTAAATCCCAGTTTTGGATAATTTGTCACCCTACCTTAATCTCTACAATATTAAACCTATTGATTCTGAGGGCTTTAAACATTAAGTTAAGTTATAAAAGTTATTCCTAATTTGACCATCTTGTGTAAACAATGACCTCATACAGAGGCTGGCTGTTCTAAAGCAATAACGTTTTTCACAGCATGCTTTCATAGAAATGTTTTTATAGCCTATTAATATATCCTTTTATAGAAAATATTTATTTGCAAGTGAATGCTACAAGTTTTTATTCTAAAACTCTGAATTTTTCTTATACAGTGAAATAATGCATCTGCACTGATAGACCCCATTTGGTTTTCTATTAGTTTTCTATTATATATTTGTTTTTAGAGATACTGTGTTATAAATGTACTTTATTTAATATAGCACTTTACATTACAGAAGGATATACAGTATCTAAATGGTGTTAGTCTCCAAAAAACCCTTCCTGTAATTTTCATCTTGGAGTAAACAAGTGTGGCCAAACTGCTATTAAAAAAAGTCAAGTAGAATCTCCCTTACAACTCTGCTATGGGTTCTTCTAGCTTTTCATTAAGTTATTTAAAGTTCTGCATAAAATGTGGTTCAGTGCCTTCAGATGCTTGGAAACTGCATTCGTTCAGCAGACAGCAAAGCTTGTCTATCATGTTATATTTTATAAATATAGCTTTTACTACTATCAGAAAAAGTAACGCCACACTGCTAAATTAAGTCCTCTCAATAAGCTGTGCTATACATGTTTTTTTTTTTTTTTGTAACTCTCCAACCTTTCTGTGAATAAGTGCAGGTAGGCACATGAAATAATAAAATACATTTTTTTTTCAAAAAGTGTACACTTCCTGTTTTTTTTTTGTGTGAAAAAATAATATAACACAAAAAAGCATTAACTAAAAAAAATCAAGAAATTAATATTTTACACCATAATTAATGTAGTCCATTTTATAAGTAATAAAACTATCCTTAACTTTTCATACCTCTGCTTAAAATGTGCTTCTATTGACCTACTGGTCTAACCTTAGCCATATGCATATCAAAAGGCCTTTAAGGATGTTTTTTGTCTCTGAATAGATAGTTTTGGTAGTACTGGAATGGTGTTGCAGGCAGAACAGAACCTCCAACATGGTGACCTGTCTAACTTGCTCTGATGTGTGCACTTAACTGCAAGAGGACTTGCTTGATCATCTGTTCTCTGGAATAGGATATTTCCTTAAATGTATCATCACCACCACCTTTGGCCATCCAGTTGTCATTGCTATATGGTTACTGATCCATCCAAGGGTAAAGAATCCTCGGGACAGTTTCATTCATCTGTTCAGTGAGCCTGTGACCTGCATTCTGTTACACACATGGGGCTGACTGATTTAGGACAATATCTCTGTATTTTACAACATTTACAAACATAATAGTAATAATAATAATAATAATAATAATAATACCAATACTTCTTTGTTTACTTACAAATAAAACAGCTCATCATATACTGGATGTAACGTCTTGTTTTTAACCTGAGTCCTTTGGCTCCTTGCCAGTGGAAAGATATGATGTGGGCAAAGTTCAACAATGACAAATGGGTCACTCAAGCCTAGAAGAATAAATAAATAATGTACAACTATCATGATAAACAACTGGTAGAAATATGCAAATTGCACTTTTAAAATAAAATATACCAAATTTTCTTTTAAGATATGTGAAATAAAACTGCATTTGGTTTACAATAACTGAAAAATACTAATACTTGCTACAAAATTATTATGCATATTTGTAAATGTATTCCAAATAAATAATATGGCAGGCAAACATCTTACAAGTCTTTGCTGTAGTATTATAAGCTATAGCAACATAATACAAATGCGGATGCCTAGAAGTGTCATGTCAGGCACTAATAATAAAAAGTAACTTGATTTTTGTTTGATCTGCCAAACATTTCCCAAAATACTGAATTGGTTTAGGCAACAACAATAAAGATAAAATATCCACTGGTGTGCCGAGTCCAGCATAGAACTGAAGGTATGGATGAGCCATTGTGTTCTCAAAACTGTAAATCTGAACATAATGCCAGATACCTGAAATTTCTGAAGGTATGTATAAGCTGCCGTACCTGGAATTTCTGAAGGTATGCATAAGCTGCCGTTAGTAGCTAGTGCTAGTATTACCCAAAGTATATCCATTTAAATGACCTTTCATTAGTATGTACTCCAATAATTATCAATGTATAAGCAGTTAAATAATAATTATTTAATGACCTTTCATTATTATCCAGTGCAATAATGACTCGGTGTATAAGCAATTAAATAATACTTTTTAAATGACCTTTCATTAGTATCCACTCCAATAATTATCAGTGTATAATCAGTTTAATAATATTTATTTAATGACCTTTCATTGTTATCCTGTCCAATAATGACTCAGTATATAACCAGTTAAATAGTGGTTATTAAATGCCCTTTCATTAGTATCAAATCCAATAGTTATCAGTGTATAAGCAGTTAAATAATATTTATTTAATGACCTTTCATTGTTATCCTGTCCAATAATGACTTGGTGTATATGCAGTTAAATAGTAGTTACTAAATGAGCTTTCATTAGTATCCAGTCCAATAATGTCTCAGTGTATATGCAATTAAATAGCAGTCATTAAATGCCCTTTCATTAGTATCCAGTCCAATAATGACTTAGTATATAAGCAGTTAAATAGTAGTTATTAAATGACCTTTCATTAGTATCCAGTCCAATAATGACTTAGTATATAAGCAGTTAAATAGTAGTTATTAAATGACCTTTCATTAGTAACACCTCAGTATATAAGCAGTTAACTAGAAATTACAAAATTATCTACCATTAACAATATGAGAATTGGCCATAGCAATTATAATTTCACCACACATCTAGGGCGGATGGGGAGAAGGCACTGGGTACTTAGAGCCTCCAACAACATGTTTCTAGTTGGTATTTGATAGGATAGGTTAATGGTGAGCCAGACTGCTGCACAAAGGCACTTTCAGTGAGTATCAGTACCAGAAAGTATTTTATGGAAAGCCACTTTCAACAATAATGGAGTTAGCACATTTCTCATCTGCTGTGTAATTGTGGAGTTGGTGTAAGTCTGGGTGGTGGTGGGGTCTCCCAACAAGATGGGTAAGGGCTGACTTGCCCCTTGCAAAAAATATACTTTGTGGTTTGCTGAAATTAGCTTTCCAAATTCTAGTCTTGAAAATATGTGTCACTCACTGAGAATTCTTTCTGCAAGTTAACTTGCAACTTTGTGTTGCCTGACACTGTATCCTGCTGTGTGATGTATAAGGTCTACATTTTAGTAATGTTAACTACGACAGCACACTGCAGCAACTAGTTAACAATGCCTGTTTGTTGCTTCTGGCTGAAGATCAAATTTACAAGGCATACAGGACACCGTGATGCTACTTAACCTCTCCTCCGTAGTCTAGGCCATCAAATGAGCATTTGTGTTTTATACTCACTATACATGCAATATGTAGTTTAGTGCAATGGTAATATGGAAAGCACTGATATTTCTTGATAAGATCTAATAATACAATTTGTAACTACCTTGTTCATCATACCTAACTTTTTGTTACAAGTACATTTACTACAGAGAACTTCCACTTCTCCATGATTCAAGCAGTCTGTCTTATTAATTCAGTATATTTTGATTCTATTTTTATGGCACTGTTATTTCCTTTGGTTATAGGACAGAATATCAAACAACAATTTATTCATGACAAGTCATATCCACTGGCACACAATGATAAAACCCTATCTATGGCCCAGGGAATCTGAGTTTGATTAGTTCAGCTGCCTGCTGGATCTGACCAGGAATAAGAAAAATTACAATGCATTACTTGCCCTCTTCTTTGGAGGGGGGGGGGGGTGCAGGAAGCATGGCTGTCCCTGATACCAGAGCTCTGAAAAAGTTGCTGTTGTGTGGTACTGGATGGCTATGTAGGTATGCATCACCCAATAGTTGGGTACATTTACCTTTGCAGTGCCATCACATGGTCATCTATCTAGGTGACATTAATTCTGTGCATCTTTGGGAGGTGTGGTTTAAGCAAAACCCCCAGCTCATTTACAGTATGATGGCCCAACTTCTCAGGTCCTCTCCTTGGATGAGCAGCACTCATTTAGCAAAGGGACATTGTGGGAGCCCCCTAGGACAGTGACCCTGAAAGAAAGCAGCAATAGGAAAAAGCTGGGGTTCTGACGTCAGTGGCCCACTGGCCCTAAAATAATATAAAAATAACCAAAAGCAGCAAACGTAAAGCTACATGTTTACATAGTCAGTACAACTGTCTTTTGTGGAGGCAGATCTCTTGCACCTCCCCACTGCTGTTATTTAATTATATCAGTTTTGAGGTCACAAGCTGGTGGAGAAAAGGAAGTACTTAGCTTTTAGATAAAATATTTCTTTTTCCAGCTTTTGACAAGTTCGATTTATCTTTGTTGTTTTTGATGACTAAATCTTCAATATGTTGTTCCTTAATATGCACGCCATATCTCTTTTCCTTCTGTTGGTAATGTTTTCTTTTCCAAGTTACACATATGCCAGTTGAAAACAAGTCATTTACTTATTTAAGCCAAAACAATTTGCAAACACCCAAAATATTGGTGGAGAACTTAGATTATGCTTCAGCCATGTAAGCTTGGAGAAGTGTTGGCAGTATTTGCTCCTCGGATGAAAAAGGTGCTGAGTAAGTGCTAGAGCAGTATGTGGAGAAGGTATTTTAAAAGCTACAACTCCAATGGCTGACATATGCTTACTTTTCTTTGTATAAAGGTAACTAATGTATTAACACAGTTTGTTTTGTGATATGAACACAATATGCATGAAATGCAAACTGAACTGTACCTAGGGAATGTATTTTTCAAAGTTTTCACTGAGTTGTTAATATTTTTGTGAAGAACAGAGAAAAATAATCAAGGTATAACGGGATAACTAGCAACTGTTAAATCATATACCATTAGTATCTAGTACTAATATTGCCCAAAGTATAACTACTTAAGTAACAGTCAGTCAGTGTATAACCAGTTAAATAGTAGTTACAAAATTGCCTACCATTAGCATCCAGTGAATTAGTCACTCGGTGTATAACCATTTAACTAATAGTTACTAAATTACCTACCATTAGTATCCAGTGAATTAGACACTCGGTGTATAACAAGTTAAATAACAGTTACAAAATTACCTACCATTAGTATCCAGTGAATTAGTCACTCGGTGTATAACCAGTTAAATAACAGTTACAAAATTACCTACCATTAGTATCTAGTGAATTAGTCACTCGGTGTATAACAAGTTAAATAACAGTTACAAAATTACCTACCATTAGTATCCAGTGAATTAGTCACTCGGTGTATAACAAGTTAAATAGCAGTTACAAAATTATCTACCATTAGTATCCAGTGAATTAGTCACTCAGTGTATAACAAGTTAAATAGTAGTTACAAAATTACCTACCATTAGTATCCAGTGAATTAGTCACTCGGTGTATAACAAGTTAAATAACAGTTACAAAATTACCTACCATTAGTATCCAATGAATTAGTCACTTGGTGTATAACAAGTTAAATAGTAGTTAGAAAATTACCTACCATTAGTATCCAGTGCTATAAGATCCGCAGCGTGTAACACCTCCACATAGAGTTTCTGTTCTGATGTTTCATAGTAGCACTTCACACTTATTCTTCCATATTTGCTCTGCTCTATTGACCTCTGAAATGAAGCAGAATGAAAGCAATATATGTAAATCACACATTTATATAACAATATGTGTAAATCACACATTTATATAACAATATTGGGAAACTGAACTTTTTAAACACATGGCACAATCTTAAAAGGGTTAGAGTACTGGATATGTGCATGTAGTTAGTACACTTAATAAGACATAGCGATTAAAGTTTTACCGGGCTGATACACATTTACAAAGGCTGCCCTACCCATGCTCAAGGTGAAATTGCTGAACACAGTACTCAGAAAAAAAGATGAATGGCATAACACCAAATGCTGTTTCTATTTAAAAAATTATTGCTGGCAGGATTTCTGATTGTGCACCAGCAACAATTCACTTCTTTATGGAGATTTCTTCCTTTTTGGAGTTGGTGTGACTGTGGAGTTGGTATATATATGTTTGGGGGGTCAGGGATTGCCCCTCCACACTGGGGGATGCAGGAGAGCTTGCCCACCCTGCAAAAAACAACTAAAAATAAAATTTTCACCACTTTCAATTTCAGGTATTATTTTTCATCCTTTTGGCACTTATAACTTTCAGAAAGTTGGTGTTTCAAGTGTACTTTGTGATAGTAAAATACATATGTGATACTGATCGTGTTTATAATAATAAAGTGACAACAGTTACTCAGTTTCACAACCCCCTCAATCACATTTATGGGTCAAGAACCTTACTGTTACTTTATCTCCTCATTGCAGTAGAGGGTGTTTGGCATATTATGTCATGTAATTCAGCCCCACAATATTGCAAATTTGCACCTAGGAAATGGAATAATAACACTACTGATTCTCCGACATGCTATCACATGACATCCTAGAGCCATTAGTATCACAGATTCCTTTCACTAGTAGTTATAATGGCACCAGCTGACGAGATAAAGTGATTCAGACTTGGCCATTTATAAACACTACTGGCTTTATTAACTCCGATTCATGATGTGATGATTCCATCCTAATCCCCAATGAATTACAACAAGTACTACAGCTGTATTTGTAGCGGCTTTTGTTCCCATCTGAAAAGTAATAACACATGACCTAATGTGCAGCAAAAATGCCAGTATCTGCACCCAAATGCACAGCAAAGCAGAATGCCACAAAACAAGGGCATTTAATTTCTGGCATGTAAGAAATCTGATTACTATGTAATTCTTGGTTATCTTATTAAGCTTTTATTGTGTGCTATTTTTTTAATCTTTGTAATGCTACAAGTAGTTCATATATAAAAAGTGTACGTGTTTCCATATGTTACTGGTGGCAGTGATCTTTATCAACCCCAACATTATCTAGTGAGTTGAAAGGTAGATTAGATCATAGGTGTAGAAAGCAACACTACTTTCAAACAAAAAAAGAAAAAACAAACAGCCATCTTCTTGTTTGCAACAAACTAGGAGTCCAAGAAGTCCTTTGCTACATTGCTGATGTGCACATAGTGTTTTCACAAAAAGATACACACATATGCAATGTATATGCAAAAACACACACAGAGCCAGCACCCCTGCATACACACATATGCAATACATGGCCAAAGCACAAACACACGCACTCAGACAGATTTCCACACAGCCACAACTCCTCCTATGCATAGACACCTGCACACACATACTTATATACACACATAGACAGAAAGACATACAAACATGCACGCATTTCCACTCACACCCACATTTCCACACATGCTGTCAACCCCCTTGCACAAACATGCACACACGTTTCCGCTCTCACACACATATTTCTACACATGCTGTCAGCCTCTACATACACACACACACACACACACACACGTGGCATTTAATTCTACTGGCTGTGTGGGAGTGAGGGAACAAGAGGACTGCATGAGAGTAATAAGGTTTTTATATTACAAATTCAGCACAGCACTGCTACACTGTTTTTGGTTACTGTTTATTCTAAAAACAGTCCTTAAATGCTTTTCTGCTGAACACTTTATTACATGCTATCAGAAATAAAATACATTGTTTTGCCAATAGTTTTTTTTTTATTCTACAAATAAGAGTTTACATTGTATTTACTTTTTCTGTTATTTTCCTTTTTTAGGTACCCCCTTTCTGCCTTTTGTAATAACCTTCAACAACCCCATTTCCTCCACCTTTCATAATAACACCCCCACTTAAAAAACATTAACACCAAATTCCCCTGGAGATGTCCTCTATGGAGGCACTGGGTATCAGGATATGGCTGCCTTTGTACTTAATCCTTACCATGGGGGGCAGTTACCTATAATTCCTGCAGTACTTGACAGTAATGTGCAGTGCCTCCACATATTGTAAGCAGACACGGGTTTTCATGTAGATGTTGCAGGCCACAACCTATGTTGTTCTTCCTTTGGACAGTCAGTTTACTTTTATTTATCATAATTTTACACCAGAGGACAAAATAGCAACAGTAATTACTCAAACCACCTCCTAAGGAAGGTGAGATGGCTATCAGTTCCCTGATCCTGCCTTTTTGAGATCTGCAATGCTAATTACCCAGGCATCCACTGTGGCTGACAAAAGCTTACCGACCATTCCAGTCTGATAGCAACTGGTAGCTTATTTATTACATCTGCCTTTAGTGTTTCATTACACAGGAATTTGCTAACCTGTTGTGTCTATAACCACTAGTAAAGTTATATTTACATGACACTACTGATCATTGCTGATGGCAAAAGTTAGAAAGGTAAACCAAGAAAATGTTCCAACATCTTCAACAACAAAAAAAATATCAGATCCCAGACTCTCCACTCAAAAAATCCTTAAATTTTAATTTTAAGTGCGTTAAAATAGTGATACATTTTTCGTCAAGACTAGTGTCTTAACTTCCTCATAAACTTTAAAACAATACCACAAACCACTATGTAAAGTATAGCCACAACAACCAATCAATAATCCATTTGGTAACTTAAAGGCATATACTATAATTTTACATACTATTGGTTTTGCATTCTCTTTGGGGCATTTTCATTAACTTAATATACCCTCTTACAGGATTAAACTCACTTGGACTAGCGTAATTTTAACATTATCTTTTACACTATTAAAAAACCATAAGATGATAGAATAATATGTATATATTTTAAATATTCACTATTTAGTAGTGTACTAGATTAAAATATGTATAAACAATAAATGAATAAAATAAAAAGTATATATAATAATACAAATCAAAAATAAAAACAAATACAAATCCCAGTATAGTTAACAGGGCACTGACCTAAATACAGTAAAAATATTTATATATGTATTTAATATATTTGCTGCATAAATTTAATGCAAAAATTAAAAATTAATCATTTAGTTCATTTAATCAAATTAAATTACATTCTAATAGAATACACATTTCTCCACTAACAGATGTAACCATAAGGGGATGTTCAAACGCATAAAAATATATACGTATATCTTTTTAAACATGTGGACATATACACATATAAACGTGCCACTCACAAAATTCATTATGCCCAGCTTTAACCCCATTAAGGGATGGGTTTACTCCATCATCCCTATCTAAACAACCAACCAGTTTTCCAATAATATTGTTAGATATGGCATTCAATTATACTAGTTTTTACTGTTTTTTTACTTTACTAACATTTACCTAACTAAATTTTTCAACCTAAGTATACACATAATGGAAGTAATTTCATTAATGCCTGGAAATTGACAGGCATTTACCCTGAGCTGCCATAGGAGTTCCTTCCTCTCCAACTTCAAAGACTCTGGTCCACCCCTTTCATCTTTCTTCAATTGGTCAATGACCCTAAATTTAAATTCATGGCCAACAGACTCACTTGTATGTCTAGCTAATGCATTCTCTAATTTGTTCCTACTAATACAATAAATATGTTCGTAGATTCTATCAGTTTTCCCGATATAGAAAGCCGGACAACTTGTACATTTAGCTAGATATACCACTTGTTTACTGTTACAGTAAAATTTCCCATTGGACCTGTATTTCTGGTTACCAATACTAAAATTGCAACCTACATCAATATACTTACAGTACCTACACATGTTACACCTGTACATACCTTCTTTATTAGTATTTACTCCACCATTGGCTTCCAGAATTTCTTTTAAATTATTACCACGCCTATATATAATTTTAGGCCTTTCTGGAAAGATTTCCCTAAAATGTTTATCACTCGTCAAGAAGTCCCAATTTTTTGTAATAATATTCATTATTTTATGGGAGTCGATGTTAAATGTGCATACAAAACCACAGGTAGCATTAGCTAGACATACAAGTGAGTCTGTTGGCCATGTAAAAACTAGTATAATTGAATACCATATCTAACAATATTATTGGAAAACTGGTTGGTTGTTTAGATAGAGATGATGGAGTAAACCCATCCCTTAATGGGGTTAAAGCTGGGCAAAATGAATTTTGTGGGTGGCACATTTATATGTGTATATGTCCACATGTTTAAAAAGATATACGTATATATTTTTATGCGTTTGAAGATCCCCTTATGGTTACATCTGTTAGTGGAGAAATGTGTATTCTATTAGAATGTAATTTAATTTGATTAAATGAACTGAATGATTAATTTTTAATTAATTTAACAATTTAATTTAAATTAATTTTTAATTTTTGTATTAAATTTATGCAGCAAATATATTAAATACATATATAAATATTTTTATTGTATTTAGGTCAGTGCCCTGTTAACTATACTGGGATTTGTATTTGTTTTTATTTTTATTTTTGATTTGTATTATTATATATACTTTTTATTTTATTCATTTATTGTTTATACATATTTTAATCTAGTACACTACTAAATAGTGAATATTTAAAATATATATATATTATTCTATCATCTTATGTTTTTTTAATAGTGTAAAAGATAATGTTAAAATTACGCTAGTCCAAGTGAGTTTAATCCTGTAAGAGGGTATAGTAAGTTAATGAAAATGCCCCGAAGAGAATGCAAAACCAATAGTATGTAAAATTATAGTATATGCCTTTAAGTTACCAAATGGATTATTGATTGGTTGTTGTGGCTATACTTTAAACAGTGGTTTGTGGTATTGTTTTAAAGTTTCTGAGGAAGTTAAGACACTAGTCTTGATGAAAAATGTACCGCTATTTTAACGCACTTAAAATTAAAATTTAAGGATTTTTTGAGTGGAGAGTCTGGGATCTGATATTTTTTATTGTAAAAGTTAGAAAGGTAATGTAATGATACAAATTCCTTCCATGCCAAAAGAAGGACATGAATTATACTCTCTAGCATGGAGAGAAAATTGATATGGAGTATCTAATACCTCCAGTAGTATAACATACAAAATTGTTTACAAACATACACTATTGTCAAGAGAAAAGAGTTCAGATTGCACTTATAATGCACCTATTCTGTAAATAGCTGTCTTTCCCACATTTGTCTGTCTGTCTTCCCTTTTCCAATGGACCTGTTGTGTACTCTTGATCTTTTTAGTAATCTGACATAATATGCTAATTTCTCCAAACACTCATCCTTTCTATAACCTTAACTTGGACTATATGTGTAGTCATAGCTTAAAAGCTATACTTTCATTTCACAGTTCAGTGTGCTTAAATGTCAGATTACAAAGATTATCGATGTGCCCTAAGAATGCATGCATTGTGATCAGGCCAGGAAGCCTGCAGGTGGTAAAGAAGCATATAATGTGCAGTATTGATCCTGTCAGAGTGTCCATAGTTTACTGTGCTACGAATCGCTGAAGTTCAGGAGAGGTACACTGATTATTATTATTGTTGTTATTATTATTATTATTATTATTATTATTATTACTACTACTTAAGTTTTGATGATTCGGTTAGTCTGACTAAGCCTATGACTTATTTTCAGAGGAGACCCAAGGTGGAATTCATACCAACTAAGAGAAATTTGGCAAGGCACCTGAGAAATTCCTCTATTCCTGTATGGTGATATGGAAACAGAAAAATGGGGAGATGAAGTCCGGAGTGAGATGGAGGAAAATGTGATAGTAACCACATTACAAGGTTGACTGTTAGTGCAGCACCTGCAAAAGAAAGTCAATGAGAAATCTCTAGAATATGGTAATTCTGAGGAGTTATGCTACAAATATTTGGTTAAAATATACAAATGTTATAATTCTATGGATAGGGCAAATTTAACAAAATGCTTTGATTTAATATGCAACCATACCTGTCAGATGTACCTGATTATTAGGGATGTCCCTGATTTTGGTTTAGACTTTAGCTTTGACCCTCTTAGTCCATTGTGACCTTTAGAGAAAAGGTGGTAAATTACACTTAATGAGAATAGAGTCATAGACTTCTTTTACCTTTACTTGTCTTTTTGTGTTAATGTCTCAAGTTAATAGTATGAATATTTTATAAGTATCTCAGATTCATCATCTTCATCTTCAACACCTTTCTTCCCATTTTCTACATGGGGTTGGGGTTGGGGTTTTGTGTTAACTGTTGCCATCTCTCTTGATTCAATGCCACACACTCCTGCTTTTTTCAACACTCATGCCTGAGAGTCACAGATCTTATCTCATACAATCCATCCACCTCTTTGCTGGATGCCCTGGTTTTCTGTTACATTCTTCCTGTCTGTCCCAAATCGTCTTCACTGATTGTCTTCTGCTTTTCTGCACATGTGCCTGAGCCACAATAATCTGTTCTATTTGATCTTTTCTGCAATTGGAGCTACTTTGGCTTCTGTTCTTATGTCCTCATTTCTTTGTCTGACCCACAGTGTGTATTCTACCCCCCCTTCTCAGGCACTTCATTTCCGCCACCTCTTTTTCATCTGCTCTGCCTTTACTGCCCAGATTTCTGTACCATACAGTAGTACTTGTTGCATCACTGTTTTGTGCACCTTACTTTTTGGCTTCTTTGGCATTCTTCTGTCATACACTACACCTGACACTCTATGCTGATTTGGGCAGAGTCTGTCTGAAATGCCACATCATCTGGATACAGCAACCTTATTGATCTGTACCCTCTGACCTGTTTTCTAATGTAGTCCATCACCAGTATGAACAGCAGTGGGCTCAGAGATGAACCCTGGTGCATATCCACCATCACTGGTAATCCCAAACACCGGTTGTACTTGAGTCATTTGGTCCTTATACATAGCCTCCTCTAACTCTATGAATGTTTCTGCGACTTTGAACAGCCACAGTACTGCTCAAATCAGCTTTCTTGGGACCTTGTCATGCTTTCTAGTCAAGGAATGCCCAGTTGGACACTTTCCTTATCTCAAGCTTCTTCTCAACTATCTGTCTCACTGCAAACATCAGGCCAGTTGTGCTGTATCTTAATCTGAATCCAAACTGCTCATCTCCCATCTTACTTTCTACTATTCTGTGTATCCAATTATGTCACTCTTGCCAGAACCTTTATGCAGTGTGGCAGGAGTTTGACACTTCTGTACTCCCCACAGTTGCAGATGCCCCTTTTGCTCTTGCACACTGGCATGAGTATGCTTATTCTCCAATCATCTGTGATATGCCTTTCTCTCCATACTGCTCTGAGTACCCTCAGGAGTCATTGCTCCCTTATCTCACCCACCATCGTTATCATATCTGCTGTGACCTCAGCTGAGCCTGCTGCTTGCCCTGATTTAATTTTCCTTAGTGTTATTTATACTTCTTCTAGGGTGGGCCCTTCTTCATCTCTCATTGTAGGCTGTATCTAGGGCAGTACAGCTTGTGTGGGATTTTCTTCATTCAGAAGACTGCCAGAAGTACTCCTTCCACCTGCCTTTGATGCCCTATGGACAGGTGAGCAGGTTGTTGTTGGCATCCCTTATGAAGGGTGTGATATTATGAGGTAGTGCCATCTGTGCTGGGGGGAGTAGGGCAGTACATTTGTAGATATGCCAGCATTATGGTATTTGACTATCACACTGATTTATACAGATGTTTGAGTTAAAATATATATTTGTAAAGTTACTTGTGTTAAAAATGCATCAAGACTAGGTCCTGCTGGACAGAAAAAAATATATGCATGTATATTAGGTTGTATTGTTGTAAGTGATCAAATGTGCATGTTTATTAAAGAACGGTGGAAGGGTGGAAAGTTTGAAATTGTGTTATAGCTTTCAGATGCTGCTAGCAAAGCTCTGGGTGTGCATTGTACCCGAATTAGGTGACCAGAGGTGATGTCATTCTATAACCAGGATCCGGTTTCTTTTAACTCTCGCAGTATCTTGTTTCTTCGGAACCCTCACAGCAGCACTTCGGAACCTGACAGGAAAGATTTATGACAGGATATATATATCACACAAATCCACACAGACATCATCTGGCTTTTGTTGTGGTTAAGACAATGAGCACACATCAGCTTGCTTTGCTTTAGTAAGAAGTCAGGGAACAGTAATTCTTTAGTTAGTCAAGGGCATTTAGTGAGAATATATTAGTATTGTTTTCTGCATCTGTGAAAAACTATCCAACTATATTATTTTTATATCTCTGTGGTTGAAACTCTGTTGTTTATTGTACTCAGTATTCTCCTGTTTTCTGTTTTATTATTTATCATTAAATATTTTAATATCTTTCATTATGGTTGGTCCTTAAGAGAATACTTTTTTAACATCTTAAGAGTACGTATGCTTGTTTTAGTGACACTGTTGCCACGCCTGAAAGCCTTGCTGCTTTGGTCACACCCTGCCATTTGTATTAGTATTAATTTTACACAGTATAACTGGGTACCCTTTGTAAGAGCCTTAGTGTAGCTGACTGGTGGCAGCATGATTACCTCAGAGTCTGGGCAGAAAGGTGTATGCTAGTAAATATTTGCCAGCTTTTCCCAGGTGTGTATGTATGTATGTATGTGTGTGTGAAACTCAAATATTCATCAGCCACTGGGAACAGGGACACAGAGCTCCAAAATTGTCAGTGTGGAGTTTTATGTGGGTCTGGAGAGAGAAGGAGAGTCCAGCCCCAGGTCTGGAGCATGCTCCCTGTGTTCTCTTAAGGGAAATTGTGCATGGTGCTGGATGCTGCATCTGAAAATACTGTGTGAATCCTTCTTTGCTCTTAGTGACCATCCCTCACCAGAGTCAGTGGTGAGGACTGAGTCTCCTTGATTGCTGGGCCAGAGTAGGGACCCATCACAAAGGGTATCAGACTATCTTCTTCATATTGCTGTCTTTGTCTTGCAACCTGATATAGTTTCTTTGTGCCACCTACTGAGTCACTTTCCAGAAGTTGGTAGAGTTCCTCTGATGCCCTGTTCTTTGCTATTGCAACTCCTGTCTTAGCTTCTTTGTTAGCCAACCAGTATTCCTTCCGAGCTCTTCCACTTCTTCATGCACTCCTTCTTTCTTTTGATGACTTCCTGGACTTCCGTATTGCACCACCAGCTTTCCTTATGTACCTTATTTCCATACCTGGCTCAGCCACATATCTGTTCTATTGTCCTTACACATGCTGTTTTGAGGTGCTGCCATTCTTCTTCAACTCTACCCATTTCCTCTTCTTCTTGTGATGCTAGAGCTCTGAGTAATTCCTTGAACTGTTGTGCTTTCTCTCTAGTCAACTTCCAGGTCTTCAGCCTGGTCTGTGTTGATCTTAGAGCCCGCTGTGTTGTGGCAACCAGTGGTTTATGTTGTGGGATGACTTTGAAATCAATGATTCTACAACAGTACTCTTTCCTTACTAGGAGGAAGTCTACCTGAGTTGCATATTGGCCACTCTTGTATGTGATCTTGTGACTGTCTGTCTTTCTGAACCATGTTGTGGCTACTATCAAGTCATTTGCCAGACAGAAGTCTAGAATAGCTTCTCCTTTTTTATTCCTTTTGCCCCACCCATGTGGACCCAGACAGTCCTCATATCCTGTTCTTTTTCTAGTATTTGCTACAACTGCTGTATGAATGCACTCTCTTCCTCACTATCACAACCCTGCTGTTTGACATAGGTTGAGATTATGAATACTGCCCTATCATTAGGTTGGAGTCTGATTGCCATGAGTCTGTCACTAATTCTGATGATATCTCTCACTGCCTTCTGAAGCCTCAAGCTCACCACAATTCCCACACCACATTTAGCCTGTCCCCTTCCGGAGTAGTAGACTATGGATCCCAAGCCATGTGTCTTTGCTGCACTGCCCTTTCATATTGTCTGCTGGATACATAGGATATGTAGCTTCCTCCATACCTTCATGTCATCCACTTTCAAGTGGTGTCCTGTCAGTGAAACTACATTGAGTAATTCTTATTTCATGTTTGGCAGGTTGATTGGTTTTGTATCAAGCTTTCACTCAACAGAGGTATCCCAGGTAACCATCCAGCCAGTAGCTTATTGACCCACAGCTGCTGGGCTTTATGGTGGGCACACACTGGCCAATAGGGAATCATACATCCCCTCTCACCATGGGCATTGTCAAAGTAGGCCACCCACTTATCATTGGCAAATACCCATGCCCATTTGCTGGCATTAGTCAATATGACCAAATCACCTAGAGACATATTTGTTTACACCATCGAGTGGCTAGCCCTGCCACAGCACATAGTCTGTGAGCCATGTTCTCCTATTTTGATGAGATGTTGAGAAGAATTGGGACATTTAAAGTGGAATTCTGCAAAATTAGTATGGTCATACTTCTCATACTAAGGATGGCTGTCTCCATAAATGTGTGAAATGTGGCACTGAAAATCAACTTGGGGTTAATTATCTGGGCAATAATAAATACGGTGCAGAGACAGTTGAGAGTGAGTGGATTAGAATCTTTACATTTCTCAATATAAGGGATGTCTCTCCCAACTCCTGTCATCACACATGGTTGGGACACGGGGAGCTGGGACAAGACAGTTAAAAAAATAGATTTTAGTTGTTAGCCATATCAGAATGTGAAGGGAATGAAGATGCTGTTTATAACATCATAAAGGGCCAGAATTCTAGCAAGAAGACTAATAAGAGGCAAAAACCATGCACCCTTAGATGAACCTTGTTATACTCAGGATAAATAGTATCCATAATGAAGGTCATGACAGCAGTGTCTATTGATTAAAGCACTGAAAAGCAGGCAGTTACTGCGGTAAGATCATAGGAATGTACCTTCTAAAGAACAGGAACAAGTTAGTAGATTGTAAGGGGCCTAGGCTTTTGGTTTTTAGGACTGGATATTTGTTCAGGAGGTGCTGACATTTTGAGGGGAACATAAGTAAAGGTTTTCTAATGTATGTGTTGGATCCAGGCAAAGGTTAGTTGTTGATTTTGAGGTGAAAAAATAAAGGTGGAGACATAAAAATGTTTACACACATACAAAACTAGTGTAATGTGAACAGTTATGGGATATGAGTATACCTTTGGTTGAAGATATGTCTATTACTCAGGGAAGTATTTCAGTTCCAGCGTGTGGGATATTAAGAAATGGAAATGAAACAGTCAAGCAAAAGTGGACATTAGGTTGTGTAAGAATCTTATTAATACATATCACATAGTGGTAGAAGTCCTAGATGGGTTTACATTTCCGAGGGGGAAGTGGCATTCAATGACTGATTTTTTTTTATTACTAGTAAACATATTAGAAGGCAAGGGGGATATATAAGAAGCATTTTTTCTGATCATAGGGCAGTTAACAATCTAATTATGTTCATCCCACAGGAAGAGGAATTTTTAAAATAAGACCTGACTTCTGTATGAAATATGAAATGAACCCATACTTACCTAAATTATTGCATGATCACATTGCTTTACATTCAGCATATTCTTCTTAGAGGGAATGATGGTGGATGTTAAAGAAGTCATTGTTGCCTAAATGTAGGAGGAGGCAGAAGTTTGAAAAAAGAGAGGAAATGGAAGAAGCATATAGAATTGAATTCAAGTTATAATGATACAATGGACATGAGGAATATTATGATTGCTTAGCAACTCTTTGTGAATTGTTAACAAGTTTGGGGATGGATTTGGAAATAAAATATTTTGACTAGAGGGGGGCCTATTCCTCTTGACAAGTGATCTGGTTAGAAAAGAAACTACAACAGAAACATTGTTTAGTATGAAGAGTAAACTCTTTACAGCTTTACAAGATAAACTAACAGAATAGGTTATTGTTCAGTAAAGTTTTCTAAACCAGGTGAGTCAGAGACAAGGATATTTTGGGTGGAACAATTGCTTGGTTAAAAAAGTACTAGGGGATCTAGGGAAACCATTTTTTCGTTTTGAATTGAAATTGGTGCTCAAACCATTAAGGAGTTATCCATCCCCAAGATGTGATGGAAACCTTATGGTTATCACAGATCATTAAAGAATTAATATTTATATATGTAATTGGTAGGATTTAATTAGAAGTAATTGGTTAGCTGCCCTCGTGGGCCATTTTGAGCTTAGCCAATTTTCCTTTTTGTGCTTGAATTAACCTATCCCATTTGGTTAGAGATTGGCCTTACCCATCCCATGGTTGACAAGTATATATTGACCCTAATTTGAATAACTGGGATCATACATTAGAAAATTTGAGGGGAACCATGCTTACCCATGCATGGGATAAAACATTTAGAAGCCGCCTCTGTCCATTAGTAGTACAGGGGGCAGTCCGGAGGTAAATTTTCTGTTTCCCATCCATAGATCCAATTTGTGCATGAATATAGACAGGAGTGAACTTTGCTTAATGTGCTTTATGTGGATAGAGAGTCTGTTTCAGAGCAGTGGTATCCTATGTGAAATATACCAGTTCCTCCAAGCTATTCTGTTAATGTTGCAGAAGAGGTTTAGATCCCTATACATAGTATTTCAGGTGTCATTTGACTTGCCGATGTGCAGTAAATCCATTAGTACTGGATTGGAGGATGGCTTGTATGACAGACACAGGTCAACTCTTAGCAGTCTGTAGGATGCCGAGCATAGTGACAGAGCTTTGAGTAGGTCCTTGTATGACGTGTTTTTTTAGGCCTTGTATCCTTTTAGTAAGGTATCTCTTGGAGCGTTGCCATTGTTGCATGTCTAGACTGATACATGACAACAAAGGGGGCATTAAATTCAGTGATTGCCATAATGAGGGTTGAGTAAATGGAGACAATGACATCCCTGGATCTAGACACAATCATTTTGTTTATAATCTGCCTATATTTTGCATAATTGCAGGATTTAATATGATACAGCCAGCAGCTTTCTTTATTTTTACCATTTATCTTCAGAATTTATTGAACATTTTTAAAGGATGGGCTTGTTACTACATTTTTGTCAAGCTCCTATAGCCAGTTACAAGAAGAGTGAAACCTGGTACTGAAAGAAAATGAGTGCACACTGTTGTAGAAATAATTAAATTTACAGAAACTGGATCTTGAGATACTGTGAGAAGGTGGAGAAATATGGCTGAAAACAATTGTCATCATGAATTGTTTTGTGCCAAGACAGGAAAGCTTGGAAAATCACTTGAAAAGGGATATTTGCCGGAGACTACAGTTGGTTAGCACATTTCATTTTATAAAATATTTTGTGTAGTAGTTTGGACTTCAGCAGCGTTCTGTGAAAGGCTTAATGAAAAATAAAAGAAGTAGTGGGAAGACATTGTTTTTGTGGTACAGTGGAATCAATTTACGTGCCTTCATTGATTCTGTGAAAGTCCAATCATTGACTCTGCAACTGACTGACCAGTACATCTACCGCTTAGCTTAAGGTCTAGGATGCAGTTCTGGGCTCTAGTTACTGTCTGGTGGAGTCTGTATGTTGATCTGGTGTCTAGGCAGGTTTCTTTCAGGTACTCTGCTTTTCTTCCACCATACAAAGACATACTGGACAATCCAATACAAACTGCGCCTAGGTTTGTCCTCTAAAGTTTCTCTCTGGGTAACATAATTTAAATGTCTTTTAATAAATAAAGCAATACCCGATCTGAGGGATTTCACTGTAGGTTTATTTCTAACAAAGGATGAATTGGTATCTGCATCAGGTATGTGCTAAAGTTCCCATTTACTTTTGTATTTGTAAACTTCTTTTGGAAGGCTGAAATATGACTGGAAACCTACAAAGTTTATGGCTGCATGGTGACCTTCGGAAACAAAAGTTGATGGCAACAGTTTTGTATTTTGTTTGTTTTTTTATATTTCCTAAAACTGGTACACAAAAATGAAATACAAACAGATACTGCATAAGCTGACAGTACAATACAAACTGCTCTTAGGTTTGTCCTCTATAGTTTTTTTCCCCTGGGTAACGTCATTTAAAAGCTTTTTAATAAATAAATCAATACCCAACCTGAGATATTTCACTGTAGCTTTAGTATTAACAAAGGAAGAATTAATATCTACATCAGGTATGTGCTGAAGTTCCCATTTACATTTATTTATTTATTTATTTTATTTATTTATTGGCATTTGTTTACCGGGAAAGTCCACTGGGCCAAGAAGAATCCAGTTTCAGTGGATGCCCGGGGAGAAAAGCTCCATAAAGGCAGATAGTAGAGTGGACTCATAGTCATAATAGGCATTATAGCTATAATAAAGTGCATTATGAAAATGTAGGTAGTGCAGAGAAATAATGTAAAAACACAAAGCATTGAAGTAAATCCAAGGAACATATTGTAGTACACTCTGATGTGAGTGTACACTCTAGAGTGGACTCTATTGTGAGTGTGGAAGTGATTAATATTGGTAGAATTAGAATAACTACCTAAAGGTATGTGTATTAGAAGTAGGGAGAGATTAGTGCTAGGAGTGATGAGTGTGAAGAAGTAATAGGAGTAAAGTTTTAGAGGAAGGAAGTAGAGAAAAAGGTGATATGATGTAGGGAAGAGCAGTCAAGTCTTAGGAAAATGTACTTTACTATTTTGGAAGGCGCAAATTTGGCTGGAAACTTGCAGAAACAGAAAGTGATGACAACAGTTTTATATTTTGTTTGTTTTTTAATATTTCCTAAAACTGGTGCAGAAAACAAAACAGTGATGGACATTTATTCATGAAGCAAGTTAAATACATGTTGGGTTTAGAAGAAAGGAGTTGATTATCCGGGTCTATATTGAATCAGCGAAAAAAGCGAACGCTGATTCATTGACCCTATTTCAGCGAATGCTGAAAATGCCAAACACCCAGAACAGAGAATTTTTTCTCAGGGAAATAAATTGCTGGGCCGGTTTCGGGAGTTTGCCGTTTCCTCCACTGTGGTGCGATCTCGGAGTTGCTATATTTAAGTAGGGGGGGGGTGTGAGGGGCACAGCCCCCCCTCATTAAATACTGTTTTAAGTTTTTTTTTTTTTTTGCGGAACAGCGATTTTTTTTCCTGGGAAAAAAATCGCTGTTCCAAGTGTTCGGCATTTTCAGCATTCACTGAACTAGGGTCGATGAATAAGCATTTGCTTTTTTAAGCATTCACTTATTTAATATAGACCCTACTGTCCATGGTACTCTGAGCTTGTAAAATGGCATGTAATGGATCTTCTTATATAAATGTGTCATGCCATTTGATCACCACATTATCTGTTTCTCAAATATTGAGCAGAACTTCTCTAAACTATAAAATCAGTATTAAATTAGGGTCTATATTACGTAGTCAAAGTTTCAAAAGAGCGAACGCTCTTACCTCAACTGAAAAATACTAAAACCACAGAATGCTGAACGGCTAGAACAGCGATTTTTTTCCCAGGGAAAAAAATCACTGGGCCATTGTCAGGACATTGCTGTTTCCTCCACTGTGGTGTGATCTCAGAGTTGGTATAGTTAAGTAGGGTGTGTGTGCGGGACAGAGCCCCGTACATTGGGGGTGGGTATGGGGAGTGAAGCCCCCCACTTTATTTTGTCTGTGGATTTTTTTTTTTTTTTGGAGCAGCGATTTTTTTCCCTGGGAAAAAAATTGCTGTTCTGGAAGTTTGACATTCTGTGGTTTCTGTATTTTGCAATCAATTTAAGAGCGTTCCCTGTTTTGAAACTTCGACTATGTAATATACACCCTTAAATTAATATTGTGGCATCTGCAAGTGCTACATAATTCACTAAACAAGTCTATTTCAATGACCCATGATAACTTTAGGAAATCTGAGTTATAGTTTACTACACTTTGTTATTATGGACAGGCAAATTAAAAGAGTCATCAAGTAAATGTACCAGTATCATTTCCACTTCTGCCACTGGTGACCTGGTCTGGGGAACCAGTCTTGGGCTGTGTAAAGTGGATATGCAGGTATCTATAGAACATTTGATGTTACTACAGACAAAGGAATCCCATCACTGTCTATAGGACTAATACAGAAGTTACACTAATACAGTCTGATTAATTTTTCAAAGCTGATTTTTTTTAGCTTATTTTGATTAGGAGAATGTTTTGTCAATAGCTGATTGAAGTATTTTTGATAAAACATTTTCTTAATATTGTGTCATTGCAGTTTTCCATGCAACCAAAATAAAGCAAACAAATACAAAATATAAGCAAATTATCAGGGGTTACTAACAGTATTTCAGTTCTCCCATTGCATAGTGAACCATCAAATCTTACATAGCTTTGAATTAAGCTTTTTCATGTTTCTTATAGCTTTACCTGCATTTTACAGTTGCATTTAAGATCTGATTCTGATTTTATCACAGAGATCTCTGATAATGAAAGAAGTCACTCTGGAGATGTGAAATGTAATCATTATGTCCATTAGTATATAATTAATATACCTTTTGTGCTCAAAGAAATAGTGAAAGCAATCTATCTACCTTTTGTTCAGTCGATCTTTCATGTCTGTCTGTTGTTTTATCTAGTAAAATATTGAATTTTTTTTACTCAAACGTAATAATTGTATGTATGTATGTATGTATGTATGTATGTACAGTTGTTGGATTCATGACAAAATTACCCTTTAATGCTATTAACTTAATTTTCATGCCCATCTGGTAATAAAATTTTAACTGATTTATATTTATGTACTGAATATAATAAATACAAATTATGTAATAACATTGAACATATTTTCACATTCACTAGAATTATTGTTTATCTGTTGATCATTTATATCTCTGGTAAAAATGATTGCACATTTATGTACCAAAAGAGATTTGACAAGTAACAAGAGTACATTGTATGTTTCATTTATACATTTTTTTTAATTTTAAAAATGCAGCAAAGAGACTGGTCATACGTTAAAGTGGGCATATTGTAATGGGTCCCTTCAGCCCCCAAACTGTAAGCTATAAGATCATGCATTCTGCTTGTACTTAAAACGCACAGAGTGATGATAGAACTGGACTTATTTAATTTACAGTAAAGGACTCAACTTGAACAAGGACACTGGTTTACATCTATTAAGAAAATATACTTTAATTTTCATTGGATGAAGTTGCAAGAGTTATATCCTTGCACTTGTGTCCTGGGTCAAAGCAAACCACTGCTGGGATAGACAATCTAAACTGATTTGTTACCAATTGCCTGACAGGATTAGAGGGTAAGCTTGCATTAAATTCAGTTAGTAATTGGGCTAAAAGGACAGTACAAGAACTGAAGTGATGAAATCTCTCCCCAAGATGAACACTAGCTCAATCAGTATGGATCCAGTTATCCTACAGAAGCAGCAGAAAATAAATTCTGTGTAAATCATATTTCTGGGCTGACCAGTCTATGAAATGGTTTAATGTGTCATGATCTAATCAAGAGGGACTTAAGCGAATGCAGTAGTAGTAACTGAAATAAAATGCTTTGAGTGCTATGCTAGTGACAGGGTATAAATTGTAAGCTTTTAAAACAGGCAATCCGTTAAAGAATAAATGAAACTATGGCAAAAAAATAGTCCCCTCTGTACCACAATCTCACACAACAAGCTACTGGCTATTTTAGAAGATCAAAAAAGCCAATAGCAAGTGTATTCATGAAAGTGAATTTTGATGTTTTAGGGTTGATCTTTTGGCAGCCAACATTCAGTGCATTTAAAGTTCGAAATGTATCCAGTGATATCCATTCTGTGCACTCATTTAGAACCACATTAATGTTCTGCATAGAAAAGCAATATGGGACTATGTATACCATTATTATGGTACCAAATTTTCATGCATTCAGATAATAATGGTGGAGTCACTTGATAATTCAGAGTTTTTAATTTATCAAGGAATGAATTGGTCCATATTTAACAGTGCGGGATTTGAAGGTTTGCAACACCACTCTTGGTGGTTTGCACAGCTCTGTTTCAAAGTAGCAGTGGAAAAGGGGGAGGCATAAGAACAGCAGCTCTAAATATTTTGATTAAACTATTACTCACCTTTTTAGTAGTATAAAATATTATGTAACTGAATATATAATGAGAAAAATCTTTTAATTTCTGGAATCCTTTTCCCACATAGAGTCGATGGATATGGTGGATTTTAAAGTCAACAAAATGGCACTTATAGGCATACTATAAAAAGTGCATTCTCACATGTCATCTTTGCTGTGGACTAGAAGAGTATATCATCATCTTAAAATTTCATGATTTTTAAATAAAGTATAAATAAAAAATACCTGCTGTTTTAGCTTGTCCAAGTAATATTGCTCAATCAATTCATAGGTTCCACATTTATTTAGTCGCAGTTCTTCTTCCAGTATCTGGAAAAAATAAACATTTTGTTATAATAACATTTATGTATAAAGTTAAAGGAATGCAATGTATGAAGGAACATTAAGTTGATTTCATTGTACAAGTAAATAAAGCTTGTGACTGACCCTATAACTACACAGTTCAAATTTAAAAGCAACTCCATTTAAACATTATGTTTTGCTTCATTGCATAACTCTTTGTGCAAAAATCTGGACAGGGTCTAAAATAATGGGGGACAAAGGCCCAAAAATTGGGACATATTTTAAATATTGCTCTTATAAACTTATAAAGTTGCTAGAATAACATGATCTGTGCTAGCATGTATTTTCTGAAGGATATAAAGACCAAAAATATAGGCAAAAATCTGTACATTCTGCAAACATCTGGACAGTTGAGAGCTATGCTTCATTTTGTTTTTCTACTCTTTAATTCAGTGGTAAGAAGTTTTCAAACAAAAGCAACTAGATTTACGAATTATCCCTTCTGTTTTCTGTTTAAACCTACTTTTGCAGCTTCTTTGCTTACCCTTTTAGTTTTTTTTTTTTTTTTTTTTTTGTGAAAACTTGTATTGATCTATTTTGGTATGTGTCCAGTCATGTGTTATATTATATAGCAATTTCATTAAGGGAAGGAAAGGCATTTACTGCCTTGAGAAAACAGCGTATTTAAGTCACTAGCAAAGCATCAGTATAAATTCTTAAACCTAGGTAAAGGTTGCAAAGTTAATCTTTATAAATGGGTGTTAACAAGAAGGCCAGCATCACACTACAGACAGAATATTTAATAAGAAGTTATGTACTCACCATAACTATCATGTTTGTTGTCCATCTCGCCTTCCTTCTTTGATGGTTGGGTTCAGAACCGAGGATCAGTTCTGACTCAGCCTTATTCAAAAGCTCAAGAGCTTCCACCGGCTTGTGGCTACACCCTATCCCATGATGCTCCAGGACTATTCCCCAGATCTTGTTTGCAGATAAAAACATACACCTTATGTCTAACCCAAAAAGACTGAGAAGAGATTCAGAAACTTTGGTAATCAGTTTTGCCAGTAAGACTGCCTGATCCTCCATGGTGGGGGAAGGAAGGTGGGATGCACGAATGAAGGTGAGATGGACAACAAACATGGAACGTTATGGTGAGTACATAACTTCTTAATGTTATGTTGTCCGATCTCGCCTTCATGCTTTGCTGGTTGGAACAGTGTCCCTAGCATCTTCTTTCTTGGGTGGCTACTCTTCAGAACAGTGGACCCAAAAGAGGCCCTGTTCCTGGAGGCCAAATTGACTTTGTAATGAGTGACAAAGGTATGAGGCCTTACCCATGTTGCTGCTGCACAGATGGAATCCATAGGTAGCCTCGCCTGGAAGGCAGATGAAGTTGAATTAGCTCTTGTGGAATGGCCTTTCGCTTTCCCTGAGAGTTCTCTGTTCTGGGAATTGTATGTATAGGTGATACAGTCTGTAAGCCATTTAGAAAGTGTGACCTTTGAAATTGGGAACCTTTTCTCCTTGTCTGAAAAAGACAAACAGCTGGTCTGACTTTCTAAAATCTGTTGTTCTATGCATGTAGAAACGCAATTGTCTATGCATGTCCAACTGATGTAATTTATATTCTGCCTTGTTGCCATAGTTTGGGAAAAAACTGGTAAGTCAATGGATTGATTTAAATTGGCCTCTGAACATACTTTTGGTAGGAAGGAAGGGTTAGTTCATAAGGAAACTATCTTTGTGAAAGTTTAAATATGGATTATGTATAGACAAAGCTTGAAGTTCAGACACTCATCTAACAGACGTTATGGCCACCAGTAGTGCTGTCTTCCACGACAAAAACTTTGTGTCACATGATGATGCAGGTTCAAAGGGGGGGTGCAATTAGAAGAGACAGAACAAAATTCAAGTCCCATGGTGCTCGAGGCTCTTTCACTGGATGTCTTAAGTAAGAAAGTACCCTTTAAAAATGCTTTACAAAGCCTGTGGGACATGATTTTTAGACCCATGATAGTTTGATATAGTGGCCAACTGAACTCAGATCATAGCTGCAGTCACCCCTTCGTTAAAAAGTTTATTCAGAAAATCTAACACTGCTGTGATAGGGGCAGTCAAAGGATCAATGTGGTTCTTAAAAGCCCAGAGGGAAAATCTCTTCCATTTGCTTGAGTATAATTTCCTGGTTGATGCCTTGTGAGAGGAAATCAATATATGTCTGACTGCAGGGGAGATATCAGGGAGCCTGGCTATTTGTGGAACTGGAGCAGCCAAGCTGCAATTTTAGGATGGAATGTCCCCGACAAATGAGTCAGGAGGTCTGGAACTGGATCCAGAATCCACGGTTCCTCCTGGAGATGGGGCCACAGAAAGGAGAACCAAATCTGATGAGGCCAGTATGGGGCAACGAATATCATTGTGCTTCTCAACCTGCTGGCCTTCTGAAGGACCTTTGGAATCAAGGGAAAAGGTGGAAGGGCATAAAGGAGGCCCGGGGCCCAATTGTTTACAAGTGCATTCCTTGGTGACTGCCCCGGAGGTGGAATTAGGGCATAGTAGCTGCTGCATTTGGCGTTCATGGACGTGGTGAAGAAGTCACAGCAAGGCTGGCCCCAGTGGTGGAAATTCTCTTCTGCAACTTCTTGTTTTAGGGACCACTCATGAGGCATCAGAATAGCTCTGCTGAGCTTGTCCGCTACCACGTTGGATTTCCCCGGGATGTGCGTTGCTGTCAGAAAGCATTGAGACGAGACTGCCCATTGCCATACTCTTTGTGCCTCTCAACATAGAGGGTAGGATTTTGTTCCTCCTTGTTTGTTTAAATACCACACTGCTGACATATTGTCTGTCTGAATTGCAATTGTTCCTGTTGGAAGAGAATCTTGGAATGCTTGCAATGTGAAAAGCACCACTCTCATCTCTTGGACATTGATATGCAAGTGGTTTTCATGTTCCTGCCAAACACCTTGGACAGTCTTTCCCAGATAATTCCCCCCACCCCATCTAAGAAGTGTCCATGGTCACAATGGCTACTAGTTGCGGAAAGACAAAAGGTCGGTCTAAGGTCACTTGACTTGACTGGAGCCACCAGTGTAGGTCCTTCTTGCAGGATTCTGTGATGATGATCTTGTGAGACAAAGGTAGATCCTGCATGGACCACTGGGAAAAAAGCAGCCATTGAAGAACTCTCACATGTAGATGAGCTAGAGGTGCCAGAATTATCACAGCTGCCATGGTATCCAGAACCTTTAACACAGTTTTTGCTTGAACTTTCCTTTTGGATAAGATTGATTTAATGATACAATGTCTGGATCCTGTCGGGGGTAAGTGTGGCCAGCATTTTGCTTGTGTGTAACTCTGCACCTATGAACACGAGATGCTGTGATGGCAACAAGGCAGATTTTTCTAAATTTGCTGTAATGCTTAGCTGAGAACACAGATGCATGGTTTTGTCCCTCGCTTTTGTTAGTAGTTGCTCGGTGGTGGCAGTTAGGAGCCAGTCATATAGGTATGGAAACACCTAGAATCCAAGACACCTCAAGTGAGCTGTAACCACTGTCATACATTTGGTGAACACTCTGGGGGCTGTAGTGAGACCAAAAGGCAGGACTTGAAACTGGTAGTGACTGGCTCCCAGCTGAAAGTGCAAATGTCTCCTGGATCGCCTGTCCATTTTTATGTGGTAGTATGCATCCTGGCAAGATCTATTGAGCACATCCAATCATCTTTGCCCAAAAAGGGGAGTATCAACTGCAGTGTCACCATCTGGAACTTTGATTTCTCGATGGACTTGTTTAGTCTGCTGAGATCCAGAATGGGCCTCCAGTCCCCTGTCTTTTTTGGAACTAAAAAGAACCTTGAGTAAGTTCCGGATCCAATTTAGTCTGCAGGGACAGTTTGGATGACTAATTTTTCTAGTAACTTTTGTATCTCTAGAGTTGCATAATCCCTTTGACTGAGTGGAACATCTGGGATTGATTTTTTTTCTAAAGGGGGAGAGGAAAAGGGTATGTAATAACCTCTGGATATGATCGTTTGTACCCATTTGTCTCTTGTGATTTCTAGCCAGGTGTTTGGGTACAATGACAACTGACCCCGACTGCCTCCAGAGATGGACAGATGGGCCTCCTCTCAGGAGTGCTGAAAGGGCTTTCAAGGAAAGGAGTCCCTGTCACCCTGATTCTGCAGACCCCCTCTGCTGCGAGGTCAGCATCTTCCATTGTTACTTCCCCCTCTGCCCCTAGGGGATGTAAACACCACATGCATCTGGAAAGGCTCTTTGGGACTTGTGGAACCACATTTTCCCTCCTTTCTGGCCTTTGGGATAAGGCCTAGTGGGGAGAGAGAAATGGACTCCCACAGCAGACAGAGTCTTTCCCTCCTGTCCACACCTGGTTATAACGTTGGGCCCGAACAAGGATGAGCATCAAAAGGGCATTAATAAAGGAAGACTTGAAGGGTTCTACAAATTCGCATAAGCACATCCAGGAATGTTTCCTTAAGGAAAGTACCTGCTGCCTTGCTCACTCCATCGGCCAAATAAGAGAGCAATCGCATTGAGGAGTTTACCAAGGAGTTTAAGATGGAAACCTGGGAGGAAACTTATCCAAAACTCCTGCAGCTATAGTACCTTGAAGGGTGTCTCTTAGCTCCTTCAGGAGATCCCTCTGCAGTCTGGTGAAATGGGTTAGGTAGTTCAGCGATCTAAGGGTAAATACTGCTGATGAAAATATTCACTTTCCATATCTATCCATCCTTTGAGATTCTTTGTTCAGTGGATGAACAGATGAGGAAGTCTCTGACAATTCCTTCTTTGTGGCCGCTGCCACCACCATAGCATCTACCAGGACACCTTTACTGAGGAACTCCTTTTCCGTGGGCACTATGATAAATTTATTTGGCCTCCTAGGAACAGGTTCCACGGAATCTGGAGAGCCCCACGCCTTTCAACTGATTACATTCATTAAATGGTCAAAAGGTGGAAACACCCAAAAGGTGGAAGGGCAAGGCCCAAAAGCCTCCAGGTAGACCGACTTGTCCTCAGAAGGATTGGTGGGCTTCCAGCCACCCCTCTGATTAAGGATCTCCAGGATGTCTGCAAAGGAGACATCCTCAGAGGGTGACCATGGGGACCATTCTGACTCGAGGTCCGTGTCTGAAGTGATGGACTCCTCCGGGGAGTCCAGATGCTTCCTCTTACACAACCTGTTCTGAGGGACCTCCTCAGAGGGGTACTCTGGAGAGGTTTCGGAAGAGATAGTTTTGCCTGGTGGGTCTTCCTGGGGCTTAGGGTCGCTGCGCTTGGGGGGAGAGATGGAGCTGAGACCGACACTGGCGCCTTTGGGGGAAGACAACTTGGACCAGACAGCAGAGCAGTCTGAGGTGACAGCATTTTCTCCATAAGCTCAGAAGCCCCCTCACTCCACTTTGAGGAGATCCCTGGCTCTGAAGAACCAAAAGACCGACCCCAAAGCAGAGTGCTTGGCTTGAAACCGATGTAGGAGCCGAGCTCAACCACGCCGAGGCTCCGAGGGGTATACTCCCCTCCCCGGACCTGATGGGAGAACATCGGCTCCTAGACTCCTCAAGTTCCAATGGAACCAAGGAAGTCGGAACAGTAGTTGGAATAAGTAATCCTGTAGCAGGTTCTGGTCCCAACGGTTCCTCTGCGATCTGGTCCAAGTGCTTTGGCTCTAAAAACCCTGGGTCAGGTCGGAGGAGGAACCAAAGAAGGGAAGTGGTCTTAGCCGGCTCCCTACCTCTTTAGGTTGGAGTCGACAACATTTTTGCTAGCGTTGGTGTCTGGAGGAGTCTCATCACCACCCGCTCCACATCATCATCTGATAAGCTTCTGGGGGATCAGGAGGACAAGTTGGAGATCTCGCTCTTTGTAGGATTGGAGACCTCAAATTAGGAGATACCAGTGCCAACATAGGGGACCAGCTCCTAAACTGAAACTTCCTCGGCTTTGATACCCAATTGGAGTTGACAAGGGAGACTTTTCAGATCCAAGAGCCCTTGGTTCCAAGACAGATTCCTTCGATACTTTTTTTGGTGGCTCCAAAGTCAAAGCAGAAGATGAATCCCTTTTGCCCAACTTCTCTGACCTAAAAGAAGAAGGGGATTTGTCTGCAGATTTAGCACTCTGAGTCCATTCTAAAGCCTCTGTAAAGGGAACTTTCAGCAAGCCTCTCACAATCAATTTATTTTTACACTTCAGCAAAACTCTGAAGCTAAAAGCATGACAAAATGTGCAAGATTCTTGTAATTGAAGGGCACCTAAGCAGTACACACAACTGGTGTGCCCATCTGTCAGAGACATCTTCTGACTGCACCTGTCACACTTCTAGAAACCTGAAGGTTTCGGCTCTTTAGGATCCTTTGACATTTTACAGAAACAACCAGAAACACACAGTAACAATAACACCAGGAATGCTATATATATATATATATATATATATATATATATATATATATATATATATATATATATATATAATATATATATATATATGTGTGTGTGTATATATATATATATATATATATATATATATATATATGTGTGTGTGTGTGTGTATATATACATATAAATGCTACCTTAAAGCCAGAACAACAAACTCAACAATGATTTTTTTTAGCTAAACAGCAGAATAGAGAAGTTCTCTAACTTAAATAAACTAGTCCTACTAACTACAAGACAAAGATGGAAAGGGAGAAAAATGGGGAATGGCCTTCTAAGTTAAACAGGCCACAGGGAGCCCTCTAACTTAAACAAGCTACCTTGAAAAGTGGGGATTCAACAAGCTCTCTAACTAAAATGAGCTTGAAAGCCGGGATAGGGGAGTTCAACAGAACAACAGGCCTGGCAAAAGAATGACGGCCCAGACAAAAAAAACAGCAAACAGTAGAGGCTTATATAAGCTGCACTAAGAAAAACTAGCACTAAGTTAAACAACAACAACTAATAACTACTAATACTATGTTTAAAGAGAAAACAGAACAATTATAAGAAAAAAATTTTCCAGTTAGCCAGGAGCCTGTATGAAAGTCACCTGATCTGTTTAGCAGCAAACGAGATCTGGGGAATAGTCCTCGAGCATCATGGGATATGGTGTAGCCATAAGGCAGTGGAAGCTCTTGAGCTTTTGAATAAGGCCGAGTCAGAACCGATCCTCGGTTTCGAACCCAACCAGCAAAGAATGAAGGAGAGATAGGACAGCATAACAACTACAGTTTTGAACCTGAAAAAAGTAAGTATACTTTTTAGTAACTATTTTACAATCTACCTGAAAAAGATAACACAACCCATATGTTAAGAATTTTTCCCTCTGAAAATGATGCAACTGGTCAAATTAACAGTTTGACTAAGTTTTGTTTTCCTATAACATGATAAATGCATTACTTACAAGGGCAGCTTTAGCAACTCTGGAGCTTAATTTGGATACTTTTGGTGGGACTCTCCAGACCCACCCTTGGGGCCATACCTGGGTCACTTCCCTTTCTGGAACATCGAGGAGTAATCTCCAAGCTGATCCTTTTCCCTTAAACAATGTCAGGTCATAACAACTACATGCTGTATGTAAAAGCTATAAAAAGGCTGTTCTTTGATCTGGTGCTTCTTCCCTTCTGAGGAGCATCAGGTTCTAACCTAGTTTCTAATGCCCTCACACTATATTGTCGATTAGGACTGAAGGAAAAAAAAAAAAAAAACAAAACAAAAAAAAAAAAAAAAAGTGGAGCAGCTGTCCCCTTTGCCCCACCCTCTCTACACTTCTGCTTCCCCATGTGGTATCCTGGACTTAAGATTGTTTTTGATTAGGTGTCAGAAATATATGTTATTATATTGTATTAAAAACAGCATTTATATTTATTAGTATATATATATATATATATATATATATATATATATATATATATATATATATATATATATATTTACAAGAAACAAAACAGAACCATCTTTATTTGTCAGGAAACCTTCACTATTTACTGTTTTGCAAACTGTTTCTAACAAATAATGTTTGTCTTTAATACAGTGTAATAGTATACACTCTTAATAACTAAAATCCTTCCTTACATCCAGTACTGCATGCTTGAACTTTCTCTGTTTAGTCTGAATCGTTAATAGCAAGTAGAAAAAAAAGTTCTAGAAGAAGCCCATTTTGGCACCATCACACTGTGCAAACCAAAAAATATTTAATTTCTGCAACTTTATTTAATAAAATTATGATATCTCCTAGCAACACAGTGAGTAAAATAGCATCATGAAAATATTTACATTGGGCAGTCTATATATTATGCAATTATCCACAGTCTGAAGTGGTTTGGACTTTAAAAATAAGAAACTGAAACAAGCAAATCATGACTTAATATCAAGTGTGTGGTCAAAAATCAAAATATTACAGGATTCCAGGTTTAGCACCCTAAAATTATTCACTGGATGTATAACCTTGTGTAATAAGTAGGTGCAACTTTCCAGAATAATTACAACATTTAAAATAGACGTTTAATAGCCAATTCTGTAAAGATGTCCATAACTGTGTTTATCTATCTATACAAATTATACACACACACACACATGTATATGTGAAGACTTTAGTGAGTTGAATGTTTTGTAATATTGAACATTTTTTCTGCCAGTACGAGTGACTGGATAGTCAAATGATCACAGCGTGATGGCATTAGTTTGCGCAAGATCAGGGTACAATGAGGATTGGGAATTTACCCTTTCCCCACTCTTGTGCGAACTTTGACTTAGTATATATAAATAGCAGTGAGTGTAGGGGTGCAGCCCCCTATGGGAGTCTCCCTGCAAAAAATATTTTTGTGTGTGTTTTGTTTTAGATATTTTGAGTTTCATTCTTTTTAGATCAATATTTTTACTTTCAGTGTGTATGACTTTCATATATATATATATATATATATATATATATATATATATATATATATATATAAAGATAGATAGATATAGATATGGATACATATTTATAAAAAGATATAGAGACCCCCCACACACACACCATTCAATGTTATACATACATACATGCATATATATATGTGTGTGTGTGTATGTGTATATATATATATATATATATATATATATATATATATATATATATATATATATACATGTAAAGCAAATATTAATTTACAACTAACAGTTTTTACTTTTTTGGTGACTGCATGACCTGTATTCAAATAATTTCTTTTTCTCCATGCATTGTGGGTTCATCAAGGAACATGCTGTAGAAATTCCAGTTCAGAGATAGAGCATAATGAGGAAGATGTCACTAGCAGCTCAGACCCCAAGGCTGCTCTCTCTGCCAGGGACCTTGCAAGAGGAAAATCTCAACAGTAATAAAGGCTTAGTGTAATGCAGAAACCTTCTGAGATAAGGCTTCTGCATTGTACTAAGCCTTTCTAAATCCCAGCACTGATCTTCTTAAATAGAATTTTTCAAAACTGTACCTTGAAAGACAAGCATACTATTATATCACACGGATAGTGATGTCTATTTAATACTTTTTTGTCCAAATGTTTGCTAAACATTCAACAATACACATCATTTTTCTCCACCTATGCTTGTACCTCTGTTGGCATGCGCATTTGTATACATATGTTCCTAAAATCTTATAGGTTCATAGATAGGTACTAGGCTATTGGCCCTAGGACCTATATAAGCCTAGCCAAACAGTACCCTGGCTTTTGCCACCCAAGAAAATTATTTTCCTGTGCCCCTATCAAGCAGAGCCACAGAAGTGATCTCCGGGGTGAATTTTCTATCTCCCATCCAATCATCAAAATTTTTCTTGAAGAGTGCTAATGAGGGGCTTTGTTTGATATAGATAGGTAGTTTGTTCCAGAGTATGGGAAGTCTCTGAGACAGGAATCTATCCCTCCAGCATGTTCTGTTTATTGTGGTGACAAGGTTTAGGTCCCTAGAGCGTGTAGCTCGGAGGGATTATGATTTCTTTACATGGATCATGTCCAACAGCTCTGGGTTTGACATAGCTTTGTATGTTAGTCAGAGATTGCCTCTGAGTAGGCGATATGCGACAGAGTAAAGCTGGCGGTTTTTGAGACGGTCTGCATAGGGCATCTGTTTGAGGCCGATAATCCTCTTTGTGAGGTATTTCTGTGGCCTTTCCAGTTGTTGTAGATGTCTTGTGAGGTACATACCAAAAGAGGCATTGTACTCTATAATGGGTCTAATGAGTGATGAGTAGAGGGGAACAATGACCTCTTTTTTCCTGGATGAGAAACCTTTTGTGATGAGGTGTGCCACGTAGAAGGATTTCCTGACTACTGTGGTGATGTGATTATTAAAGGAGTGACTACTGTCCACTTGTGTCCCAAGGTCTCTTATCACACTTTCAGTGTTAAGTAGACTACCGCCTATGTGGTAGTTCATGGGTACAGAGTTTTTACCTAAAGGGATGACAGTGCACTTTTTGGCATTGAGCTTGAGGCCATGGCTTTGACACCAGGCATCTGTCTCAGTGAGGCCCTTTTGTAGGATGTCCACATCGTTAGGAGATTTGATTATGGCTCCTAGTTTGCAGTCATCTGTGAAATATGTTAGCCAAAGACCTTCTGTTTTAGCCTGTACTTCTCCCTGGGCCTCTGTGGAAAAGGGACAATTACTCATTCTGATTAGTAAAAACAAACAAATAAATAAATACATTAACTTTCACAATATCTTACACTATTCAACATTCTGTGTTCAGTATTATGTAGAATTTTAGCATATGATCTTCCAAAGCAACTCAAAAAAGTGAATATCTCCTGTTTTAAAGAAGAGTCAGTGAAGAGCCAAGTTAGCACAGAGTCATGGACTGAGGTCAGTCCATCAGTGAGAGAAAAGGTGTGCACTGATTTCCATTTAGTAGCCCCACAGATCTCCTGCACCGAGAAGCCACACAATGGAAGAGGTCCTTGAGGCAACTGAAGGTCTGATTGAACAAAACTGTAGATAAATGGGAGGCTACCTGCCAGGCAGCCAATAGCCGACATCTATTTAGTTGTATGCTTGTCAGCCATGGCTTTAATGGAGATACAGAACAGGTGGAAAGCTTTCCTCTTAACTTCACACCATGTATATCATTGTTATAATGAGGAAATAGTTGTTTTGTAATGGACAGTCACATGACAGTGCATTAAGTGTCTGAAGTGGCAGTCTGTCAAGTGAGGTCACTGTTGGGGAGTTTCCCTTACCCCGAAGTGCACTAACCTCAAAAACATATGAAATGCATGTAAATAGATGGTGTGGGCAATTTCTGCCCCCTTGAGAAAAAACGTTTTAAATTATTGTGCCAAAGCCATTTCAGAGTTTTTATTTGATGAAAGAAAATCTTTAATAAAATTATTTTGTGAAAGTCTGACCTACAAACTTTCAGTGTGCAAGTGTTTATTATCAATGCTTTGTTGGTTCTCCGACTTATCCCAACTCTCCACTTTCGAAGGAGCCAACTAGTTCATCACAACTGGTCAAGTAGTCAGCTCTCTAGATAACATAGAAGTCAATATTTTTTGTAGCGAGATGTCCCCCCCGTTGCAGTTTGCATGCGGAGGATTTTAGCCTCTGTATCTCTCTTACCTATACATACTTAGTCTATGTAATGCAGTGATGAGAAAAAGACAGTCACCACCCAGTGACAGTGTAAAACCTGGATTAAAGGCAGTCTTTTTATTCCTTTAAATGGCTTCCTAATGAAACTCCAACTGCTTTGTGATCAACTATCATAAGGGTGATCAGAAAATATCAGAAAAAGGACAAAGAGAATTACATTTCAAAAGCAAAAAAAAAATGAAAAAAACAAAACAAAAAACAAGCAGAAGCATCCATGCCTATCCAACCACTGGTTCACCTTATTATTTCTTCCTGATAGTATTCCTGTCATAACCCTTAACTAGGTGGACCCTACATTTTTGGGATGTGAACCACAACAGCACATGACGTGTAGTCCTATGAAATAAGGAAATCCATCAGGGAGCTGCCTGGCAGAACCAACAGCCAACATCCTTATAGCAGCTAGTCAACATCCTTAACTGAAGGAGTAGCAGAGAGACTCAATTGTGAGTTTTTTGGTGTCCACCATGGAGTGATCCAAAATAAACACAGAAGCCGGTAGAACAGAATATATACTTTAATAACACGTAAAATAGAATAAAATAAAATACACAACAGAAAAATTAAAAGGTGAGCGCTTTCACACCACTACTAGGTGCTTCATCATATCTGCAAACCGCATAAAATATTCTGAATATATACAGATTTGATTCAACTAATTAAGCTATTTCAACCAATCACCGTTTTAGACCTCTTGATTTCAATGCAGGTCTTAAAGGGACATATTCATTTAATCTTTTATGCCTGTGAGCAGCTAATTTAAGGATCCATTTCATTTCAAGACATTGTGTGTGAGTCTTACTATCACCCCCTCTAACAGTATCACAAAATTTCTCGATAACTATGAATTTGAAGCTATGTGTAGCATTTACTACATGTTTCGACAAAGCATTCTTTGCATCTTGCCTGTTATTACTGTATATGTGTTCTCTTATATGGTCTCTAAAACATCTATTAGTTTTCCTGACATAATAGCAATTACACATTTGGCAGACAGCAAGTTATGTTATTGGTTGAAATATCTTAATTTATGTGTTGTATGTTTTATTTTGTTCTATTTTATGTGTTATTAAAGTGTACATTCCATCCTACAGCTTCTGTGTTTATTTTGGATTGCTCATTATTATTTTTGACATCAGCAGCCCGCTCTGTTTTGTTTCTTTTCCACCAGAGAGTGCAAAGGCATTGGGCTGCCCAAGTCTCTCCCTCTGAGAAAGGAGATCTTGCCTGCCAGACACTTCAAACCCCACCCACTTAGCCCCTTCGGCAACTAAAGTCTGTTCCTGAACTCGGGATGCCAATGGCACAAGCAGGCACCCTGCCTCTGTACCATCAGGTTAAATACTGGCTTTCTCATATTGAGTGCATATAACAGTGATGATCCCAAGTGTGTCACAAAGTAGAGTAACACTCTCCCGTTCAGTCAGTTGAAAATAGTGTTGAGAAACTATGAAATCTGCAAGCTGAAACCCAATGAGATGGTGTTCTTTGGGTTACATTTCATCAAAAGTTAGAAAAGCCTGCTCAGTTTGAAATTTGTAATTAGAATTTCAGTCACAGTGAGCGAAGTATGGTGGGTGATTAATTCCATAGTAATCATTACATTGAAATAACATTAAAAAATACACCATCATTCACAATGAAGCTGTATGTCTACATCATCCAAAGCTAGGTAATGAATAAGAATGTGTCAGAAACATTCCTTTACAGTATCAATAACGGAAGAGAGAAGCTAATGGGTGATATGACCATGACAGATACTAAATCAGAGAACAACAGCAAAAAGCATACTGAAAAGCATTTCCTCTCAGAACCACACCTGGAGTATGCCACATGCAAGTAATAATGAAACCTATCGGTACCATACCAGGAGTATGCCACATGCAAGTAATAATGAAACCTATCGGTACCATACCAGGAGTATGCCACATGCAAGTAATAATAAAACCTATGGGTGCCATACCAGGGGTATGCCACATGCAATTAATAATGAAACCTATCAGTACCATACAAGGAGTATGCCTGCCACATGCAAGTAATAATGAAACCTATGGGTGCCATACCAGAAGTATGCCACATGCAATTAATAATGAGAACTATTGGTACCATACCAGGAGTATGCCACATGCAAGTAATAATGAAACCTATTGGTACCATACCAGGAGTATGCCACATGCAAGTAATAATGAAACCTATCAGAACCATACCAGGAGTATGCCACATGCAAGTAATAATGAAATCTACTGGTACCATACCAGGAGTATGCCACATGCAAGTAATAATGAAACCCATCAGTACCATACCAGGAGTAGGCCACATTCAAGTAATAATGAAACCTATGGGTACCATACCGGGAGTATATCACATGCAAGTAGTAATGAAACCTATCAGTACCATAGCAGGAGTATGCCACATACAAATAATAATGAAACCTATTCTTAAAAAATATTATGCATATGTATAATTAGTAGTTAATATACTGTATGTTTAATGTTAAATAAATATTATTAATGAGTACAATAGAAGGAGCATGCTACATGCAAGTAATAATGAAACCTACCGGTACCATACCAGGAGAATGTCACATGCAATTAATAATGAAACCTATCAGTACCATACAAGGAGTATGCCTGCCACATGCAAGTAGTAATGAAACCTATTGGTACCATACCAGGAGTATGCCACATGAAAGTAATAATGAAACCTATTCTTAAAAATATTATGCATATGTATAATTATTAGTTAACATACTGTATGTTTAATGTTACCATGGTGGCACAGCGGTAGTGTTGTTGCCTCACAGCAAGAGTTTCTCCTGTTCGATTCTTGGCTGGAGTGCCTTCTGTGTGGAGTCTGCATGTCCTCCCCGCAGACGAGTGGCCTCCGAAAGACATGCGTGAATGGGCGTGCCTTCGTTGAAGGTTGGGCATCAGGCTGGCAACTCGGCACCATAAAAATTGACTACAAATCATTAGCGGATCGGAGTTCCACAGTAGTGACCCCTAACCGGGAAAAGCCAAAAAGACAAACATACTGTATGTTTAATGTTAAATAAATATTATTAATGAGTACAATATAAGGAGTATGCCACATGCAAGTAATAATGAAACCTATCAGTACCATACAAGGAGTATGCCACATGCAAGTAATAATGAAACCTATCGGTACCATACCAGGAGTATGCCACATGCAAGTAATAATGAAACCTATTGGTACCATACCAGGAGTATGCCACATGCAATTAATAATGAAACCTATTGGCACCATACCAGGAGTATGCCACATGCAAGTAATAATGAAACCTATCAGTATTGTACCAGGAGTATGCCACATGCAAGTAATAATGAAACCTATTGGTACCATACCAGGAGTATGCCACATGCAAGTAATAATGAAACCTATCAGTATCGTACCAGGAGTATGCCACATGCAAGTAATAATGAAACCTATCAGTACCATAACAGGAGTATGCCACATGCAAGTAATAATGAAACCTATCAGAACCATTCCAGGAGTATGCCGCATGCAGGTAATAATGAAACCTATTGTTACCATACCAGGAGTATGCCACATGCACGTAATAATTAAACCTATTCTTAAAAAAATTATGCATATGTATAATTATTAGTTAATATACTGTATATTTAATGTTAAATAAATATTGAGTACAATTAAAATTAATATAAAATTGGTTAAATGGTTGTTTTATAAAAACTAGTCATGTGGCAAAGATGTCAGGTCCTGTGAAGGAAAAATGCTGAGGTACAAGATCTGTTGCATTAAGGATTAATAAAAGCATGGCTAGTGTAGGTCAGAGTGCAAAGTATGTGTGCTTATATCTTTAAGAAACATGTGAGGCTGTACGTGCACGTATATAACCCACACATGTGCACAACCTTAGTGCCATTTTGTAGATGCAGCTAGGGAGTGAGCATGCATGATCTTAGTCATTCATTATATACAAGTTATTTAAGTTAGAATCAATAGTCAACAGTAGTAATGTGTTTGTAATAAAGGTGCTTGAACAGAACCCACAAGGACTCATTTATTCGTGTCCTAACACGAAAGTGACATGTTGTCAGAACAAGGATCGAAGAGAAAAGAATATTCCGAGCCATGAGATGTAAAGATGACAGCGAAGATAAAACTATGAGAAAAGTACACAAAAATAGCCAGAACGAAACAAAGGTAATGAGAAATTACACAAACTATTTACTCAATATGAAAGACAAAAAGGGGCATTACAAGGGCACAAACCGCATTATCAGGCAAGCGAAAAGTATGAAAAGTTTGGTAACTAAAGAAAATGTTTAAGATAAAAGTATTCGATAGAATGATTAACTGTAAAGCAAAATGAGTATCTTTAAAGCAAGAAATTAGCATGTTTAAAGCAAAATGAGAGTGTTTAAGATAAAGTTGGGCATGTTTAGAGTAAAAAGAGTATATTGGGTGTGAAAAGGGCTTAAATGAACAAAACGAATATAATAAAGAAAAATAAAGGGCATATTGAGCAAAATAAATCAAGGCGACTATGTGTTTTGGCAAAGTGTTGTAGTTGGGCATAACTACGACTTCGTATTGTATCAAGGGCATAACTAAAAGTTATTTAAAGTATCTCAAAGTGTGTAAAAGTGCTTACAGTGTGTGCTTATTATTGTGCATGTATTTCAAATAGTTTATTGTGTGCAAATCCAGTCAAAGTATAGCCATTTCGAAAAGTTTCTTGTGCTGGGTGTGTCTGTTTGCAAAGTACCACCATTACAAGAGTGCTTCTTGTACTGTAAAGAGTTGCCTAACGAGGTACCGCCATTCTGGAGACATTTCAGTGTGCTGTATGCAGTTATTTGCAAAGTGCAATTACTTCAAAAGTTATTGAGTTTAAAGCAACAGTTGTTCAATTTATTCACATTGTGCAGTTACTTGGCATGTTTCTTATACTGATGTTTTCTTACAAAAGATGACATTACAAGAGTATTAAAGTGCTTGTGAGTTATTCAGTCACATCATAAAGTTCCCGAATGTTTTTTAAAATGATGATAAATTACTTTATCAAATCATGGAAAATGACTTTAGCATTTCTGTCTTTACTGATAACATTCCAAAGGCATCGAGAAGCACGAGAAGTTAAAGTATTGAAAAGCCCGAGAAGTTTATTTCACAAAGTCCAGCTGTTCAAAAGTACTACAAGTTTATTTATTCGCATAATTCCGAAAAGTCCAATGAAAGGTAGAAGTTCATAGTACAAAGGCATTGGACAATTACTGGCATTAATTCTGGCATATGTGCTTATTCGCAAACCCCTTTGCTGGTATGTGTTAATATGGCAGACAGATTTTGAAATCCCCTACCACTTGTATTTAATCAGAATATTACAGAGAACTAGAGAATATTTGAACAAGAGTATGATATTTCCATACAAGCAGCTTATGCAGATGGAGATGCACTCACCAGAGCATTCATTTTGCTAAACCTAGCAGGGACAGAGGCCATAAAAAGAGAGCGTTAATTTGTGTATGTACTGCAGGTGCAGACCGCCATATTGTTGTACAAGCTGAATCAAGGGAAGACCCCGAGTGTTTGAAGTGCAAGTTTAGAGAAATGTGCAACCCCCAGACGAATATTACATTTGAGAGGCATTTGTTTTACACAAGAGATCAGAAACCAGGGGAAACATTTGCAGCTTATATAACTGACTTGAGAAACAGAGCTAAAATGTGTCGGTTTGTTGATTTAAAAGATGAGCTAATAAAGGTCAGGCTTGCATGTGGTATTAACAGTGCTGCTGTGAGAAAGATTTTACTTTGTGATAGTGATTTAACGTTGAGCATAGCCATAGAGATTTGTCAAATCCATGAGGTAACAGAAAAACACACAAGTATGCTTGTGAGTGACAAGAGCATGGTTTCAGATGGTTCCAGGGCACACGTAGACTATGCAATGCATGGCAAACAAGAACAGGCTTAAGCATGTGGCAGCTACAGGATTTCCAAAGAACCCACGAGGTTTTCCAAAAAGTTCTAAGAAAAGTGCAAGCTCCAGCACCAGCTCAGTGCAGTATAATCGTGAATCAGCAAAACCCAAATCTAGCTTTATTGTTAACTGTCACAATTATGGTGCGAATCATGAGTCTAAAAGACAGAAGTGCTTAGCATATGGTCAGCAATGTTACAAGTGTAAAAAATGGAATAATTTCCAAACGTTTTGCAAATCAAGTAAGCCTCACACAGTTGTAAAGAAAGGTCACACAAAAAAGCAAGTTGATCAAGTAAAGCCGAAGCAGTCAGCTTTCTATGTGAATCAGTGCTTGGTAAGAGTTGATGCAATAAACTTATTAACAAGAAGTGAAGTGTTTTGTACTGTCCGGATTAATGGAAAATCCACAGAGCTCAAAGTAGACACTGGTTCAAAGTGTAATGTGATATCAGCAGACACAAACAAACAACTCAATGTAACCAGTAGTGCAAGACTTGTTGGTTATTGAGGTGAAGAAATTCAGACTGAGGTTCAGTGATGCTTTCATGTTATTTGGCTGAGAACTGTTACACCTTGTTATTCTACGTAGTCTGAAGAACAGTGCAATCTTTATTGGGTCTCAAAGATAGTTTAAGAATTAATCTGCTTTCTTTTGCTAAAGAAGTTCATCATGTGAATGCATTTCCGAATTCTAATTTTTCAGAAGCCATTTTCTTAGAGTATGCTGATGTTTTCGATGACAAATTAGGCAAACTTCCAGGTGTGTATTCCATGAAGTTAGACCCAGAGGTCACTCCAGTAGTCAGACTGCAAGAAGAGTTCCAATAGTGATACAAGATAAAGTCAAGGCTCAGTTGTATAAAATATTGTAGCAAGGTGTGATTTGTCCAGTCATAGAAGCATCGGAATGGGTGTCGTCAATGGTAGTCGCTCACAAAAAAGGCTCAGATGAAATCAGAATATGCATTGAACCAAGAGATCTGAACAAAGCATTAAAAAGACTGTATCATCCAATGCACACAGTCAAAAAGGTTGCAGCTCTAATACCAAATGCCACTGTATTTTCTGTTCTGGATGCAAAGAGTTCATTTTGGCAAGTGATGCTAGATCGCAGATCCTCATTTCTAACTACTTTTGGTACCCCATTTGGCAGATACACATTCCTAAGGATGCCATTTGGAATATATTCTGCAAGTGAAGTCTTCCAGCGTGCAATGGAGCAAATTTTTTCGGGTTATGCATGTGTCATAGTAGTAGATGATCTATTGGTTGGAGGCAATGGTGAAGCAGAGCATGACAGAAACCTCAAGAAAGTTCTAGACAGAGCATGTGAAGTGAACATGAAGCTCAATCCTCTGAAGTGCAAATCCTTTATGCACATAGGACATTTGTTTACAAGTATGGGCTTGAGACCAGACCTGACCAAGCAAGCAGCTATTCTAGAAATGTCAGCACCAGATAATGTGCAAGCTCAAAAGTGTTTTCTGGGCATGGTCAAATATTTAAGCAAATTTATACCAGACTTCACTGAGTAGTTAACAGCATCTTTAAGAGAGCTAACATGCAAAAATGTTGCATGGTCATGGTTAAAACATCACCAGAAGGCATTTGAAGACCTTAAGCAGAAAATTGCTACCCCACCTACCTTAAGATACTATGTTGTGAACAAACCAGTTATTCTTTCCTGTGATGCTTCAAAATTTGGCCAAGGTGCTATCTATTTCTTCAAGTTTGTTGCAGCCTAAGTCGAAGAACACTAAAACCATAAAGGTTCAATTATTTAAGAAGCATAATATCCAGAAATCTAGTTACAACCGATCGAGCAGATTACTTCATTTGTTGAGGGAAGGAGAGATGGTATGAATTCAGACAACAAAAGGATTTGATCGAATAGAACAGATTACAGGTATTTGTGCCAAGCCAAGATCTTACATGGTAAATTCCAAAGACATGGCGTACAGGAGGTATCACAGATATCTTCTTCCTGTACCATAATCATTTTCATTATTGCAATCACAACATTGTATCTTGTGATGTGGGCTCTAAATCAAAGAGTGAGTCAGACACTATTTCCAGACCAGAATGTGTTCAGAATTCTGACTCCATTCCAGAAAGTGATTGAAACTTTCCCCAGGTCAACCATTTTGCAGAAACTGTCCCAGTTGCTAAATCTAATTCCCAATTTTATGTCACATGATATGGACGAATGTCTAAATCAAGTGTGAAATACACAGCAGCGTGGACTTGATTGTACATACCTACATGTTTAATATTGTATAATGCATGCCTATGGATTATCTGTGATTTCTGCACGCCAAATAGTCTCATAGCAATTGTATGGTCTATTTCTCAAAGAGGGAGGATGTAGATCAGATTGTAAAGTATGTGTGTTTGTATCTTTAAGAAGCATGCGAGGCTGTACACACACATATATAACCTGCACACGTGCACAACCTTAGTGCCATTTTGTAGAAGCAGCTAAGGAGTAAGCATGCATGACTGTAGTCATTAATTTGTATATAAATTACTTAAGTTAGAGTCAGTCAACAGTAGTAATGTGTTTGTATGTAATAAAGTTGCTTGAACAGAACCCAAGATGACTCGTTTATTTGTGTCGTAACACGGAAATGACAGCTAGTGTCGCCGAGTGGCAGTTTGGATTTTCGGCAATAATGGAGAATACTGGACCGCATGTAAGTACAAATTCAGAATAGCAAGTGATGGGGTTAATGTAAAGTCCAGTGTTCTCCATTATCACCTGAAACTGTTACTGCCACTAAATATGATAAAAGTAAAAAGCTTTCCATTATTACTGAGCATATCACTTGGCTGTCCATGACATTAATTAGAAAAATTCTTAATGCTGAATAAATAACATGCCTTTCAAACATGGAACAGTGAAGAACACTTTAAAGTGAGCTCAAAAAAAAAAAACATGACAGAGTGGCTGATGCTGAGATAGTGGTACAGTGGGGATTAGGGAATATCCCCTTTTCTCCACTGTAGTGCAATCTTGGAGTAAGAATATAAAAGTAGGGGGTGTGGGGGGTGCAGGAGGCCCCCTACATAAACGTGTTTACTGTTTTTTTTTTAAATGTGTTTTGTTTTAGGGGTTTTTTGCAGCCTTTTGCGAAAGTGCTTTTTCGGTGAAAAAGCACTTTCACGGAAGTGTGCTTGACCTTTTCAGTTTTGTTGAAATGTGTCATCGGTAATAAGTCCCCAATCTAGTTTGAAGTCAAGGAGAGCACACCAACAGTGGAAGGTTATAATACCTTCCACACATTTAGACCAACTACTTCAAGGCAGGGACTAAAGGTAGAGTTGTCTCTATTTACATAAAAAATAAATATACTTCAAGGCTGGTCAAACAGAACAATGCACTTGAGCTGCTCCATGTTCAATTCACCATAGGTAAAATCCAATACCATTTCCTTGCAAGCTATAGGTCCCCCTCTATGACCCAAGAAACCCATACCATGTATTTAAATGTATTAGAAACACTAACCATCCAACTCGATACCATATTCATGCGTGACTTTAATTACACCACTGTTAACTGGGAATCCTATACGACATCAGATGTACATGCACAGAGATTCCTGGATTTTGTAAACACAAACACCCTGGACCAGGTAGTCAATAGACCTTGCTGGATCTGGTCCTCACTAATATGGGAGAGTGCTGCACACCCCCTACTATAATGCCTTCCCTGGTAAGGTCAGGCTACAAAATGGTCTCCCTTGAAGTAAAAATAAAACCTGGACCTCTAGCTCAACTGGGAATATTCAGGAACTATTCTAAGGCTAACCTCCTGCTATTAAGTGAGAACTTGTCAACATTTCAAGCCCGTATAAACCCTGAGAACACTTCTGCCTATGCAGAACTGTTCACAGAAACCCTGTACAAGCATGTTAATAGCTGCATAGAGATAGCTGTACCCACCAGGAAGAAGTACAGAACTAACTCAAAAAACAAGTCACTGTGGTGGAATAAAAAAAAAAAACAATTGAATGTATGACAGGAGGAAGAAAATCATGGCAAAAATTAAGAGGTGCATCACCCAGAAGGATAAAAGTACTCTCATCAAACTAAACAAACAACTCAGAGGACAAATAAAGTCTACTAAAGCCAAATTTGAGGTAAGTTTGGCCCACAGGCCAAGGACAACCACAAAGCATTATTTAACTATGTCCACAACCTCAAAGGCAATACACAGTTGCGTGCAGAGCTCATTGTAAATAGAGCCACCTATACTGAGCCAGAAGATATAGCAAACCTCCTGGCCGATAAATTCAGTTCCAACTTTACTCATCTCTCTCCCTCAACCTTACCTCAGGAAACATCATCAAATATAACTCTCCCTACTATCACTAGGGAAGAGATCCTTAATGCTCTCTCTAAGACCAAGAACACTGCATCAATGGGCCCAGACAATATCCCAGGATACCTTCTAAATAACATGTAACATGACCTATCAGGCCCTCTGGAATTACTATTTAACTGTAGCTTCCAAACAGGCTTCGTGCCTCACGAATGGAGAAAGGCAACAGTCATCACTCTGCACAAAGGTGAGGCATCTACAGACCCTGGAAACTATAGACCCATAAGTCTCACTAGTCTTATATGTAAAACCATGGAAAGAATTATCATGGAGATGATCAACAGAGATATAGTAAACTTCCAGACACTGGACCCAACTCAGTTTGGTTTCGTCAAGGGCAGATCATGCCTACTCAACCTGGTGGACTTCTTTGACAAGGTCACCAAAGCACTGGATAAGGCACAATCATTCACACTGCCTACCTTTGACCTGGCCAAGGTATTTGACACAATACCCCACCTGGGCATTGTTGACAAACTCAAGAGGTTAGATACAAACCCTTATGTCACCCAGTGGATAGTGAACTGACTCACAGATAGGACCCAGGAAGTTAGAATTGGGGAGTCCACCTCTACAAAGAGGCCAGTCACAAGTGGAGTCCCTCAGGGATTAGTCCTTGGTCTCTGGCTGACTAAATTTGCAGATGATTGCAAATTAGGAGCTGTCATTGAATCTCACACTGAAATAAATGTTCTCCAGAAGGGGCTGACACAGACAAATAACTGGTGTCAGAGCCATGGACTAAAACTAAATGCCAAGAAATCCATAATAGTATCCTTTGGGAAGTCATCCATCCCTGGTAACTATCATATTGACAACACATCCCTTAGAGCTGACCCAGTAGTCAGGGACTTAGGGACACACATAGACAGTAATCTGGCCTTTGACCATTATGTGTCTACAGTGATGAGGCAATCATTCTATATTGTGCAACTTATAAACAAAGGTATGGCATCTAAGTCCAAGGAAGTCATTGTTCCACTGTATTCGGCATTCATCAGACTTATCATTGAGTACAGTGACCCCTTTGGTATGTACCTAACCAGGCATATCCAACAACTGGAACGTTCACAGAGGTTCCTCACTAATAGAACACAGGGCATAAGTAATATGTCCTATGCAGACTGCCTCAAGGCCCTATCCCTGTATTCTGTCTCCTACAGGCTTTTGAGGGGAAATCTATGCCTGTCATACAGGACATTGTCAGACCCCACTCTGATGGGCCTCCTCCATATCAACAAAACAAACAGTAGCAGAATTACCTGTTCTAAAGACTTAAACCTTGCCTGTGATATCAATAGGACCTGCTGGAGAGATAGGTATGTATCCCAGAGACTACCCAGTCTATGGAACAGGCTTCCAATCCATGTGAAGCAGAGATCCTCCCTAATCCAATTCAAGTACAATGTGGACAAGTGGATAGGAAACCAGAAATTCATCCCTGGTTTGGCACCTATGTCTCTAATGCAAACAGGTAATGTGTAAATGGCTCATCTCCCAGGCCCATCCTTACACTTATCAAGGGTATCAGAACTTGTCAGAGATTTGGGATGCATGGCTAGGCTTAAAAAGGCCCTTGTGGTTGTTAGCCTAGTAAATATCTATGAACCTATGAACATTCCTCATGATGAGGTGACTTGAAAGGTATGCGTAACAGTAATGGGTTTTCTACCCATTATTTTTAGCTTTGCACCGTTATATTGAACAAAGAAATTGAGAGCTATGGCCGAGGTGATATACAGCAGCTCCTAGATGCTATGCAACTCCCATAACTTCTGAGCATTATGCAAAAACAGTAGTGCGGTCCAGTGTTCTCCATTATCACCAGATTTTCTACTTTTTCTTGTTTATTAAGAAATTCTCTGAGCATCAGTAGTTTGCAGAAAAAAGAAGTCAAATGGCCTAAGGCCGAATGCTTTTCTCCATAGAAAATCATTGCTGGTGCGATTTCTAATTGTGCACTGATAATGATTCTCTTTCTAGGGAGATTCCCCCTTCTTTGAGTAAGTATGACCATGGAGTTGGCATGTATAAGTCTGGATTGAATGTGTGTGTGTGAGAGGGACTTGCCCCCCCCCCCCCCCCCACACACACACAAAGTACAAGAAAAAGGGAGTTTTATCACCTGTTTGATTTTTGAGCAGTTTTTTTTTATTTTATTCAAGTGTCAACTTTCAGGAAGTTGTTTCATAGTGGAACCTGGGGAGAGCTACCATAATGCATTTTAAAAGATGGTAGGGTGGAAAACATTTTAATGCCACTACTCTTAGTAATGATAACTCTATATGCACTCTAAAATAGGGTGTATAGTATCTACCCATAAAAAGAGAACGGGGAGTAGAGTAAATATAAATTATAGGTCGGACTTCTGCCAGAAATGGACTTACTGATAGTCCAGTGTTTCATCTTAGAGGTCATGTGTGCTATATAGCTCAGAGGATTAAGGATATAAATTGTTAATACGCTTTATCCTATAGTTTTGGGTTTCAGTCCTTTTGTTTTAATTTGCAATGCAAATTTTGCATACTGCTGGTTCTGAGCAAGTCATGTAATCAGACTCATTTTTCATCATCATTCTTAAAATAAGGCTGTTGTCCTTAATTGGCTTACCTAGTTAGCAAACAAAATGAAACAAAAAAAATGTTAGTGACAAACACAAATAAACACCGAATGTAGCTGGCTGTTCATCATCTGTCAGACTGGGAGAGATATAACTGCTTGAATTCTCAGAGCACTCAGTCCTATGACTGACTTTCATCCAAAAGAATTTTAAGGCGTTTGGAATGTAAGCCCGAGGTAATTCTTTCATGGATATAAATAAGATGAAAAACTGGAAAGCAGAAATAAATACAAAACACAATCCTGGAGATTTCAGCAGATGCAAGTAACTTCATTTTCCTGGGACACAAATATGTAGACAGTGACAAGTTATTTATATGGCCTCAGATTACAATATACAGAGAACATGAAAGACAGCAAATGATTCTGATGTGAACCTAAAAGTTCCTTTAACAGAAAAACTTTTGAGTGCAGCAGATAGAGCAATGTTTGCCTGTCTGCTTTTTTTCCCTTCCAGTCTCATTCTGTTTCAGTTTTGTGTATCACGAGTAATAGGGTTTCAAGAGAAACTGATTTATTTGCCACAATTATGGGCCCAGTGAATGTAAAATAAGACACATTATATATTTTAACTGCAGCAGAACTGCTTTAGATACAGTTGCATGAAAGATGGTAATAAGTAATACCTGACTAATAAACAATAGCTACCATGATTAATAAACTATTTTTGCATGTAAATAGGCTAAATTAACCAAGAAAAGTACATACTGAATTCCGCCTGTATCTGGTTAATGACCAGAATTACCACCATGTTCTGACATCCACTGTGTAAGAAATTCTACCTTGTGCTTTTGTTTACCACTGATAATTGTACACACTGAACTTAAATCACACTGCTGTAAATTCTAAATGATACTACATTTCAAAACTGTACCATTGTCATCCCTGTAATATGTCATTATGGGCTATGCATGATGATCTGCCAAGCCATACTTAGCTCCGCTGATGTGAGGGTGTTGAAGTTTAATGGTGCCTATGAGCTAGATGGAGAAAAGCCTCTGTAATCAAGTCTGTTCACTAATGAAAACGTGCCAATTTTCATTCTGTTTTTTGCTGCAGTTACAAACAGTACTTAATGTGCTCACTGCAAGTCATAGCTCATTATGGTCTGCAGAGGAGAATGGTGTGTGTGTGTTTGTGTGTGTGTGTGTGTGTGTGTGTGTGTGTGTGTGTGTGTGTGTGTGTGTGTGTGTGTGTGTGTATGTGTCTGTATGTGTGTGTGTGTGTGTGTGTGTGTGTGCATGCGTGCATGCGTGCGTGCATATGTGTGCGCGTTTGTGTGCATGTACATGCATGTGTGTGTGCGTGCACGTGCATGCATGCGTGCATATGTGTGCGAGCGTGTGTGTGTGTGCGTGTGTGTGTGTGTGTGTGTGTGTGTGTGTGTGTGTGTGTGTGTGTGTGTGTGTGTGTGTGTGTGTGGAATCTGCCTAAATCAGGGAACCACTAGACTGCTAGGAACTTTCAACAGCAGTCAAACATTCTGGGATGATCAGAGACATTTATGAAAAAGGAAAGGGAATCTGTGGACCACGTGATAATAATGTGACACAGAGTGGGAATACTTTGAGTTCAGATATACATTCTCTGCCCCATGTATACTGAAGACAGATGAGTAACTTGCTGATATCAAAATACTCTTAACCCAGGAAAAGGATGCACATTCTCTGCTCCTCCTATCACCTCAAAGACTGATGCTCTGTAATTGTGGGTGCAGATGTGGCAAATTCTGTGGTGTACATTAAAGTATTAATTTGTTGCAGGGTTTTTGCATTGCAGCACTTATTCAAGTTTTCCCATCATATATTTTAGGTGTATCTAAATCGATTCAGTCTTTTCATATATGCCTGATATTTATATGTGTTATGTGTTGTTCTGCTTTACCTTTTCAAATCTAGCATTGTTTTACAGATTCATATATCATCGAAGCTATTTTCAATAAAATTACTGGAAATGAATAAGTAATATTTAAAGCGACTTTCATTGAATAATAATATTTATTTTATTTTACATTTGTTGACCAGGATTGTCTGACTGAGCTAAAGAGCACTTTTTCAGCAGAGACCCAGGGAGAAAAGCTCCAACATATTATACAATTTTCATTATAAATTAGCATTAAACAGCAATGTTACAGGATTATTACAAGGTATTAAGTAGCAATACAATGTTATACAGTGTCAATAATTAGTATAGCAAAACTATTTCAAGATGCATAAAAAGAAATATGTCATTAAGATGAATATAGTTTTTGGGGTAAGTGGTTACAAAAATCCAGTTTTATCATAATGTAGTTGCATGAAGGCAAGACAATTACAATATAATGTTTCTCTGAGGCGATTTGCTTAATAGATTTTAGAAGACAGTAGAACGAGTAGTCAAGGAAGATTATAGAGAGCTAGTGAGAAGAGTGAATTAAGGGCAGAAAGTAGATTAAGGCATGCTAAGTAGAGGATGTTAAGGAGGGAGAGTGCAGTGGCAGGACCAGTGACTTTTAAAGTGCTCTTTGGTAGCTGTCTTAAATTATTTAGGATGTGTAAGGGTCCTGATTTCTAGTGGGAGCCTATTCCAGGCAATAGTGGGGTGATAGCTGTACATGTTATGTCTAAATTTAGACTTGGGTTTGTAGATTTGTAGTAGGCCTTGATTAGAGCTTCGGAGAGATCTGGAGGGAGAATAATGGGAGATGAGAGGGGATAGTGCTGGGCAGTAGGAAGGCTGGTATAGGATAGAATGGATGATCTGGAGCTGAGGGAGAAGAAGCTGGTGGGGTAATTCAAGCCAGTTTAGGTGTTTTAGAGAGAGAGAGAGAGAGACAATGATGGGATTTGTAGGTTTGTTGGGCAGCAAATCTAACCTGAAAAAACACAAATTTTTGCATGTAGTGCCTTCTTCCCCCCACCCTCACACTTAAATATACAAACTCCACAATGACAGAGCCATAGAAACATTTTGAAAACCTCTTGCAAATAAAAAAACAAAACAAAAAAAAAAAAAAAAAGAGAGAGAGAGAGACAGAAAGAAAATAAATCCCTGCAACACATTTGAAGCTCATTTCCAAAGAAAAATTACAGAGTAAATTGAAAAGTGAAACACATACATCGAAATAAAAATCCCAACAAATGGGCACTGTTTTTTTAAAAGTAGCTTTTACTTTTATTTATTCAGTGATGGTGGTTTTACTGAAAGTGGCTTCAATAAAAAGACACGATCCCTTCTTTTACTATGCAGATTTTAGCAATGCATTGCTACTGTGATTTATTTAAATGAGTTCACATATCAATGACACTGAAGAAAGATAAATACCTGAAAAAGCTGTATTTGTCTATTATTAAAAACTGTGAAACCTTTCTGATTTTTAATTGAATTAAATAACTAGGGCAATTTCACCCACTACAATACCTTATATCACTACAAATTAAAAACAGTCCCACTAACTCCAGAAAGAGGGATCTAAAATTTCTTCAGGAAATAAAATGTGGTGGAGAGAGAGATTTGTCACATAACACCTCCACTTTTTCTGGAATAGGCATCCACTCTAAATCAAGCGATGTAGCACACTTTCTTCCTTGAGAAAGGAGTTAGACAACTGTATGGGTATGCACAGACTCATCCCTGACATGACTGGTCTGTTGCTCCATGAAAAGGGAGTTAAGGTCTAAGTGTATGTACTGGCAAGGAGTAAATGGCCATTTGCCCCAGCTGTCTTAATATTTTCTAAAATGTTATGTTATTATGATGCTGTTAACCCTGTTCTTTGAAAGATGAAGCCAGACAATCCCATAACTGCTATTTTTCTTTTGCAGTGTGACTTGGCTACTGTCCACATGAAAAGAATAATAAATGTAAAACATGCACATACATCTGGTATTAAACTTTTTGTCAGTTTGAAATTGTAAGCCAGTCGCCAGCCTCAGTGCTCTGTATCTGTGTAGGGGACTAAGCTCAAACCATTGCAACAAATTGGTTAAACTTGAATACGATAAAGGTTTATAAAGTATACTTAGCAGACACAGGAGTGGTAGTATTCCCCTCCCCCGATGATGTTTTGAGCATCTTTTAAGCTCTCCATTAAGCTGCTAGAAGGAGAAAAATTCTGGTTCTTACCACATGATGGCACTTAAGCACTTTCATCTCACGAATAGGGCAGCTGTTCACAAGACCACACTTTTCTTTCAATATAATAAGCAGAATTTCAATGTGATGCTCTCAAGCACATATAAATCCTCTAGAAAATGCACAGATGTGTTTTGGTACTATCTATAAATGTATAAAATTCCTTGCATTCATGTATAATAACCAAGCTATAGCTTACCAAACCAAAGGTACAGTTCTCTGCAAATAATTTTCACAGCCTTACAGATTCTTCCCAGTCCTCTGTCAATTACTTACAGGTATTCATAAGTAACAGGTAAACAGCCTATCACTTACTCAAAGCATACCTCTCAAGTGTACCTCATTACGAGGAACGTACCTCATTTCAGGTCTTAAAAAGTTCATGTTCCTCAAAGTTCCCCAATGTTCCACATTGAAAGACTCTGCCACACATTCAGTGTTAGGAATTTTTTTAAGTGAAATTCATGGTAAATAGAAATGAATCATATTAATTCATTAAAAGATCTTCTTTATAAGTAAAACCAGCATATTTTAACCATCATATGGCCTTCCTAGTTAAACTTGTTAGTAAGCCATTAGTATGTGTTCCACATTTTGCCCATTCTTTCCACATTATGAGGGCTAGTGTTCCTCATTTTGGAGATGGAAGGTTAAGAGCTATGACTCAAAGTCTGCATTCAGGCAAAATACATAAAGGTCACACAACATGCATGATAAAATTAATACACATGCAAGGAATGGACTGCATAGGTTGGTGCAGATGCATGAATATGAACATAGCACAACATTCTGCTCATCTGCACCACAAAGCCCAATGACCTCTGTCCACCACACAATGCACATTTGGTGCTGAAAGCTAATCCAGTTTATTCCAGGCCCAGACAATACATCTGGCTGCTTAATCAACAGTGCCAAACAAGTCTTCTCTGAACCGCTTCTAAAACTGTTCGGCTTAAGCATATTAAAAGTGGGTGTTCTGGAGGTATGGAAACTGGTAACATTATACATGGCTGCATAAAGGGGGTTTCAGGTCAGATCAATATGGTTATGTCAAAGGGGAGATCATCTACTTAATTTAATAAACTTCTTTGAGAAAACCTCTGAAGTTGTATATAGTGGCCATGCAGTTTATACAGCATACCAGGATTTGGCCTAGGCCTTTTGACACTACTATAAATAAGCTTAAAAACCTAAATGTAGACTTTTATGCTGTAAAACTGATAGCGAACGGGATGATAAATGGAATCCATATAATTAAAGTAGCAGCTGCCACCACAGAAAACAAAAAGGTGAACAATAGTGTTTTTCAGGGCTCACTACTGGGACCCATTCCGTTGGTGTCTACCTACTGGATCTCCAAACCACTGACCCAGACATATGGCTATCTGGATTTGCTGATGACTACAAGTTGGGTGTTGTTCACTTAGCATCTGATAACCGATTACTATGACAAGGGCTACACCAAACAAATCAATAGTGTATTAAAAATGTGATTAATTTAAATGCAAAAAATGTAGCACTGTTACTTTTAATTAACACACCTCAACAGCAGCTTATAGAACAGACAAATCCCCACATCCATACTGAGAGTGCCATCAGAGGCCTCAGCACATTCATAGACAACTCCCTGTTCGTTGACGATCACATAGCAACAGTAGTTGGAAAATCCTTTTGTCTAGCCCAGCTAATAAAGATATCTCATTCAGGTCAAATTAAATTACCATTACAGACTAATTAGAAAATACAGTGCCAATTTCTGTATGTATCCATCTAAAGAAGTCATGTAGGTAGAAAGACCTCAGTGTTTTCTATCTAAAAGGATCACAAAGTTAAAGGCCTTTAGCTCTCAAGATAGTCCTGAAGTCCTAGTTCTATACTCTTGTGCCTTATAGACTCCTGCATGGGGATTTATATTTAGCATTCTGTGCTGTTAAGCACCCAGCTCTCTCTGATCTCCTATAGATCCATAAAACAAATGGCTGTACAAGCACTCAAACTAAAGACTTGAATCTCTACTAACAAATAAATAAGACACATGGAGGTTCAGACTTATTATTCAGTACTTCTTCATGCCTGGAATAATGTTGTGTCACACATAGCAAGCCTTGATGATTGGATGGGTGCCAATAAAATCACCCTAGTCCTGGAGGTAGGAGGTGTCCTTTGTAGGTTGGTATTGGTAAGGTAGTCATAGTCCATATACTGACCCTGATTCATAAACATTCTGAATCTGTGTAGTCCAACGTTTAACTTCCTCAGTATTCATTTACCCTGTTGCGTGAGTTGGAGCAAGTTGTTTAACCAGACAGTGACCCAACATTGTTTCTGGAAAGAGATACTTGTGCCTAGTGGGTTTATCTAGTTAACAAGTAATAAAAATGTGCTTGCACATACAATGCAGTGTACATACATGGGTATGCAAGCATATTAAACATCTATAAAAGGTACATAGACAGCCCCTTGCAGATATATACATTCATATGCACATGCCCAAACATGCACATACATGCATGCAGAAGTAGAAATGTCAGATGTCAGATGCAATAGGCAGCCTTAGTCTGATACGCTTGAGCTTATCAGTCCCTGTAACTCTCTCCTCCACAGCAAAGACACACACACACACACACACACACACACACACACACACACACACACACACACACACACACACACATAAAAACACACTGAAAAAGGCTGATACAATACTGTCTAAAACTAGTTACAAGATGTAAACAAAAGAAATAAGGATGGTAGCGAACCGGTTGCCACTAGCATGCGTAAATGCACCTCTGCTAGGTAAGACTTGCCCTAACAGTAAAGTAGACACACAAATGACCATTTAGGTCATCCGCTTAAGGGATGTTTTGTCATTCCTTTAAGGGATTTTTTGTTTCACTTAGATAGCCAATTACTTCCTACATAATAACTAAGCATTAGCATTGAATGAGAATGTTTAGGTCTCAATAAATTTTGGCTATTATTTATAAGATAGGAAAGAGGAAGCCTGATATGCTAGAATAAATTAGGTTTTGTAATTCATAGGACAATAATTGTACAGCATTTTCTTTCAAAAAATGAGTAGAGTACAAGTATAGAAGTTCATAAACAACAGATATGAAGTTCCAGGAAGAAAAAAGAAAAATAGGAAAAAACTATTACAAGCAAAAAAGATAGAAATAAAATAATATAAGTGATCATTTGCTCTGTGTCCAATTTTGTATTGTACTGCATTTTTTATTTAGAAAACTATGGAGACATTGTTATTTAAAGGGACATCTGCACAAGCTTGTTTAATTGTGTACAGTGCTAAGGATTAACCAAGAAGCAAGTAAAATCCCAGATTACACAAGTAGCATAAGTAAAAATCATACAGTATTTACTGACTCCATTTTAAGATCTAATTTGCAAACTTTTCACTGTTTGACATTTCTGGAAATGAGCCAGCTAACACTACAAGGTCACGCTTTATAGTATTTGAGGTTTCTTCAAAAAAAAAAAAAAAACAAAAAAGGACAAATGCCCTGCATTACAAAACACTCTACTGTACTATTCACCCACTAGAGACGTTCGCTGTAGCAATAAACATTTAGTATGTGCCAGTAAGACATTCAGCTCTACTTTCATTATGCGTCAAAACTCTGGAATGAAATCCCCACACAATTAAAACAGATAGAAAACTTAAATAGTTTCAAAACTTTGCTTAAGCAGTACCTATGCCAAAGATGGCTCTGCTCTTCCTGTTCACATGGCTAGCTTTACTCAGATTACATTTGTCACTCTTATAGCCAGTTTGCTTTTCAATAATTTTGTACTTATATTGTTCCCATTCGTACTGCACTAATTTCCTAAATTCTTACTCTTCCTCCTCATGTCACTCCACCAGTAACTACAATTCCTCCTCTCTCCATTTATCTTGCTCATTTCCATAACTTCTCCTTTCATATCTTTGTTAACATTTTTAAGATATATTGTACTTGTCTGTCTATAAATTATTACTAATTCAAGAAGATCCCAGTTTGATCTTTTCCCCTGCAACCATCATGCTATAGATATATTGTTACTGTATGTTATTTCTGTATTCAACAATTAGCCAATTTGTGTTAAAGTCTCTTGTTTTTGTGTTAAAATGTTATGTTCATGTAAGAAATATTTAAAAATTATGTAAATAAGCTAATGTATAGATGATATTAACCTGCAATTACAAATGTACATCATGTGTAACTAAAATTTAGAGCTTTTCACCCCAGGCCTAATTGCCCAGATGGACTTTTCCCAGTCAGCAAAAGACAAATAAAATAATAAATAATAAGATGGAAAATATGGTGTCCAGGAAGAACTTGTTAATAACAGATGTTTGGAAGCAGCATAGCTTAATATTACAGTTCTGTGCTTTATAGTGTTTATTGATTTTGTATCGAAGAAGATGGAAGACTTGCTGCTAAGACAAAAAAAAAAAAAAAAAAGAAGAAAAATCCTAATTACATTGTAAACAAACTTGCCTGCTTGTTTATAAATTCATGTGTTGTAAATCATTAACTAAAACTAGTGCAGATTTCTTAGGCAGATCTGCTTTTAGAAAATGAATATAATTCTGCAACTAATGTTTCTCAGAAAGGCTAGTGGTAGTGAAAGACACATATACACATGCGTACACATACAGATATGTATGTGCAGATAAACACACACGCACACTGCACTCTTATTGGCAGACTGTGGAAATTTGGGTAAACCAGAAGAAAATGTGCCAAAATTGAGATGTAAGTAACTAATTCCAACAGATAACTACATTTAACAAAGGTACCTAGTACACATGCAGGGCACGGACAGAGTAGAGTGCTACTGACTGGTCTACATGTGGCTACTAAGAGCTCCATTTCTAGAACATAATGAATACATATCACAGACTTAACAGAACCACTTCCTTAGTCATATGTACTAGCAATAAAGCAGTTATCTGAATGCGGTTCTGCAAGACATGTTTCTCCAAGTAATAATTGCCACAAATTAATGTTTTTGTTTTTTTTTTCATTAACACACCATTACCTCACACATTATATTTTACTGCTAGGAACACTCACTTTATAATATAATTAAGGTAACACTAAAACCACTGCCTTTATAATGTGCTGTATTCTCTAAGATGTCACAGATTTTAAGCTGATTATATCAAGCAGAGGTTCTGTAGGAAATATAGCCCTCAGGGAAAAAAAATTGTTTTGTACATTTTCTAACTAATGATTTTTGACAGAGAGTGTTGCCAGAGAATTATGATTAAGGAACTTCATATTGCAGAATTTCTTTTTTAAAATAATATGCTGTAGCCTTTCATTACTAAAGGTAGTAAGGCAACTAAAAAAAAAATGTGTTAAGAATTTCAAAATCACATTCATTAAAATATAACCAATATACAAATCTAATTCTTAGTAACTAATAGTTCATACAAGGTCAGCATGATTTCTTTCTTGGGGGCGCCTGAATGGGAGGTGTACCTCTCAGCTAGGGTCTTCTACAGTCAAGTACTTGTGTGCTAGTAGCTCATGACACACACTTGCTCATAGCCATTTGCTTGAGAAAAGTGCTTGAATTCCCACTAGCCCAAACTCCCAATTCTACACATCCCTCCCAACACCCAGTCCTATAAACTACATAGCCCTACCAGAACCTAAACCCTAAACTTAAAACTGCCACCTAGTTCCCAGCCCAACTCCTCAGTCACTTACCCTAAATCTGTACTCCTCATCCCTAAATGGAAAGTCACCGATCCCTCCTAAAACCTAAAATGTGAACCCCAATCCCTAAACTTAAATTCCCCAGTTGTTCACTAACCCTAAAATTCCCTTCCCACTCCCTAAACTTAAAACACCCTTCCCACTCCCTAAGCCTAAAATTCCCCCTCCTGCTCCCTAACCCTTCAAACTCAACTCCCACTCCCCTAACCCTAAAATCTCCCTTCCTGATAAACAATCTTAACCCCCCTCCCACTCTGTAATCCTAACTCCTTCCTCCCTTCCATGGTTGCTTGCCTGACCTCATATTTGAGTTTAAACATAAGCAGCAGCCTATACAAGCTACAAAGAGCTTGTGTCCTGGGATTCATGACAGTGTATTTCAAGAACTTGGCACTCGAGTGCCTGCAGAACACAATCGGTTTTAGAGGAATTTCACCAGTTTGTTCTCATATGTTTGCTTCATTATTCATAAAAGCAAAAATTATTTTGAGAATTTCTAAGATAATATTACCATTATTTAAAGAGTATCCCTAATTTGAGACTTTTTCGTTAATTATGTTTTTGTTTTGTCCATAACTGTATTGCAAAAGCTGAGAGGAATGGGGAGAGGTAAAGCTTGTGGATATCTTGCAGATGACATTTTCTTCTAGACTGTGACAGAACATCTGAAAGTTTTATATCAGGAATTAATGAACTGCATGCTGTCTGCGACTAAATACTTTAAGTAACATAAACAACATAAACATGCATATGCTATTATATAAAACAATATTGTATATACATTTATTGCAGCTTTGCAGCTGTAATGCAGAAAAGGACTGCAAAATAAACTCATGCAGTCATTCCAAAATAACTAAATAAAAACAGTTATTTGATAAGCTTTTGTGACAATACACATCATTAGATCTATAATGAAATCATACCTGCTGACTTCTTAGAGCAAGAAATCTGGACAAAGCCATCAATAATGGGGGGCAAAGGCCCCAAAATATGGGCACTTTTGAAATATCATTCTTACAAACTTAGCAAATTGACAGAATAGAAGGTTTTGCATTAGCATGAATTTTCTGAAGGGTACGAAATCTGAAACTCAAATGTCAGTCATTATTTTCTGACTTTAACCTTCAATAGTTTGCCAGAAAACCACAATTTTATGATAAATTGACCAAAATATGGGGAAAGAAATCTGGACATTCTGCAAAAATCTGTACAGTTGAGAGGTATGAGAAATATACACAATCACTTGTTTAAATAGTTCAAACTATGGCGTTTCCACTCAGTGCTTAAGACATCTCACAACTAACAACCATGAACATGAACTTACT
>NC_056746.1:429387426-429532426 GCF_019279795.1 Protopterus annectens
TGTGCTTTTTCTTAAGAGACTTTATCTTAAAAAAGCTGACTATCCTACCTACCAAAGGGGGGGGGGGGTCACAATATTAATGGAAGTATTCTTTTTAAATAGTTCACTTATAAAACTGTCATTCAGAAGTGTAGCAAGATATTCTATCCCGAATCTGAAGTCCTCCTTCCCAAAAAAGGTCCTATACTCCTTGGGCCTGAAGAACAAAATAAAGTAATAATAAAACAAACAAAAAAAAAAAAAAAAACAAACAAAAAAAAAAACAGTAATTCCTTTTAAACTGCAGCAACTGCTTGCTACATATCTACAATCCACATTTGTGCAAACAGCTGCTGCAGTACTTATGGAGCACTAAAATACTTTAGTTCTTTTGCCAGTCTTTCTAGAAAACAAAACAAAACAAAATAAAACAAAAAACTCTTTCTTCACTTTAAACTGTATCAACTGCTTGCTACATAAGCATTTGCTACAGTCCACGTGTGGAGCACTAAAGAGATTCAGTTCTGAATTACCAGAATGGGTCTTACTGGGGGGGGGGGGGACTTTCCTTTTAAACTGTTGTGGAAGTACTGGAGAAAAAAAAAACTTTACTTTAAAACTGTTGGACACTGCTGCAGTTTATGCCACACATGGAAAGATAAAGTGCTTCATTTCTGGACAGAAACCCAAATACTGGCATTCATTTCTAAGTGCCAGTAGTGAATACACATTGAAGATTGTTCAGCCTGATCATGCCCACTAACATTTTGTAGTATGGAAGAACAACTGTAGCCGGGCTAGCCACCAGGCGGCATAAACATTGGCGCTAGATGATTGTCACTGTAGAAATGATACCCCAAACCCGTGTGCAAAAAACAGGAAAAAGGTTTTGTGGATGGATGGATGCATGGATAAATGTTTTTAGAAAACACTTCAGACCACAGGGGAGCTATGAAACAATATTTTTTAAGGGTAAAAGCTCTTAACTTTATTATAATTATACTACCTTTATAAGTCTATATTTTATTATTTATTACTGTTTTACTGTAATGGCACATGGGTTCGATCAGCTTAATAGACATGAACTCTAATACAGTAGTCTTTAACAGATACCATTGTTAGGTATGACATTCAGGACTGTGGTGACCATATGTAACCCAGCTTTTGGAACAGACCCTAACTCTTAACCAGATGGCTAGGCAAAAAGTGAGTATAGCACCCAAAGACTCACTTTCCTCTCTCAAAGATGATGACTTTTAATGCTAAGAAATTAACCTAAACTGTTCATATGAACAGATGAATTGTATTTCATTGTTCATATGTTATATGAGTTTTATTTCATTGCTCATATGTTCTTTGATTGATTTTTATATATGAATCTTATTTCATTGTTCATATGCTCTCTGGCTGATATATTTTTAGAATATGAATTGTATTTCATTGTTCATATGTTCTTTGACTTTTTTACATGTGAATTTTATTTCATTGTTCATATTATGGCTAGGCAAAAAATGGGTAGATTGTCTGAAGACTCAATTTCTTCTCTCAAAAATGATGACTTTTAATGCTAAGAAATTAACCTAAACTGTTCATATGAACATACAAATTTTATTTCATTGTTCATATGTTCTTTGTGATTTTTTTTTATAATATAAATTTTATTTAATTGTTCATATGTCCTTTGATTGTTTTTTAGACATTTGTATTATACATATGTAGTAATAATATTATGTATTTACATTTTTAAGAAGTTTCAAATATGTGCTGGTAGAGTTATATAGTGTTTTATCACTTTAAATTTTGAATGAATGGTTTGTATCATACTAAGGAAATTTATTGATCAAGTAGTTTAGTATGTACAGGTTCTGATGAAGTTCTTATTTATTTATTGTGGATGAAAGTGCTTAACCTTCGTTAAATATTTCTGTTGATACCCTCCTTTGGCTTCTTACTGGATGTATTATGTATATATAACTATACTGTAAAATCTAGCCTCAAGGCCATTTGCCTGTCTTTTACACCTAAACAAAATTGTAATTGTTTGTTTCTTTATGAATGGTACCTGTTTATTTGTCATTAATGCAAAGTTTCTTAGTAATTATTCATGTAGCTATGTATTGTTGGAGCTTTTCTCCCCTGGCCTTCACTGAAAACGGGCTCCCAGAGCCTAGTGGACCTCCCCAGTTATCAAAATGGAATAAATAAATAAATAAATAACCAAACAAATAAATAAATAAATAAGATTTTTGGTTATCAATACTTCTGTAGAATGACCCGTGGTGGTGGTGCTGCAGTAGTGTTGTCGCCTCACAGTAAGACGCTGTCCGGTTTGATTTTCAGCTAGAGTGTCTTCTGCATGGAGACATGCGTGAATGGACGTATCTTCGTTGAAGGTTGTGCGTCAGGCCTGGCAAGCCGGTACGTAAAAATCAACTGCCAATCATTAGCGGACCGGAGTTCTGCTGTGGCGACCCCTAACTGGGAAAAGCCGAAAGACACAAACAAATACTTCTGTAGAATATTATCTGTTGGTTGTCTTGTCGGTAGTTTCTTACTATAGACCTGAGGTAATTTTTATTTATTTATTTTTACACATTGGATAAGCTTTTGTAATATTTTGTTAGTGTACAGAGGGTTATTTTATGATTTCATACTTTCATATGTTCTTTCTTATTTTAAGTACAGGATTGGCTCTAGTTTCATGGTAATATTACCTTCCGATTGTTTGGTTGCAATCTATTTTTATTCTTACTTATCCTAATTATTTTTTAATCTGTTAGTGTACAGTTAGTGTATGTAATGTGTACATACCTCTCAATCTTTTAGCTTAAGAATTCTGGACAAAGCCAAAAATAATGGGGGGGAGACAAAGGCCCAAAAATCAGGGACCAGTTTTAAATATTGCTCTTATAAACTTAGAAAAATTGATATAATAACAACTTTTGCATTAACCTATATTTTATGATGAATATGAATTCTGGAACTGAAATGACTATTATTTAATTATTTTTATCCCAATGGCTTATCAGAAAAAACACAACTTTCAAAAGAAACACACACACTACAAATGGGAGGCAAAAATCTGGACATTTTGTTTAATTCTGTACAATTGAGAGCTATGAGTATGTGCAGTTTTATTTAATCTTAACTTGGGGGGTTAGGGTAAGGGATTTGAATGGTTTAGGAGTCTGATGACATGCATAACATTAATGTTTTGATGATATACATAGGTGTACCAAAAAATATATATACATATTTTGAGGCAAATACATGTATTTACATAGAGATGATATGTGATGAGTAGTGTGTGTGTGTGTGTGTGTGTGTGTGTGTGTTTACATTCCCTCAGTGACTGAAACCCAACTTTGCTTATAACAGTGCAGTAAGTAATTTTCTCTTTTCCCCCCACATTGTGCTGTGTTGGCATGAGTAAATTAGAGTATTTAGAAATGTGATGGTGCGAGAGGTTTTCCATCCTGCAAAATCACTGTTTAAAGGCATTTTAGGTTTTGTTCAGTGGTGTCTGATGGAATTGCAATTAATTTTTATTATTCATGTCATATAATCATGCATCTACCTATATATATATATATATATATATATATATATATATATATATATTTTTTTTTATGAAATATCCTGCACTGCAGGTTTAGGGAATGGAGTTCATGACTGTATTCCATTTTTTATTACAGTAGTATTTACCATTAACTATGGGCTGTGCTAAATGCCTGTTTCTGGTGAATAGAGCTGTTGCTGCTCCTGGAGTGTAAATAAATGTCTCATAACTTTCCAAAAGTGTAGATAACAATATGTGTACAGTATATCAGATGCATGTCCCTATCACAGCCTTTATCTACAGGTTTTTATGAATACAGACTCTCAGGGGTGGCTTTCTGTTCTAGTGCTGTGGCAATGTTTAGTTATTTTTGTATTATTTGCTTTAATTTTGATGTATTTTAGTAACATAGTGAGGAATATATTCGGGTCTGTGTGCTTTATAGTTAGTTATGTGTTTTTGAGTATTAAAAGGCTCTGTTTTACCAATAATTCTGTTTTCCAATTGGCTAGCAACAGCCAGTGATTTATTTTTCTTTATTCTTTTATTTCATCACTTTTCATTCATATATGAACTACCTTCATTTCATAGGGGTTGTTTTAGGTGGGCAGTGTTATCTTTGGGGGTTGTGTGTGTACAAGTATTTTTTGTGTGAAGTGTGTGAAGTTTTTTTTTTATGTTGAAATGGATAAGAGATGCTGTTCACGTTATAATTTATGTTTTATTCTTATTTTTACTTATGATATGTAAGTGTACATTTGGCTTTATGCATAATTTTGTGTTCAACAGGTTGTTTAGGGATTTCTGTGCATGTATATGTGTGTGTAATTGTGTATATGTCCATGCACGTCTCTGTTTTATCCGTACAGCTGTGAACTTTGACTTATTTATTTTAGTGAGTAAATAGTGGGTTTGGAAGAATTTTAATAACTTTTATGATGTGCCACTGATGTAGATAAACTGCTGTTGCTGCTCCTGGAGTGTAAATAAATGTGTCATAACTTTCCAAAAGTGTAGATAACAATATGTGTACAGTATATCAGATGCATGTCCCTATCACAGCCTTTATCCAAGGTTAACCATTGTGTGTGCGTGTATGTGTGTGTGTGTGTGTGTGTGTGTGTGTGTGTGTGTGTGTGCATTTGTATAAACACCTATATTGGTCAAACTACAAAAATAAGGCACCCAGGTGGACCCCTGATATAAATATTTTGTATAACAAAAGAAGGAACATCCTGTCCAGAAGTAGGAGAGGGCATATGCAACAGGGCAAAAATTCTCTCATTAGTTTAAACAAGCAACTCAGGGAACTAGTCAAGTCTTCAAAAGCCAACTTCATGACAAAAATATCCTCCCAAGCAAATGACAATTGTAAGACATTTTTCAATTATGTCTGCAGTCTTAAGGGCAACACCCAGCAATGTCTGGAGTTAGTTGTAGACAGCACCACCTATACCTAGCCAGAAGATATAGCAAATCTGCTCGCTGATAAATTCAGCTCAAATTTCACCTCACCAGCACATCCGATTACCCTCCAGGAAATACCCTCCACCATTCCTCTACCAGTTATCACAAAATAACAGGTTATCATAAAAAAAAAATAAATAAAAAAATTATGTATAATATTGTACAGTTTTTAGATTTATTCTTGAGAATTTCCTTCTTTGTATACTTTGTCATTGTAATAATTTTTTTTACTGTATCCATTCGAATTTTATGTAACTGTTTTATGCAACTGTTTTCTGGAAATTTTCACCTCGGGTCACCGCTGAAAAAGGGTCTCTACCCAGTCAGACTAGCCCAGTTAACAAATGTCAATAAATACATAAATAATCTTTGCACTCTCTAAAGCTAAAAACACAACCTCAGTGGGTCCTGACAGGATCCCAGGATGCCTCTTAAATAGCTTGAAACATGACCTATCAGACCCACTAGGATCTCTATTTAACCACAGCCTACAGACAGGCTTTGTCCCTGGGGAGTGGATGACATCAATGGTCATCCCTCTGCGTAAAGCGGGACCATCAACAGACTCAGGAAATTACAGATTCATTAAGTTTTATGAGTTGCATATGAAGGGCCATGGAAAGAATAAACATGGACCTAATAAATAATGACATAGGAAATCTCCAAACATTGGATCCAACCCAGTAGGACATTTATTTATTTATTGGCATTTGACATGCATGCTCAATCTGGTGGATGTCTTCGAGAAAGTCACCAAGGTCATGGATGAGGGTAAAGCACTGCATACAGCCTGCCTTGACCTGGCTAAGGCATGTGACACAATTCCCCACTCGGGTATTTTAGATATACTTAACTGGGCATAAATCCCAGTGTCATCAGATGACTACCTATTTGGGTCATGGATAGCACACATGTTGATAGAGTGTGGGACTCCAGATCCAGCAAGAAGCCAGTAACTAGTATTGTACTACAGGGCTCAATGCTGTGACCTCTCCTGTTCAGAATATATGTCACTGAAGTCAAGGCTAATGTAGATGGGCTTTGGCTGACCAAGTTTGCTGATGACTGCAAGTTGGGGCAAACAATGACTCCCCCAACAATGTCAATATCCTTCAGAAAGGTCTGACTCAGACAAATAATTAGTTCCACAGTAATGGCCTAAAAATAAATGCAAACAGTACATAATTATACCCATTGGGAATTCAAATGCCCCCTGAAAATTACAACATTAATAGTACACACCTAGGAGTGCAGTCAGTGGTGAGAGATCTAGGCACACAGACAGACAGTAACCTGAACATTGATCACCATGTGTCCACGGTGGTGAGAAAGTCCTTCTGTATGGCACAGTTTATAAGTAAGGGCATGGCATCCAGATCCAAGGAGGTTATATTCACTATACTTGGCCCTTATCAGACCAATAATTGAGTACAATGCAGCTTTTGGCATGTCCCTTACCAGGCACTTACACCAACTGGAGTGGCCTTAGAGGATCCTTACAAAAAGAATACAGGGTGTAAACAACTTGTCCTATGCAGATCACTTAAAAGCCCTATCCCTTTACTCTGCCACCTACCGACTGTTAAGGGATGATCTATGTTTAACCTACAAGGCATTCTCAAATCCAGTGCTGATGGAACTGTTACACATTTACAAAACAAACAGCACAACAATTGCCATATCCAAGGATCAAACCTGGCCTGTGATGTGAACAAAACATGCTAGAGGGACAGATATATATTCCAGAGGCTACCCCTTTTCTGGAACAGACTACATGATCATCTGAAACAAAGCCTTTCGCTAACCGTCTTCAAACAAAATTTGGATTAATGGATGGTGAATCACAAATTCACTCCTAGGGTGGCAGCTATGTCCTTTATAGACAGGGTCATTATGTAAAATATTCAAAGGCATAGGCACAAATCTGTGCCATCCTCTTGCCCCTACTGGCCTTATATTAGGTAAATTTGAATTATATTGGCTAGGCTTGTAAGGGCTTTTGAGCTGTTAGCCCTGTAATCTCTTAAGAACCTGTAAATAAATACATACATATATATGTATATACGTACACACATATACACACATTTTATATATATATATATATATATGTTTATATATATATATATATATATATATATATATATATAAAATTAGCCTCAACTGAACCCATGTTGTATACTGCAGGGTGTGTTACTAGGAACAGATACAAAGATACAAGTTTTACAGGCAGGAAACATGAAGTTACATGAGTTTAAAACCAGCTATATTTTATGCCTCAGCTCAGTATGTTTAGTGTGCATGTGTGTGCACTTATCTATAACTATAGAGGAATTTCTGTGAAGTCCTCAGCATTTTTGAGTGAAAGAATATGTTGTTAGCAGGGTAGAGCTGTCATCCTGTAAAGAAAGTTGGACAAAGGTTGTGCCTGCGCAGGTACTTAAGTACTAAGGGAAGTCAGTATACAGACTGATGAAATGAAGAATGGTCCATACTTATTAGAGGTGAAACAAATGTAGAAATACTAAAGGAGGCAGATCATAGATATTTCGAAGCAAACAGAAAGGATGGTAGCCCAACAGAGCCATGAACAGAAAGCCAGACAAGTACACAAAAAGACTCTAATGTTAGAATAAATAAAAATAGAAATAAGCTGGAAAAAGAATACCCACCAGTACCCCTGTATAGAAAATTATTACTTTTATGACCTGTCCTTTCTAAAGGAGGCATTAGGTGAAAGAGAGAAAGCAGCATCTGTCTCTGCTGATGATGAAGTTACACCATGCACCTCACGTCCAGATAGGAATCAGTGCAGGAAATGAAGTTACACCTTCCACTTCATGTCAGGCTAGGAATCAGTGCAAGAGATGAAGTTACACCATGCACCTCATGTCCAGATAGGAATCAGTGCAGGAGATGAAGTTACACCCTGCACCTCATGTCCAGCTAGGAATCAATGCAGGAGATGAAGTTACAACTCCACCTCATGTCCAGTTAGGAATCAGTGCAGCAGATGAAATTACACCCTCCACCTCATGTTCGGCTTGGAATCTGCTTGGAATCAGAGTAATGCTTACCTTGGTGATCCACAAATAAGCCATCATATTTTTAAAAAAGTACACTGGGAAAATGAAACTCTAAGAAGGGCTAGAGAATAAATAGCAACAAATGAAAAAGGAACCACTAATCACAGCAGTCCTGTTTCATACTTGTATATCAAACTAAAACATCATTTGCCATATAGAGTAAATGAAGAGACAGAACAATACCTAAGCAAGTTACTGCTACCAGCACCTTTTAGAGCTCTGAAAAAGGAAGACAATCCATAACCATGTTTTGGATGGACAGTTAGGCATGGATAAAACAAAGGCTAGGATTTTAACTAGGTTTTACTGGTCAGGTATTATGAAGGAAGTAAAAATAAATATTTGTAGCGTATGTGCCACAGGATAGCCTGTAACCCAAGCTTTAGGAATCCTTTGATGCTCTTAGGTGTAATAGGAACCCTATCTGAGTGAATACCTATGGACCTAGTAAGTCACCATGATAAGTCAAGTAAAGGCCTCTAGTACATCCCGGTAATCACTGATTGTATCAAACATTCCCAGGAAAAGTTTCCCTAAGATGAGTAAATGTTCAGTCTGTAATGAAAGAACTGGTATTACTAATTTCTAGTGTTATAATTCCCTGAGGATCCATATGGACCATGGTACCCTATTCTTGTTCAGAGTAATACACAATCTAGGTTCATTAAGGCAAAGCAACTGAGAACCATTGTGTACCACCTTTAAACAGATTATTTAGTAGACTGTTTTAACTAAACTTTGAAATCCATTTTTTTTGTGAAACTATACAAGTGCAGAAAAATTAGGTCCTGTTGCTTTCATACCTTCTCTTTGTTATAAGAAAAGTGCTCCAAAGCCTCAAATGGATTTACTGCCTTTGAGCTACTGTATTGTAGACATCTGCATAGATCACAAAGCCTAGCAAGGGAAACCCAGAAAGAAGAAAATGCTCCCCCTTAAGAGTGTGATAGGATTTATACAAAACCACAGGATAATTTAAGACCTATGATGCACTGTTGTCAGAGATACATGGAAACAGCATAAGAAACCCACCAGAGGGGTTCTTCGCTCTTCGGCCGAGGTGCTGCAGTGGTTAGCATTGTCGCCTCACAGCAAGAGAGTTTTCGATTTGATTCTCTGCTGTAGCACCTTCTGTGCGGAGTCTGCATGTCCTCCCTGTGGTTGAGTGATTTTTAGAGACATTCAGGCAGTTACGTGTGTGTGCCTTCTGTGAAGGTTGGGCAGCAGGCTGGCAGCTCAACACCATAAAATTCCACTGTCAATCAGTCTGTGGACCAGTGATCTGCTGTGGTGACCGCTAACCGGAAAAAGCCGAAAGACATTGCTTTGTTTTTTTTTTTTTGGCTTATTGTTTACCGAAAATGGTTAGCTGAAAAACCTGAAAAAATGCAAAATAATTTTTTTTGTAGGGGCCCCCTCCAACGCACAACCTGAAATTATATATACCAACTCAATGGTTACAGTGCAGTGAAGAAAAGGGGAAACCTCAAAAAGCACACTGCCATCTCGCACAACACATTTCTGGGAAACTCATCATGACATTAAATTCCTGTACTTAAACTGCTTGACCACAGTGCAGCAAAAATGTGTAGGTAAGCTTCCACCAGAGACCATACAATAAAAATGGTCATACTTGACCATTCCAGGCATAAGGCACATTGCTTGCATTAGTGTCCAGTGGCAAGAACACATTTTTTGCTAAGTGTATGGCTCTTCTGAAGTGATAAACTGTATAAATGAAGTAAACTGCAAAGTAAAACAAAACAACAAAAACAAAAAAAGAAAGAAAAAAACAAAGAAATTCCTAATAGCTATATCACATATATGTACTGAAGTCCTGGAAAAAAAATGAGGTATCTCTAGTGAAAAACTTGATGGCACAGTGTTTCTTAAAGTAAAGATAGGAGAAGCGCTGTCATTCATCTAAGAACAAGCAGTTTAAGAGCTGGTACTCAGAAAAAGGGACATGTTCTGAGAACTGCCTGAACTTATTTGAGCACAATACTGAGACTATGCCATGGTGGTACGGCGGTAGCGTTGTTACCTCACAGCAAGAGGTTCTCCCGTTCAGTTCTCGGTGTGGCTTGGGAGTGCCTTCTGTGTGGAGTCTGCATGTCCTCCCCATGGTTGGGTAGCGTTCAAAAGACATGCGTGCGTAAATGGGCATGCCTTCATTGAAGGTTGGGCGTCGAGCTGGCACCTCGGCGTTTCGTAAAAAAAATCTACTGCCAATCATTAGCAGACCGGAGTTCCACTGTGGTGACCCCTTACCAGGAAAAAGCCGAAAGACAAACAAACTGAGACTATCATTAGAGAAAAAGTAATTTTAAAACATATCGAATACCAAAGTCTAATGATAATGAGTAAAGGAGGAATTAGAGAAAATGATGACGCTTGTGGCCATAGAAGAATCATAGAGCAGTGGAATAACCACATTGTCCTGCGTTCCAAGCCCAACAAGACTATAGGATTTTGCAGTGAATTTAGAAAACTGAAGCGCATATCCATATTTGATTCCTATCCCAAACTGATAGTGAAGATACTGATAGAAATGTTCTGTAAGGCTAGATTTTTGCCTGCAGTGGACTTGACTAAGGGTTGTTGATAAATCCCATTTACTCTGTCAGCTAAGAAGAAAACAGCATTCTCCACACCTGATGGCCCTCTATAAGATGATGACATTTGATTTTCATGGTACATCAGGAGCATTTTAGGGGCTTATGAAAAAGCTTCGTACACCCCAGGCCAGGTATATAGCGACTTATCTTGATGATGTGTTTATTTTTTTTTTCTGAAGACTGGAAAAGTCACTTTGTCAAGGTCTAGATTCTTTACGATAAGCTGGTTGAACAGCTAACCTATAGCAACGTGTATACTGGGCATGGCTGAAGCCCAATATGTGAGCTACATAACAGGAAGGGCAATAAGAAAACTGAAGGCGGATCATGTAGATGACATATGCAGTTGGCCAATACTTGCCCCCAAAAGAAAAGCCAAGGCTTTTGTGTGTGTGTGTGTGTGTGTGTGTGTGTGTGTGTGTGTGTGTGTGTAGGGGGAGCCACTAAGTACTGCAAATGTATACCAAGCTTTCCCACTATAACATGCCCATTGACTTGATTTAACCAAGAGTAGAGCCCCCTAAATGTCAAATAGACAGAAAAGAGAGACCAGGAATTCAAGAAATTAAAGAGTATTCTGTGTTATGAACCCATCCTGTTAGCCCCAGACCTTCTCTAAACAGTTCACAGTGTTCATGGATTAGTCTGGAACAGGCTTAGCAATAGTAATGGTGCAGGTTGTTGAAAGGGACAGTCACCCACTTTGCTGGAAGTTAAGTAATTCTGAGGAGGTATTCAGTGATTAACAGGGTATTTGACTAATACACTGACTTTACTATTCTTTAAGTTTTGTCTTTTATTCAGGGAATTTGTATTAGTTATAGACTGCATCCCTCCAATAGCTCTACAGCCAGCCAGATGGTATTCCAAGCTTGCTAGGTGGGCTTTGCTATTCCAGGTATTCTGTTTTAAGGTAGTGCACCAGCTGGAACAAAATCATTTGAATGCAGATGAGCTGTCTCAGTTCTACATTCCATTTGTGGCACTGGAACCGATAGCTGTGTGCTGGTGGGACTGATGTAAGAGCAATGGATTTACCAGTTTCCAGTACGCCTGGGGGGGGGGGTGAGGAAAGGATTAAAAACCTGTCTGAACCTATGTTGTACATTAATCATGTGAAGACTAAACCAGCTGTATTTTTAAGTCTGAGCTCACCAGGCTTGGTGTGTGCCTGTCTCTAACAGTAGATGGATTTCTGGGGAGGATTCCCCAGCATCTTTGAGTGGAAGAAGATGTTAGTAGAATGGAGCTGGCATCTAGTAAAGGAAAGCTGCTGTACCTCTGGACTTTGCCTCATCTATGTGAAAAGCTGAGTCCTCCCTCCCTGTGGGACTGATACTACTGTGTTGTGGATATTTTGGGCCCAGAATGAAACATCCTGCTCTACTGTTGTCCACACAGCTGTAAGTACTGTTCTAAAGATAGTGTTTCATTGACATTTTCTGTTTCTACCTCTTCTTTGCTAAGAACAGTGTGTTTTGTTTATCTTTCTAGTAGATAATCCTAGAGTCTCAAAACATATATTTAAGAGTGTTTCCATGAGTACTATTAAAGTGAAATAATATATATATGGATGTATGTATATGGGCCTACTCACGTTGCTCAAGTAGCCATATGATGACCTCCGAAATGTCGACTGCAAAAGTTACCAAACTTAAAGTCAACACATTACCACACGTGTGCAAAGAAAGAACAAACAGCATCATTTTTTGCAGTGGGCAACCACCCTCTACTTCCCATGTGGGGAGGGGCTGCACCCCCACACTCCTGCAAATTTTCTCTCTCTCTCTTGCTTTATATATATATATATATATATATATATATATATATATATATATATATATGTGTGTGTGTGTGTGTGTGTGTGTGTGTATACTAATTCCGAGATCACACAATTCCCATGGACTGGTATATTCCCACACCTGGGGATTGGCGATCCCACACACCTATTGACCATGTGCATATATTAACCAAATGCGGTTAATTAAACAAAAGTCAATAAACTTGCATTTAGACCAAATGCAGGGTATATATATATATATATATATATATATATATATATATATATATATATACACACACACACACACACGCATATATATATATATATATATATATATATATATATATATATATATATAGTATATATATATGTACTATATATATATATATATATATATGTGTGTGTGTGTGTGTGTGTGTGTATGTATATGTATATGTATATATACATATAGACAAAGAGAGAGAATGCCTGAAAACTTGCTGAATATTGGTATGCGCTATCTTGAAATGTCTAAATGCTGAACTCAGAACATCTACTAACCGCATATGTGTACTACATATGTACATTACCTCAGAACACAGTCTGTCAACAAACATGGGTCCTGCAGGGAAACAAGTGTAGCTCTCCAAACATTTAAATAAACAGATATTGTAATTTCAATGTTGTAACATTTCAGCATTGCACTTTCAGTATTATAACAGCTATTCAATATGTTGTCATGGACCTATATATTAAGAGAGAATGTGCGTGTGTGTGTGTGTGTGTGTGTGTGTGTGTGTGTGCACGCGCGTATTTATATATATATATATATATATATATATATATATATATATATATAAAATGTGTATATATATATATATATATATATATATATATATATATATATATACATATTTATATAAAATATATAAATATACACATATGCACATAAATATAAATGTATATGTGTACTGTTCTATATTTATACATGTTTGTATGTGCACACATATACATTTATGTATGCATGTACAGAGATAAAAAGGTTCCTATGTGCCTTAGAGAGTCCACAGCTGAATATTTAACTATGTACCTTAGAAAATCCGCAGTTAAATATTTAATTAAGCTGTTTGTTCACCAATGGCTTGTTCTTGCCATCCAAGATGAGAGTTGGATTTGGATCCAGAATCAGTTCATCCTGGATCCCCCCAGGACTGTACTGTCATGGCTGATAAAAACAATTACTGTTGGTATGCCATCTGAACATTTTGACCTGCTCTTCCACAGTGTGCAATAATGTTTCATGACAGTGCAAACTTATTTATTTACAGAATAAAATTTTATTTACTTCAAGAGTATAGTAAAATCGTCCATAGAACTCAGCAGATACGCCTCTGTTTGCAGCTACAGCATCCAGAATTAGTTTCAGAAGAAGTTGCCAGAGAGCTTTGAGTACCCTAAAGAAAAGAAAGAATAAAGAGGAGAAGTCATATTTGTTTCACTTTTGTCAGCTTCAGCATGAAATATAGATTTACACAGCATTGTGTTCATAGTGCATTTGAAAATATAGTCCAAAGGGACATACAGTTCAGGGAATGAAAGCACATGAACATCAGTCAAAGACATTATCAAACAGACAAGTAAAACCAGAGAAATAAATATTGACTGGGACACTGGGATACTCTCCACATGTTACAGCGGTGATCCCTGAACTTTGTACTTTCTCAAGGATTTAGCACTTCTGTGTCTCAGCCTGTGATGTAATGCTTATTGATTTTTCTTAAGCTTGCTGACCTTTTACAAAAGGATGAATTATGTAGTGTTTATTTCTTTCTTTCATTCTTTTCCTGGCTTGTCAGAAATTATTGGAAGTGCTGGAAACCACAGCAAGACTTTTTACACTTGCTTTGATTAGCCTCAGATGTAAATATTTTTGGGAAAGAAGCAAATTGTTTTAATCACCATCAACTGATCCCCAGTATCCTTTGGATATTAATATTACAGGCAAATTTACATCTTTGTTGTTTAGGAGTCTTAGATACGAGCAGATGGATAAGTAACAGAAACCAGATTATGTGCCTTATTTATATTTATATTCACTCTTTTTAATTTCTCCAAGTCTTGTGGGTTTCTGTTACCATGACAGGAATGGACCCCATTCCTAAGTCAAAGTATGATTCAAGTTCATGAAACTAGTACTGCTTCAATCATTGATGTTAGCCAAAAGTGCTCTTTGCAGCACCCGCAATGTGTCTAGTAATGACCCCTTTTGCAGTTTGTATGTAATTACATGTATCGGTAACATATCTAAGTATGACTGTTAATTCTTTTTTATAAGACCAGTTGCTTCTACTGCTATTGGAACAGTCTGGGTATCCTTCTTCCACATTGCTCCCGTTTCTGCCTGCAGGTCCTCATATTTTATGAACTTGTCTCTCTTTCTATGTAAAACACTGTAGTCACTGGGTGTAGCAATTTCAATAATCAATGCTACTTTTGTCTTCTTTTCATTGGCTATTATATCTGTTCTTCTCACATCTATTTTTTGAACTGTTGGTAATGGGTGATCCCTTGCGATGTAGACATCATCATTTTCTAATTTCTATTCACATATGTGACATGACCACTTACAATAGAAACCCTGGTAGGTCATTAGGGTCTATATTAGAACATCGACATTTCAAAACTTCAAATGTTCTAATATCGACCCCTATTCAGCGAAAGCTGAAAACATTGAACATACAGAACAGCAAATTTTTTCCTAAGGAAAAAATTTGCTGTTCCAAAACACATACACACAACACAAGCACACCAAACAAACAGTAATCCACACACATACACCTAAAATTTTACACTGAACCCTACAGTAAACTATACACACACCAATAACTATCCACTTACCTTAACCCAAACCCTAACCCTAAGGTCCATCGCTATCACACACTCGCCTCACCCGTGCCCTAACCCTAACTCACCTAACCCGCCCTAATCCTCACGTCCACACAATCGCCGACATACCTAACCCGCACTCAATCACACACTTACCTGAACCCGACCCGTAACTTTCCACCACAGCGCTGAAAATACAGAAGCAACAGAAACAGCCAACCAACTTCTTTCCCTAGAAAAAAATTTGGTTTTCTGTTGCTTCGATATTTTCAGCTTTCACTGAATAGGGGTTGATATTAGAACATTCGAAGTTTTGAAACTTCGATGTTCTAATATAGACCCAGGTCATTATTCTTACAAATCAACTTGTTAACCAACAGAAATTTGCTCTACTATATGGATGTTTGATGGTTAACATTATAACCCTCAACTGTGGCAGGCAAGGTACAGTTATCTACCTATTTATCTATCTGATTTGTTTGGTAACCAAGTAGGTGGGCTAGTCCAAAGACCTTTTTCTGGCCATGACTCAGGTCCAAGGAACTGAAAGAAACTGGACTGACATCAATATATAAATACACTATGCAGTAAATGAAAAGTACAGAAAGGAATGTTAGGGAAAAGAATACAGTGAATTCATATAAGGTCTGTGCAAATACACAGGTGAGATGTATGGTAGAGTAAATACAAGGTGAAGGAAGGAAACAATGAAAGGGTACTTTATGCTGCTTTGGCATGAGTAAGTAAAAATTAAACTTAACTTGTGAAACCACACAAGCAGAATTCCAAGGACTAATTCAGAGAACACCTAAGAGTGCATTATGTTGTACAAAACTTTATAAAGTCTTGGTTAAGCTTTTAGGCTGAGTTACATTTTCATAAACCATTAATAATAATTTAGATGAACATGATATGTAAGCAAATTATATGGCAAATAAAACTGGACGGCTATTTGGTTGATTCATTAGATGAGAAAACTATAGAAGTTAGGCAGTTAGAAGTAAGGGCCTAACAGCAGACCCTTATTCATTGTTAGAAAAGTGGTTGCATTTTGGTGGCATGTGATACACTATGGACTATGGTATTTTGAAGAAGTGCCTGAGGTCATATTGAGACATGTTACCTTTTGTGATGTCCATAGATGGCAATCTTGGAGGTTAATTCCTCTAGTAGTCATCATCTTAAAAATACAGTCAGATCTAGATGCTTTTTCCATCTTGAGAGATCACAGCATTGATCCATGTACTGACAATATATTTTTTGATTACTGGAATGCCCAATTGCTGGATTAATGGGTAAGGACCTGATGTAACTAAAGCAATTGCAAAATACCATAACAATACTGTTGACCAGGAATCCTTGTTCATGTAACATAAATCTTTTGCTGAAATACTTGTGCCGGCTACAACTCTCATCCTCAACTTATTGGGACCTATACAACTTAGACCTTGATTACATAAAACAGATGCATTTGAGCTATTTGACAGCTAGGGCCTTGAGGTTAAGTGAGGGGTGGATACTTTTCCAAGTATATGTGTTGAACCATCTGGCAAACAGTCTTTTATTTACCTTTCATCCTTCTTCTGGAAGCTTCCTTGATTCAGGCATGTAGCTCTGTAGCCTTACTCAAGAGCTCCTTGAAGCATTTTTTTCAGTCTGCATGCTGGCTTTACTATTGTTTTTATATTTGTTGATCAACCACGATTATTATTTACAGTTGGACAGTATTTATGTTTTAGATCAACATTTTAACTGAGTTTATTTTTAATTTGTAAAGTGTTTAGATGTCAACATTTAAATACCTTACTAAATAAAATGTCCATTTAAGTGGTTAGCTTCTTTTCTTCTTTCTCTTTGACTCTTGAAATTACCTCAGATGTCTGCTTGTATGTATATTACATAAGAAGGCCAGCGTTTTTGGAGGAAAGATTAATTTGAATCTGTAGTCTATTAAGAAGTTGCAGACAGGGGGATAATGGCAAACTTCCTTTGTTAGAAAAGTTGTCACAAATGGAAGAGCCCAAAGAAGCATTTATCAAGAAGATGAGAATGGCAAAAAAGGCGTATTAAATGGTTAAAGCCAATGAACACACAGTCGATTGTCAGACGTGAGCTGGCAGAAATGATTTGCACAGTCACACAGCAGGCAGTTGGAGACTATGGGACTCAAAACCAGGATTGCTGCAGCACATAGTTTTAAACCTCTGTGTCAAAGGCACAAATCTACAGACTGCGCTAAACGCAAATGCTAACCCAAACATTCCGTAGGCCAGGACACTGCCTTATGGTCTTAAACCCAAATTGGAGATGAGAATGCAAAAGGTGGAAAGTGCTGGAATGTGGTATAAAATGAGGCTGATGTAATGGGTTATACCCTGAGTATCAATAAATAAGTCAGGTAAAACACAGAATGTCTATATCTACAGAGGTTTCAAAGTCACCATTATTCTAGTGCTAACAAGAAGTGAACGCAGCTTTAATATTTTGCACCCCTGATGGAGAGCAAAAAATGCAAACATAAATAAATAAATAAACTAACCTCACACAGGATTAATATGTATAAATATTTATTAAAGTATAAATGTTTCATTTTTGGAGAGGTGTCTAGGTGGCTGCTCCTGTGATTTGGCACCTGGCAATAGACCAAGAACTCCAAGGAGGTCTTGATATATAACATTATGAAGATGATATCCTGGTGATGAAGAAGAATGAAGAAGTACAAGCAGACAGCTCACAGGGTTCTAGACATGCTAAAATATATGTTACATATTATCCAAGCCTCAAAATGGATGGCCACGGTGGTGCAGCGGTTAGCATTGCCGCCTCACAGCAAGAGGTTCTCTGGTTCGATTCTCGGCTGGGGTGCCTTCTGTGTGGAGTCTGCATGTCCTCCAGGTACTCTGGTTTCCTCCCACATCCCAAAGACATGCTGTAGGTAGATTGGATACTCTAAATTAGCCCTAGGTGTGAGTGTGTGCCTTCAATGGAAGGTTGGGCACCGAGCTAGCAACTCGACATTGTAAAACTCCACTTGCAATCATGAACAGACAGGTGATCCGCTGTGGTGACCCCTAACCGGGAAAAGCCAGAAGAAGAATTAAGCAAGCCTCAAAATATGTTCTGAGATGCTAGCTAGTAATCTACAATCTGTGATTTTCTTCTGAACATCTAGCATTATTAATTCCATTAAATGAATTGGTACAAATTGTGTATGAATGGAAATGGATGGAGGAATGTGAAAAATTCCTTCAAAGAAATGGAATAAATGATGTTGTCAGATGAAGGGCTTACCCATTTTAATCCACCTTAGTATATTAGTGTGGGTATGATATTTTATGTTACTGAATCTGAGGCATTCTACTGCATAAGCTATGTGATCATACAAAGAGATCCATGTGTTTACTTCAAGTAAACTAACCAAGGCAGATCATAATTATAACCAGACACACAGAACCATCATTAGACTCACTGGGGTACTAAAGAAATTTAACAAATACCTATGAACAAAATAAATTTACATCAATTGTAGATCATCAACTGTTATTAGTCATATTCAGTCCAGGAGAATGGCCCCTGTCATGACAACACACAGCTTACAACTTCAGTTCATCTTCTTAACAGGACATCCACTTGATGTAGAATGTAAAGGAAAAAAAATCATCATTGTGATTCTAATAGACTTACATGAAAAGCATGAGAATGTAAAACCACACATGCAGTGGATATGTACGAAACCTCAGTATTTGTGTCATTACCTGTGATGAATGCTGCTTAATAACATGAAACTAGCAGTGACCTATGATTGTTCACAAGTATACAGACTAGTAAAGTATTAATCTAGAGATGATACGTTAACAGACCCTGTATATGGTGTTACGAAACAGCAGCTGTCTGTATGTCAAAGTATTTTATAATGTTGTCCAAAGTAATAATTCTAGCTAAGCAACATTCCAGAATGTTGAATGCTATATATTAGAGATACTTAGGGGTAGTGAAAATGAAGTCCCTTGTCCCATCGTTTTATGTAGTTGTCTTACTCTGCTAAAATTAAGAGTTAGCAAAAAAAAATTGTACATGATGTTAAAAGAATGCACTGCACCAGCATCCCTGTATCCTTGGGAATGGTCATCCATACCATTGTCATAAATTCACAGTGATTTTGCAGGTCCCTTAAGGGACCCACTGTTACTAACTACAGTATCTACACACTGTAGTCACCTTGAAATCCTTTGTACAGTAATAGCAATAAAGAAATATAAGAAAAGTTTGGTGCAGAGCATTATGGCTATCAGCTACTATAAGCTTCAGCCTGCATCAATGAGTTTGAGTTTGTCCATCTCCATTTGCCTGCTATGCTTTTCTGAGCAGTCACTTGTTCCCAGGTCACTCTATAAAAGTGTGTGCCTAGATAGTTTACCTGGTAAAGTAAAATAAAAAGAAACAAAAAATAAAAATAAAAAAAAGATTTACTATAAGTTGATAACTTTTGGCCAGAGATTATTAAACAGATAAATGGCAAGTGGGCAAACATATTTTAGGACTGGGCCATTAATATATAATCTTGATATGGGGTTGGGCATTTTAATACTGGACGAAATATAGATGAGTTACAAATAACCAAATGGTCTAGATTTAGTTGCCAATACAACTGAGTTTTGAAGGATGCTATGATGGACAAATGAGTTTCACAAAAATGTTAGCTGCCTGCATTCCAAACTTTGGCAAGCTAAGCAATGCCTAACCAGTGCCAAGAAGGACAGGTGGTCATAGCTGTATGGCAACATGGATGCTTGACCAAATTATTCACCTTAGAAGGATGAACGAGTGACATTTCAAGGAGGAAATGACTGCCCAGTTTCACACACTGAGAGGCACAGCAAGGTTAAGTTTTTACTATCATATTTGGATGACTGATTTCATTCCTCCAAGTTTAGGAGTTGTAGTGGTGAGGCTTCAGCATCTGCAGTAGGAGGTGCTTCTGAAGGACCTACATAAGTCACTGTTCCAAGCCCACTGGTGCTACTGAGGTGCTATTTTGAGCACTTGAAAATTCCCCTTCACAGGCTAAATTTAAGGAAAGTACAAGATTAATTAAGGAAAACTGGAGGTATTACTGAATGTTGTGTCTTTCGGCTTTTCCCGGTTAGGGGTCACCACAGCGGAACTCCGGTCCGCTAATGATTGGCAGTAGATTTTTACATGCCAAGTTGCCAGCCCTGACACACACAACCTTCCATGAAGGTACGCCCATTCATGCATGTCTCTGCACAGAAGATGCTCTTGCTGAGAATCGAACCGGACGTCTTACTGTGAGGCGACAACGCTACCGCAGTACCACCACATTACTGAATGACTATTAAAATTATTTACTGAATAAGATAATGTATGGATATTGCTTAGTTCATTGAGCACAACTTTAGTTAGATACATTATGGCAAGACTAGAAGATCAAATGGACAATTCAGCTAGCATTGTTAACTCATTCATATCTGTAGCATATTTATACTCCTAGTTAACATCTTTAGCTCCTTATGGCATCTAGACATTTTTGGGTGGTGGCTGTCTTAACTAAGTAACCTATCAATTAGTAATAAACATCATTACAAAAGGCAAGATATAAGTAACACAATGATACTAATATTGTTAATCTAGTTTGTCCTGCAGTGGAAATATTAGTAAGTGTTTGTCTCTAGTTATTCAGATTTTCATGTTTACATTCATATTTTTATAACTAAGAGAGCTACATTTTATTGAGGGGGTATGATGTGAAATGCTAAAATGAGAGGCAGAAAAACATGTACACTACACTATACTAGAGGTGTTGCTAGTTGTTTGCTAGCATTTATGAAGAAATGCAGCATGCCCATGTATACATTAATATTTGGAAAACCAAATAACTTGAAAACCATTGCATGTTATCAGCAGAAATCACAGAAGATGCTGAAGAATTGTAAGTTGCACAGATGAAGAGATATTCAGTGTTATTTCTATTGCTATGGTTAATTATACACTTGAGCATAATCGTTTTTCATATATCTGTAAATATCTTAATAAAAAATAATCACTCAGAGAGAAATGTATTTCTGTCACGTAAAAGCTCATGTCAGACTAATAAAAGTATTTCTACAATATTTGTCTAGGCTGTACTGTTGCAAAGATATGACAATTAGTTTGTGAAACTTTAAAGAAAAACATAATTCTGAGTTTGGGTGCATTTTAATATATCATAGTTCAGATGTAAAGATTGTGACTTTACTGATTATCATCACTATAAAGAAGGTCTTTTAATGATAACATTGCTGTTTGTACCTCTTTAATACCTTTTAATATTCACAAGGTATTTACATTTGTTTGCCTTACGTTTTTTAGCTTAATTTTCAGAAAATGTTATGTTAGGATGTAGTCTAGCCTGCTAGAAGTGTTTTTTTCCATACCTCTGAGGTTAATGTGGGAGGATCAAAGCCTCCTACGGTCACCATGCAGAAGACCATATCCTCTGACACATACAGCTAACATAACTCTGATTTTTCCAACCCCTGTGCAAGTTATAATAGCCTAAACACTTTAATCAGTGAATCAGTCAATGATCATTGGATGGTCTCCACTTTTGTGGGTCTGTGTGCTTGAGAGAGGAATAATGATGCATTACTGAGCAATGAATTACTAATGCACATTACACCTTGGGATGTTATTACTAGTGTGCATTATACCTTGGCTTATTATTACTAGTGTGCCATACACCTTGGAATATTATTACTAGTACACATTACACCTTGGGATGTTATTACTTGTGTGCATTACACCTCAACATACTATTACAACTGTACCTTACACCTTGGCTTATTATTATTACTAATGTACCATACACCTTGGGTTATTATTATCAGTGTACACTGCACCTTGGCATATTACTACTAGTGTACCTTACACCTAGGGATATTATTACTAGTGTATCTTACTTACACCTTGGCATATTATTACTAGTGTACCATACACCTTGGGATATTATTACTAGTACACATTGCACCTTGGGATGTTATTACTTGTGTGCAGTACACCTCAACATACTATTACAACTGTACCTTACACCTTGGCTTATTATTATTACTAATGTACCATACACCTTGGGATATTATTATCAGTGTACACTGCACCTTGGCATATTACTACTAGTGTACCTTACACCTAGGGATATTATTACTAGTGTATCTTACTTACACCTTGGCATATTATTACTAGTGTACCATACACCCTGGGATATTATTGCTACTGCACACTGCACCTTGGCATATTATTACTAGTGTACCTTACACATTGGAATATTATTACTAGTGCACACTGCACCTTGGCATATTATTACTAGTGTGCATTACACACACACATTGGCATATTATTACTAATGTACCATACAGCTTGGTATATTATCACTAGTGTACCTTACACGTTGGGATATTGTTACTAGTGTACAGAGCACACTGAGATGTTATTACTATTGTAAATTATACCTTGGCATATTATTACTAGTGTACATTATATCTGCAATTCAAAGGCATTGTTTTAGAGACAATAATGAAAAATTCCAGCCACATATTATGTGTATTTGGAACCTGTAGTTATGGAATGAATAATATTAATATATTGGCCTAGTGCTCATCTTGTGTTGTTTCTTCTCTCCTGGGCTAAAAGTAAAGGGAGAGGCTGTATGGCATAACTTCACTGATAAAGCATATCTTCATGCATTAGCATGTCCATATGGGTGCACATCCACCCCTCTGGATGTGCCCACAAAACTCCTGAAGCTTAAGTGAAGGCTGGATATACAGTAGTACTAATTCCTTGTATTTATTAAGTATTAATTGTACCATGTTATGCAGACACATTGGTAGTGAGAGGTCAGGAATCTGTGTGACTTGTAGCAAAGCTCTGCATATGTATATCCCGTACTGAAGCCCTTGCAAGGTAACATATGAGAAACAAGCAAAGAGTAAATTGTAATAGTCTGTTTTGCAGTGGATATGTCCACCAAGGTACCATAATTCTTGTTGTGCAATAAAACACCATTTTAGAAATGCCAGTTACATCAATGTTTCCAAACCAGAAATAATACCACAGACAAATGAAAGTGCAAAACTGTAGCCAAGGATGATATATGTCTTGAAACTTGAGGGTTCTTAAAGATAGACCATTTGTTATGAATGTACTGCTTGCATATATTAGAAAATACATGATAAAACATGTCAAAAGAAAACTATTTTCTCATTTGATGCATGCAAATTGCTGCTGACCTTTGCTAAGCTAATACTTGCAGTGTCAAACAGAAATTATACAATAGTACAGAACTAAAAGTAAATGGAAATGTTATTTTCAGCTTGAGGTCAATGAAATATTATATACTATAGGATACCAGGAGCATTTACTATCAGATACCAGTTTTACATCATCACATATACAATCTATATAATCCACAATAGCAGATCTATTACCAGTTAAAAAAAATCTAATTTGTTTTTCAAACTAAGTCATACAGCTGGTGACCTGATGTTAATCCCATGAGGTGTTTACCATTATGTATTCTCAGTTGCACCAGACCTGAAACATCACTGTACTTCTTTACAGATAAGCCATGATTTTCTTTTTTAACATTTAAAGGGACAGCATCTACTAACATTTTTCTGCATCATTTAGCAAGTAATTATAAGTAAAAGCTCCAAACTATTTTATTTGCAAAATATTTTATTTGCAAAAAGTTAAATTTGTGATTATACATTTGTGGGTATTACACAAAATCAATATCCCAGTAGACCGGTGTGATTATTAAAGGACTCCAACAATTTAATTAAGATTAAAGAATGTGCAACTGTCATTTGTCAGTTCCAGGTAAAAGTAATAACAGAGGGCATTATTATTTGAAATGCAGCTTTAAATATCAAACATTGCATGTTTTTTTAAATATATTTCTCTCCTTTTCTGTTTATGCATTTATATGTCTTGTTGCGAATGAAAACACTTTTATGATGAGCAAATGTTGACAGCATAAGCAGTTTACTCAAATATGCTCATACTGCAAACATTTCTAGCTGCTAATATGGCTGATTTATGCAAGCTTCCACATACAACTACTGTCTAGGGTATTTTGTATAATGCAAAAACGCATTCACTTAAGTGCTGTTATCAAATACAAACGTAAGTGTGAGGATAACTAAAATGAACATAAGAGTGGTAAAAGAGCTGTAATCTTGTTTTACTCTCTCCAAATAACGTTAACATAAATCATAAATTCACATATTAGTTTTACTCCGACTGAGCTTTAATACACAATGTTAGAGGAGGAAAAATAATAAACTGAGCAAAAGGAAACCTATATGAAATTACTGGCTCTGTTTAGGAAGCTCACTGGCATAACGGCTGGATACATTCTTACTAATGACAGCAGTTTGATAGCAAAACAATATGCAAATTCCAGTGACAATGCAACTAATACAGTATAAATGTAAGTATCCGGAGCACAACATATCACAACAGAAGTGGCCATACCTGCTGAGGTTTTCCTTTACTAATGATTCACTTAGGATGATGAGCTTATCATCAAGGAATTTCATCAAAGGAGAAACGGCCTGAAAACATAGACAGACAATTCAGCTGCCAATAGTAGACGACTAATGACAGAAAACTGCAGCACTGCTCAGAATAAAAGAAATTACTCTTTTTTTTCTTTTTTCTACCCCATTCTGAAGTGCCGTTTAACCACCTTACAACTTGCATAAAGAAACCATTTATATGTATATAAATACGTGTGTGTGTGTGTGTGTGTGTGTGTGTGTGTGTGTGTGTGTGTGTGTGTGTGAACTGCTTATAATGGTCCTCTGTGAGTCAATGAAATCTAACCCACCAGCAGTACACTGGATAAATCAAAGCTGGCAAAACACAGATTAACCAAAAATGAGGATAAAAATCACTTTAACCATTTGATTTTTCATGAGGGCAAGCTCCCGACAGCCAAACACCCTCCTTATTTATTCACACACACATATATGTGTGTGTGTGTGTGTGTGTGTGTGTGTGTGCATATATCTACATCTAATATATATGTATATATATATATATATATATATATATATATACACACACACACACACACACACACACACACACACACACACACACACACACTATCACCACAAAAGAATCCAAGACCACTACAAATTATTGTAAATGTGGAAATGTTTATTAGCACACATATGCATACTAACTACACAGTTGTTGCACAGTTCCAGAGAAAGCAAAAAACGTCTACTAAGGGCGATATTCAGTTTACACAACTGCAGTTGCACTGTAAGCCTGATGTATATGCAAAAACATTGTAAGAGTTGAAGTTTCAATGAGTTTTACTCCTTCAATGTATTGTAAGCCAATTACATTTCATGAACTTGTGGATTTCCCACTTATTATTTGCCTTGATTGCTAGCATACTGTTATGCATGTTTCTTAATTATTTATTTTGCTAACATTCTTAGAGCAGCCTTCGAATGAACTACAGGGAACCTTCCATTATGATTGCAAGTAGCACTAAAATACATTTAAGTAGTTGCTAACCATTCTTTCACAGTAAATCTGTATCACTGAGTTGTATGTATGTATGTCATAAAATGAGCGCATCTCCACTAATGCATAGCCATACTTAATTAATTTTATAAATGCAGGTTGTACTTACATCATCGTTCTGAATTGAATCAGGAGACAGACTAATGTGCTGAATATATTTGTTGATGTCTCCAATCATCTGCAACACATGCAAAAGAAATGGGTTAAGTTCTTTTGGGTGACAACGTTTCAAACTGTCAGCAAATTCAGTCATTTCAGGCCAACAATGAAAAGGTGCTGGTTCTTCAGTAAAAGTCTTTAGTTTTGGTGTGGAAAATTATTTTGCTTTCTTAAATCTATTCTTGCATCCTAATTTTAATTTAATGGAAATATTTATGACACACTTTACATACAATTATGTTTGTAAATGTTTTCTTTTATTTAGAATAATTCCTTTTTATAAATAAGCCTAATGTAATGAGGCAGATGTCCATCCATCCATCCATCCGCCTGCCCTTTTATCCATCCATCTATCCATCCATCCATCCATCCGTCTGTCCTTGAGAGTGTTTGACCTGGAAAGGATCACGGTTCTTACAGTATTTAAATTGATTTTAACTGTATTGCAGGAATATTAACTGAACTGGAAGTTAGTCAGTGTTTGCTGAATTCTGTTATTTGCTAGTAATTACAGGTGTGGGGTTAGCCACATTCTTTGATTTCCTGTCCTTGCCTATTTAAGTGGTACAGTGTGAAATATTTTCTGCTTAAAAACCTCAGCTTTGGCCGGCTAAGAACTTGCTGTATTCAACTGGACGTATAAGAGAATTTAAGTACCTTTATCTGCACTTTTTTTTAAAAAAAAATACAGTATTTAAATTGATTTTAACTGTGTTGCAGGAATATTAACTGAACTGGAAGTTTTGACTCTGCTCTTCAGTTAGTTCCACCCACCCTCCCTGTTTTTGTTTTGGTGTTAATCTTAGTGGCCTTGAAACTGCCCGCCCCTCTTGTAAATTTGTGTTTGGATACTCCTTCTGGGCCCATCTCATTTGCTCACTCAACTGAGTGCAGTGAGATCATATTCTGATTTCAGGCACTCCTACTGTGTACAAAGAGAGCATCTGGGAAACAGAAAAAAAAAAAAAATTAAGCTTGTTTCCTGCCTTTCCTGTTAAGTGGTATAGACTATTTGTAGGCTTCTGAGCCCCCAAGCCCTTCTGTGCTGGAGGGAAGCCTTCTAGCTTGGTTTTTTTTTCTTATAACTAGCCAGTTTTCTAGTTTCAGCACTCAAATCTGTTTCTTTGATCTCAGCACTTGTTCAGGAAAAAAAAAAATTATCTGCTTTTACTGTACTTGTGTTTCTACCTACTTTATTTTACTTTTGCATCATCTTAAAAGTACTCAATTGTCTTTATTACTGCTTGGTGTAACTCATTCTAAGCCTTTTGGTTTAAACACTTGGGCTTCGGACCAGTTGTTTTGCACTGAGAGGGTTTGTGGTCTGCACTGTAGTGGCAGAACAGGTAGCTTACATCCTTCTAGGTTGGGAACTGCTGATCGAGGGCTCAGTGTCTGTTATTCTAAAAGTGTATTAATTCTGGTTTAAGCACTTGGGCTTTCAGGCCAGTTATTTTACATTAAGAGGGTTCGTGGTCTGCACTCTTGTGGGAGGAGAGGCTGGACTCTGCCCTTCTGAGCTGGGAATTTCTGGTTAAAGGCTTATAGTGCATGCATATCTGAACTGTTTCTTACTGAAGTTGGTGCGCCTTGTTTGCTGCGGCATAGACTGGATTCGGGCCTGCTGGATCTAGCTTTGTTTGTGTAACTTGAGCACTAATCCAGGCATTCTCTAAAGTATTCAGTTGTATTTATTACTGCTTGGTAGTAACTTGATTAAAGTGTAGCCATCATTCTAAGTCTTTTGGATTAAGCACTTGGGCTTCAGACCAGTAGTTTTACATTAGGAAGGTTTGTGGCATGCACTGTGGTGGCAGGGCAGGTAGCTTTCATCCTTCTAAGTTGGGAACGGCTGATTGAAAGCCCAGTGTCTGTTATTCTTAAAGTGTATTAGTTCTGGTTTAAGCACTTGGGCTTCAGGCCAGTTATTTTACATTAAGAAGGTTCGTGGTCTGCACTCTTGTGGGAGAAGAGGCTGGACTCTACCCTTTTGAGCTGGGAATTTCTGGTTAAAGGTTTATAGTGCCTGAATATTTGAACTGTATCTTACTGAAATTGGTACACCTTGTTTGCTGTAGCATAGACTAGATCCAGGCCTGCTGAATCTAGCTTTGTTTATATGCTTGTTGTTTGTTTGCTTGTTATTTCCCTGGAACGCTAATTCCAGCTAATACGTGGCTTCTCAGCGCTTCTGTGGATCACTAGTGATATCTGCATTGCTTACTGTACTTATTTCCTTGTTTCACTTGAAAGAAAGTTACTGTTTGTCATTTTTGCATTTAAGTTACCTGTAACACTGGCACTTGCTCACTAAAGCAATTATATAAGTCAGCACTAAAAATTAAAAGCACTACACCCGCACTCCCCACTGGCCCTTGTTTTCAATTATTAAGTAATTCCCAATATTATTCTACCATGTCCAAAAGTCAGTTACCAATCTCCTCTCCGGTCCAGCTGGTGAATCTGGGAATCTTGAGGCAATGTTACAACTGCCTCATGTACACAGACAACCCTCTCCTCCTCCGAACAAATTCCAACACATGTGAGAGATGCAACCATATAGCCAAACTGGAGGCTAAGCTCTCTCAACTCAGTACTGGCATAACCAGTCAGGAGGAGAAGGAAACCACACTCACTACAATTCCAGTCTCACATAGACCTACCACGACAGCAAACCAAACACATAATCACACAAAAACATACACGGAGGCTCTAAATAAAGATTTGCCTAAGCAGCAGGGACCTCCAAAGCAGACACCCAAGCAACCGCTACCCCAAAACAAAACACGTGCAACACATATCTCACAAAGCCAGTGTGCCGAACAGTCACAGCCCTTAAGACTAAACAACACACCTGATACACTTGTAATAGGTGACTCTATCGTCAGGCACACTGACGTCCCGCTCACCAGGCTGAACAAGGAGAGGGTCACGGTGAGCAGCCTGTCGGGTGCTAGGATCCGCCACATAACACAAGCACTCAGGTCACTCCAAGGCAAGTACAAATATGACTCGGTCATTGTCCATGCTGGTGTGAATGACCTGAGACGTACCTCCCTGGACTACATGAAAAGAGACATAAAGGAGCTCTCTGAGCATGTAGCCCAGGCCGGTATGACCCTGACCTTGAGTAGCATCTTACCCTCACCAAGAATGATGCCACAATATGAAGACAAGATGATCAATTTCAACAATTGGTTTAAGTACTGGTGTCATTCAAAGGGGATCCAATGCCTGTCAGCTTGGGATGATATGCTCGACAAGCCACGATGCTTTGCTAGGGACGGCTTGCACCTGTCACCCCTGGGCTTTCGGATATTGGCAAAGGCTCTTGCTACCCCCATAGTACCTTTTTTAGGCAAGGCTCAAAAGACAAACCCACCTCCATAGGTATCACAAGGGATAAGAAACTAAGAGTAATGCTACTCAATGCCAGAAGTCTAAACCTCAAGATGCACTTTTCGAAACTCTCCTTAGCATGGAGAACATCGATATCTGTGCAGTAACAGAAACCTGGTTCAGGGCTCCCGAGAGCACCCCAGCACTACCAGGTTATACCTCATACCATGCTTTTCGGCCCCAAAACTTGGACCGAACCACAAAAGGAGGGGGAGTATCGATATTCATCAAAGATACCCACACCTCCAGGTTGGTGGCAAAGCACGAAGCATCAGAGACTATCCATGTGCAACTAACAGTGGGTAAAACTGCCTTCCAGTTTATAGCCTGCTACAGATCACCCTCCCAAACCCAGGAACCCCACTCGGCCTTCCTGAGAACACTGGAAAATATGAAGGTCTCTCCAAACACCATTATATTGGGCGACTTCAACTACCCAAACATAGACTGGGAGCATTACTCTAGCTCCAACACCCTAGCCCAAAGGTTCCTAGAATTTATAAACTCAAATGCTATGGAACAACTTGTTACCACTCCCACAAGAGGGAAAACATACTGGACCTGATCATCACCAACATGGGGATTCTATGCTCCAGACCAGAAGTGTATCCCTCACTGGTAAGATCAGACCATAAACTAATCTCACTGGATATTCACATCCCGACCCCACCCCCTGCCCAGAAAACCACAGTGAAAAACTTCTCTAAAGCAAATTTCAGACTCCTCAAAACTGAGGTGGAATTCTTCAAAGCCCCGGGCCTGTGGAAAATACGCCCAGACCGCAGAATCCTTTATAAACGCATTCTATGAACACCTTCAGGAATGCATGGATCATCTGATCCCAAATAAAACCAAGATCCAATCCTCCAAAGGCAGGCGTCCTGTCTGGTGGACCCCAGCCATAAACAAACTATACAATAGAAGGAGGAAGCTACTAAATGATAGACCAAAATCCCAAAAGGGAAGGCATCACTGATCAGTATTAGCAAAAACTACGGGCACTCATAAAATTGTCTAAGGCCAGCTTCAAGAGAAAAATTGCACAGGACACTAAGGATAATCACAAGGCTTTCTTTAGTTATGTTAGGAACCTGGGTGGTAATTCCCAGATATGCTCAGAATTAGTCCAAAATGACAAAAAATACACTGAACCCACAGACATTGCCAACATCCTAGCTAACAGGTTCAGCGCAAACTTCTCCCCCCCCTTCCCACCAAAAGGGCAAATATCTATCCCAGCAGAGTGCTGCCCCCCTGACATCTCAGATGCTCAGGTAAGAGCTGCCCTCTCCAAAGCAAAAAACACAGCATCAATGGGACCAGATGGTGTCCCGGGCTGCGTCCTACATGAACTCCAAGAAGAGCTAAACCCAAACATAAAACTACTGTTCAATCTCAGCCTTACTACAGGATATGTGCCCAAAGAGTGGCGTACAGCAACAATGGTCCCTCTCCATAAAGGTGGTGCCTCAATGGATCCTGGAAACTATCGCCCCATAAGCCTGACTAGCTTGGTCTGCAAAGCTATGGAAAGGATCATCATGGACCTCATAAATAAAGATATTGGGGACCTACAGACACTGGATCCTACCCAGTTCGGCTTTGTTAAGGGCAGATCCTGCCTCTTAAACCTGGTTGATTTCTTTGAAACAGTCACCAAGGCGATTGACGAGGGGAAGGTGGTCCACACAGCCTACCTGGACCTCGCAAAAGCCTTCGATACAATACCCCACTCGGGCATTATAGATAAGCTCACCAGCTTAAATATAAACCCCTATGTCACTAGATGGATTGCAAACTGGCTCAAGGACAGAACCCACATGGTTAGAATTGCTGGAGCCATGTCAGACTCCAAACCAGTTACAAGTGGTGTCCCACAAGGCTCAGTCCTGGGACCTCTCTTGTTCAGTATATATTTCTTGGAGGTACAGGCCAACACAGAAGGACTGTGGCTGACCAAGTTCGCAGATGACTGCAAACTGGGCGCCATAATCGACTCTCCAGCCGACACAAGCATCCTCCAAAAGGGCCTCATAGAAACAGACAACTGGTGCCAGAGCCATGGCCTCAAGCTAAATGCCAAAAAGTGTATAGTCATCCCCTTTGGCAAAAACAAAGTGCCCACAAATTACCACATAGGTGGTAATCCATTAAGTACAGAAGAAGCAATTAGGGACTTGGGGACCCAAGTTTATAGCAATCTCTCATTTGACAACCACGTGGCCAAAGTGGTTAGAAAAACATTTTATATAGCCCACCTAATCATGAAGAGATTCACATTTAGATCCGGGGAGGTCATCGTGCCTCTTTACTCATCCCTCATCAGGCCCATAATTGAGTACAATGCCCCTTTTGGGATGTACCTTACCAGACACCTGCAGCAACTGGAAAGACCCCAAAAGTACCTCACCAAGAGGATCAAAGGGCTCAAACAGATGCCATATGCTGCCCGGTTAAAGAAACTCCAGCTCTACTCAGTGGCATACCACCTGTTCAGAGGCGATCTGTGCCTGACGTATAAAGCCATGTCCAACCCGGAATTAATGGACATGCTGCACCTAAGAAAATCCAAATCCCATCGAGCTATGCGCTCGAGAGACTTGAACCTCAGCACTGAAATAAATAGGACATGCTGGAGGGACAGATTCATAACCCAGAGGCTCCCTTCACTCTGGAATAAAATCCCAGTCCAGGTTAGGCAGAGTCCCTGACTGACTCTCTTCAAGAGGAATCTTGATGAGTGGATGGGAGATCGTAGGTTTACCCCGGGTATCACTTCTGTGTCACTGTTAGACAGAGGCACAGTATACTAACCTCGAAAAAGGGCATAGCAAAATAAATTTAAAATGGGTGGCGAAAGCCAAACACATTCTGGCTAGGCTTATAAATGCCCTAGGGCAGATAGCCTAGTATGAACCTATGAACCTATAAGCAGGGCAGACCAAATTTCCTTATTCCCAATAATAATTGCATGATAATCCTATGACATCCTGAGCTTTGCCCAGGCAAACTGAATGATATAATCTCTCCAGGATGACCCAAGTCTGTCCAGGTCCACCTCCCAGTGGGCTGTGCTTTGGACGTATTCCGCAGCAGGTGGCCAGGGGATATTCTCACTAAGTACTCAAACTACCACAACTGAGTTGTTTTAGCCTGACTTTCTCTTTCAGCCCTTTAGATTGGCAGCAGCAGATTTGGAGAGTAACTGTTGTCTCTGTCCTTTTGGTTAATAACTATAACTTGTGACCATTGCTGATGATGAAGAGATGGACTGCTTGATAAACTTAGAGCATCACCCTCTGACTCAACTCTCCCTTCACTACTACAGTCCAGTACTAGGGATACAACACTGTCACTATCATACCCTTTTGTTAGTCAGTCATTCAATCCCCTTTGCCCTTGCTTGTGAATACTGACCCTAAGATACTTAAAACAATTTGCATGCTGTCACTACTTCCTTTCCACCTTTATAGAACACTCCCCTTTTTCAGGTGATAGCCATGACTTCTGTTTTGGAGATGCTGATTGCCATACAAACTCACTTCACACTCAGCAGTGAACTGTTTTATTGTATTCCAGAAAGTTCAGTCACTTGGGGCCATGAGGATAACATCATCAGAGAACAACATAGTTGAAACTCATCCCCTATCTTGAAGTAGGGCACTCCTCAAATGCAGCCGCAGCTTAATATCAAATTCATGAAATCACAGACAGGAAGAAAACAAGACATACTCTTGGTTAAATCCTACAGCCACCTTGAATGCATCTAACTTAATGCTAATAATGTGGCATAGGTATTACTCTATAAATACAGGGTTCCAAATGGCATGCAGCAGTGACTCCCCCCATTGTATTGTAACATATGCCACATGACATTATGTAACACACAGTCATATGGTCCCTTTAAACCCTACCCCCCCCAAAAAAAGAAAACACAAGTATACTATACGGGTGAGCTCCCACAATCTCTGAAGTATCAGTTCAAGAGCAAAACGATGATCTACTGTTCCATGGCCAGGATGCAATCCTCACTGCTCATCATTAATAACAGGCTCAGCTACTGGATGAACTCACCTTTGTAGAACCCTGGTTTATGTTTCCCAGGGAGGATGAGGAATTTTATTTGATTTATTCCTTTCTGAATATAGGGAATACTTTTCTAGTTTGCCAGTCCAAAGGTACTGCCCCTATCTTCTATGCATATCTGAAAAGGAGAATTAACCATGAAGCCTTAATAATACCCAGTGCTGTCAGCAGCTCCATACAGATCATGTTCACTTCCACAGCCATGCTGCCTTAGAACTTTTAACCACCACAGTGACCTATCCTACAGCAGTGGGCGTAATTATACCTGTTGCCTCTTGCACTGCTGCCTTAATGAGCAGCATGTATACCAGGATCACTGAACTCCTCAAAGTGTCCTTTCTGTCTCCCAACATGCATACCAGGATCACTGAACTCATCAGTGTCCTTTCAGTCTCCCAACATGTATACTAGGATCACTGAACTCCTCAAAGTGTCCTTTCTGTCTCCCAACATGTATACCAGGAACACTGAACTCCGCAGAGTGTCTTTTCTGTCTCCCAACATGTATAGCAGGATCACTGAACTCCTCAAAGTGTCCTTTCTGTCTCCCAACATGTATACCAGGAACACCGAACTCCTCAAAGTGTCCTTTCTGTCTCCCAACATGTATACTAGGAACACCGAGCTCCTCAAAGTGTCCTTTCTGTCTCCCAATATGTATACCAGGGTCACTGAACTCCTCAGCGTGTCCTTTCTGTCTCCCAACATGTATACTAGGATCACTGAACTCATCAAAGTGTCTTTTCTGACTCCCAGCATGTATAGCAGGAACACCGAACTCCTCAAAGTGTCCTTTCTGTCTCCCAACATGTATACCAGGATCACTGAACTCCTCAAAGTGTCCTTTCTGTCTCCCAACATGTATACTAGGATCACCGAACTCATCAAAGTGTCCTTTCTGTCTCTGATCATGTATACCAGGAACACCGAACTCCTCAATGTGCACTTTCTGTCTCCCAACATGTATACCAGGATCACTGAACTCCTCAAGGTGTGCTTTCTGTCTTCCAACATGTATATCAGGATCACTAAACTCCTCAAAGTGTCCTTTATGTCTCCCATCATGTATACCAAAAAAAACAAACTCCTCAATGTGTCCTTTCTGTCTCCCAACATGTACACCAGGATCACTGAACTCCTCAAAGTGTCCTTTCTGTCTCCCAACATGCATATCAGGAACGGGGAGCTGCTCAAAGTGTCCTTTCTGTCTCCTAACATGTATACCAGGAAAACCAAACTCCTCAAAGTGTCCTTTCTGTCTCCCAACATGTATACCAGGATCACTGAACTCTGCAAATTGCCCTCTCTGTCTCCCAACATGTACACCAGGATCACTGAACTTCTCAAAGTGTCCTTTCTGTCTCCCAACATGTATAGCAGGAACGTGGAGCTGCTCAAAGTGTCCTTTCTGTCTCCTAACATGTATACCAGGAACACCAAACTCCTCAAAGTGTCCCTTCTGACATCCCAACATGTATACCAGGATCACTGAACTCCTCAAAGTGTACTTTCTGTTTCCCAGCATGTATACCAGGAACACCAAACTCCTCACAGTGTCCTTTCTGTATCCCAACATGTATACCAGGAACACCGAGCTCCTCAAAGTGTCCTTTCTGTCTCCCAACATGTATACCAGGATCAATGAACTACTCAAAGTGTCCTCTCAGTCTCCCAACATATATACCAGGATCAATGAACTCCGCAAAGTTTCCTTTCTGTCTCCCAACATGTGTACTAGGATCACTGAACTCCTCAAAGTGTCCTTTCTGTCTCCCATCATGCATACCAGGAACACCAAACTCCTCAACATGTCCTTTCTGTCTCCCAACATTTAAACCAGGATCACTGAACTCCTCCAAGTGTCCTTTCTGTCTCCCACCATATATACCAGGATCACTGAACTCCTCAAAGTGTCCTTTCTGTCTCCCAACATGTATACCAGGAACACCGAACTCCTCAAAGTGTCCTTTCTGTCTCCCAACATGTATACTAGGAACACCGAGCTCCTCAAAGTGTCCTTTCTGTCTCCCAATATGTATACCAGGGTCACTGAACTCCTCAGCGTGTCCTTTCTCTCTCCCAACATGTATACCAGGATCACTGAACTCCTCAAAGTGTCCTTTCTGTCTACGAACATGTATACCAGGATCACTGATTTTTCAAAGTGTCCTCTCTGTCTCCCAACATATATACCAGGAACAGCGAGCTCCTCAAAGTGTCCTTTCTATCTAACATGTATACCAGGAACACCGAACTCCTCAGAGTGTCTTTTCTGTCTCCCAACATGTATACCAGGATCACTGAACTCCGCAAAGTGCCCTCTCTGTCTCCCAACATGTATACCAGGATCACCAAACTCCTCAAAGTGTCCTTTCTGTCTCCCAACATGTATACCAGGATCACTGAACTCCTCCGAGTGTCCTTTCTGTCTCCCAACATACATACCAGGATCACTGAACTCCTCAAAGTATCCTTTCTGTCTCCAAACATGTATACCAGGAACACCAAATTCCTCAAAGTGTCCTTTCTGCCTCCCAACATGTATACCAGGATCAGTGAACTCCTCAAAGTGTCCTTTCTGTCTCCCAACATGTATACCAGGATCACTGAATTCCTCAAAGTGTCCTCTCAGTCTCCCAACATGTATACCAGGATCACTGAACTCTTCAAAGTGCCCTTTCTGTCTCCCAACATGTACACCAGGATCACTGAACTCCACAAAGTGTCCTTTCTGTCTCTCAACATGTGTACTAGGATCACTGAACTCCTCAAAGTGTCCTTTCTGTCTCCCATCATGTATACCAGGAACACCGAACTCCTCAACGTGTTCTTTCTGTCTCCCAACATGTATACCAGGAACACCAAACTCCTCAATGTGTCCTTTCTGTCTCCCAACATGTATACCAGGATCACTGAACTCCTCAAAGTGTCCTTTCCATCTCCCAACATTTATACCAGGATCACTGAACTCCTCAAAGTGTCCTCTCTGTCTCCCAACATGTATACGAGAAACATCGAACTCCTCAACGTGTATTTTCTGTCTTCCAACATGTAAACCAGAATCACTGAACTCCTCAAAGTGTCCTTTCTGTCTCTCAACATGTATACCAGGATCACTGAACTCCACAAAGTGTCCTTTCTATCTCCCAACATGTATACAGGTCCACTCTCGTTAATCTGCCATAATTTGTTTTTTGAACATTCGGTGGATTAACGAATGTGGCGGATTAACGAAAAAAATACCTTTTGCGGGGGCGGGGTGTATATACCTTTACACTGTCATGAACAAAACAGCTATGCACTATGCAAACATTAAACACAACACTGTATACTGTGTTGCAGTATTGTTTCTTGTAAAACATAATTGTAGGATTATACAGTGTACTAAACATGAAAAAAAGAAGGCCAGCACCTTGGAAGCATGAAGATTTATTATAAGAACCAGACTAGTTTCAGCATATAGCTTTCATCAGTGGTACATCATTTATACAGTGTACTGTAGTTTTAATAAACATTACTTCATACTGTATGCATTAAGTTCTTGTTGGCTTGTTAAAAAAGCCAGTTATTTTTGTCTGGCATAAGTTTTTCATGGCTCTTTCTTTCAACATCTTATCTATGTCCATCACTTTGTTGATCTCATCCACAGTAGTGTTGTTGCTGCTCTGAAAGTAACTGAGCACCACTGTCAGTGCTTGCTGTGCCTCACGAAGTGATGGTGGTGGTGCAGGGTCCAGTTTTTCATACTCATTGTCATTGTCGGCCACTTCATCAGGGTTGTTAGCTTCATACAGCACTGCTTGAACAATTTCTTCGTCTGACATTTCCTGCTCTGTCGGTTCAGCAGCATCAGTGTCTATATACTCAGCAGCTGACAATAGACTGCCCACAGCTGGAAGTTTCATAAAGATGGCCTGGATATCAGATGACTGAGCCGACGTTGCAGCTGGCACACTTTCAGTCATATCATGGGTGTTTGTTGCCAGACTGCCTTTGTCAATCAATCCGGCATGTGTCCAGCAGTTCTGAATAACAAGTGGATTGACATTTTTCCATGCAGCCCGGATAAAACCGACAGCCTGTTTCAGGTTAACATCAGGATCAGAATCAGCATCCATCATCTGCAAGATGTGCTGCAGCTGCAGCTTGCGATAATGAGATTTGAAGCACTTTATGATGCCTGAATCAAGAGGCTGCAAATGGCTAGTGGTGTTTGGTGGAAGGAAACAGAATGTCACGTTGGATAGTTCCACATCTACTGGATGACTAGATGCATTGTCCAATAGCAACAGTATATTACGGTCTTGGCGTAGCATGTCTGCATTAAGTTTTAAAACAAAGTCTAGGAACAGAGAGGAATTCATCCACCCCTTTCTTGAGTGGACGTAGTCGACATAAAGCTGGACATTGAAATTCTGGAAGCACCGTGGCTGTTTAGATTTCCCAATCACCAACACCGTTCTCTTGTTGGTTCCAGTTGTATTGCAGCAAAACATCACTGTTACACGATCTTTATAGTGCTTTGTTCCACGCGCTGGTCCAGCTGACAAGGTTTTACCAGGTGGCGTTCGAAAGAAAAGAGCACTTTCATCGCAATTGTAGATGTTATTTGCACTGTGCTGGCTAATTATCTGACGAGTTTCGTAATGACCAACAGTTACAGTAACTGGGTCTACACCCTCACTTTCACCACAAATTACTTTCATGGAAATGCCATAACGTGCTTTGAACCGCGATAGCCATCCTGTTGAATAGGTAAAATCTTTGATGCCCATCTTACTGCCAAAATAACGTGCCTTTTTAGTTAATATAGCATCTGTAACCACAGCATGTTTACCTCTCATTTGTGTAAACCACAAGAACAAGCCTTTTTCCATTTCAACATTTTCAGCATTTCTCATGCACTTTGGTTCAGTTCTTGCACCACAAACAACTGACTGTCCAACAAACCACTTGTTTTTCTGGCTCAGTATATCACCAATGGTGCGACGTGAAATGACGATCTTCCATTCGCGGTTGAAGTGAGCAGCAATTTCCTCTTGACTTGCTCCTGGATTTTTGTCCTTTTTCAAACATATTTCGCATTTTCTGCAATTCCTAAATCGGTCTGCTTACATTTTGTAGCCATATTAAACAATAATAGCCTGTAGATTTACCAAGTTTTTTCAGCCGTATAGCGGGTTGGTGGATTAACGAGTACTAAATCAATAAGTTGGGATCAAATCTGTTTTGGCGTATGGCGGTTAGCGAATTGCCGGATAAATGAGTTGTTTTACAATAGGATTGAATTAGTTCTGGGTACTTTTAGGCAGCTTAATGAATTTGGCGGATTAATGCGAGTGCACCTGTACCAGAATCACTGAACTCATCAAAGTGTCCTTTCTATCTCCCAACATGTATTCCAGGACTACTGAACTCCTCAAAGTGTCCTTTCTGCCTCCCCACTGTGTATACCAGGATCACTGAACTCCTCAAAGTGTCCTTTCTGTGTCCCAACATGTATACCAGGAACACCAAACTCCTCAAAGTGTCCCTTCTGTACCTAACATGTATACCAGGATCACTGAACTCCTCAATGTATTCTTTCTGTCTCCCAATATGTATACCAAGAACAACAAACTCCTCAAAGTGTCCTTTCTGTCTCCCATCATGTATACCAGGAACACCAAACTCCTCAATGTGTCCTTTCTGTCTCCCAACATGTATACCAGGATCACTGAACTCCTGAAAGTGTCCTTTCTTTCTCCCAACATGTATACCAGGAACAGCGAGCTCCTCAGTGTGCTTTCAGTCTCCCAACATGTATACCAGGATCACTGAACTCCTCAAAGTGTCCTTTCTGTTGCCCAACATGTATACCAGGATCACTGAACTCCTCAAAGTGTCCTTTCTGTTGCCCAACATGTATACCAGGAACACTGAACTCCTCAAAGTGTCCTTTCTGTCTCCCAACATGTATACCAGGAACACCGAGCTCCTCAAAGTGTCCTTTCTGTCTCCCAACATGTATACCAGGATCATTAAACTCCTCAAAGTGTCCTTTCTGCCTCCCAACATGTATACCATGATCATTAAACTCCTCAAAGTGTCCTTTCTGCCTCCCAACATGTATACCAGGATCACTGAACTCCTCAAAGTGTCCTTTCTGTCTCCCAACATGTATACTAGGATCACCGAACTCATCAAAGTGTCCTTTCTGTCTCTCATCATGTATACCAGGAACACCGAACTCCTCAATGTGCACTTTCTGTCTCCCAACATGTATACCAGGATCACTGAACTCCTCAAGGTGTGCTTTCTGTCTTCCAACATGTATATCAGGATCACTAAACTCCACAAAGTGTCCTTTATGTCTCCCATCGTGTATACCAGGAAAAACAAACTCCTCAATGTGTCCTTTCTGTCTCCCAACATGTACACCAGGATCACTGAACTCCTCAAAGTGTCCTTTCTGTCTCCCAACATGTATACCAGGATCACTGAACTCCTCAAAGTGTCCTTTCTGTCTCCCAACATGTATATCAGGAACGGGGAGCTGCTCAAAGTGTCCTTTCTGTCTCCTAACATGTATACCAGGAAAGCCAAACTCCTCAAAGTGTCCTTTCTGTCTCCCAACATGTATACCAGGATCACTGAACTCTGCAAATTGCCCTCTCTGTCTCCCAACATGTATACCAGGATCACTGAACTCCTCAAAGTGTCCTTTCTGTCTCCCAACATGTATATCAGGAACAGGGAGCTGCTCAAAGTGTGCTTTCTGTCTCCTAACATGTATATCAGGAACACCAAACTCCTCAAAGTGTCCTTTCTGACATCCCAACATGTATACCAGGATCAACGAACTCCTCCAATGTCCTTTCTGTCTCCCAACATATATACCAGGATCACTGAACTCCTCAAAGTGTACTTTCTGTCTCCCAACATGTATACCAGGAACACCAAACTCCTCACAGTGTCCTTTCTGTATCCCAACATGTATACCAGGAACATCGAGCTCCTCAAAGTGTCCTTTCTGTCTCCCAACATGTATACCAGGATCAATGAACTACTCAAAGTGTCCTCTCAGTCTCCCAACATATATACCAGGATCAATGAACTCCGCAAAGTTTCCTTTCTGTCTTACAACATGTGTACTAGGATCACTGAACTCCTCAAAGTGTCCTTTCAGTCTCCCTTCATGCATACCAGGAACACCAAACTCCTCAACATGTCCTTTCTGTCTCCCAACATTTAAACCAGGATCACTGAACTCCTCCAAGTGTCCTTTCTGTCTCCCACCATGTATACCAGGATCACTGAACTCCTCAAAGTGTCCTTTGTGTGTCCCAACATGTACACAAGGAACAACGAGCTCCTCAAAGTGTCCTTTCTGTATCCCAGCATGTATACCAGGATCACTGAACTCCTCAATTTATTCTTTCTGTCTCCCAACATGTATACCAGGAACACCAAACTCCTCAAAGTGTCCTTTCTGTCTCCCATCATGAATACCTGGAACACCAAACTTTTCAATGTGCCCTTTCTGTCTCCCAACATGCATACCAGGATCAGTGAACTCCTCAAAGTGTCCTTTCTGTCTCCCAACATATATACCAGGATCACTGAACTCCTCAAAGTGTCCTTTCTGTCTCCCAACATGTATACTAGGATCACTGAACTCCTCAGTGTACTTTCTGTCTCCCAACATTTATACCAGGATCACTGAACTCCTCAAAGTGTCCTTTCTGTGTCCCAACATGTATACCAGGAACACCGACCTCCTGAAAGTGTCCTTTCTGTCTCCCATCATGTGTTCCAGGAACACCAAACTTCTCAAAGTGTCCTTTCTGTCTCCCAACATGTATACCAGGATCACTGAACCCCTCAAAGTGTCCTTTCTGTCTCCCAACATGTATAGCAGGATCACTGAACTCCTCAATGTGTTCTTTCTGTCTCCCAACATGTATACCAGGGACACCAAACTCCTTAACGCGTCCTTTCTGTCTCTCAACATGTATACCAGGAACACCAAACTCCTCAAAGTGTCCTTTCTGTTTCCTAACATGTATACCAGGAGATCTGAACTCCTCAAAATGTCCTTTCTGTCTCCCAACATGTATACCAGGATCACTGAACTCCTCAGTGTCCTTTCTGTTTCCCAACATGTATACCAGGAACAGCAAACTCCTCAAAGTTTCCTTTCTTCTTCCCAACACTATCTGCAACTGAGATCAAAATTCCTCTAGACATGTCAAGAACAGCATGAGCACTCTCCAACCATGCAAGTCACTTGAAGCCATCTGGCTTTGCCAAACTTTTCCCACATTCAGAACTTTGCTTTAGCAACTGCTTCAGCTGCTGTCTTCCTGCCTTGTTTGTGTATATATTATTGGAGTGGCAGTCCCCCAGTACTGCATGAAAGGTTTGACATTTTCCTTCAGTGGATCTGTGGTATAAAGAGATGAAGCCCTGACTACAACTCAGATGTCTTGGTGTCAGTTAGCAACATGGGCACTAGTTAGAGGAGAACGTTGGTGAGAGAGAGGTGAATAATGAAATAGTGCTTGCTCATTTCTTCCAGGGGAAGACTGGAGGCATGTATCCCATGATGCACTCAGAGTGTCCTTTCTGTCTCCCAACATGTATACCAGGATCACTGAACTCCGCAAAGTGCCCTCTCTGTCTCCCAACATGTATACCAGGATCACCAAACTCCTCAAAGTGTCCTTTCTGTCTCCCAACATGTATACCAGGATCACTGAACTCCTCCAAGTGCCCTTTCTGTCTCCCAACATACATACTAGGATCAATGAACTTCTCAAAGTGTCCTCTCAGTCTCCCAAGATGTATACCAGAATCACTGAACTCCTCAAAGTGTCCTTTCTGTCTCCCAACATGTATGCCAGGATCACTGAACTCCTCAAAGTGTCCTCTCAGTCTCCCAACATGTATACCAGGATCAGTAAACTCCTCAAAGTGTCCTTTCTGTCTTCCAACATGTATACCAGGATCATTGAACTCCGCAAAGTGTCCTTTCTGTCAACCAACATGTATACCAGGAACACCGAGCTCCTCAAAGTGCCCTTTCTGTCTCCCAACATGTATACCAGGATCACTGAACTCCTTACAGTGTCCTCTCAGTCTCCCAACATGTATACCAGGATCACTGAACTCCTCAAAGTGCCCTTTCTGTCTCCCAACATGTACAACAGGATCACTGAACTCCACAAAGTGTCCTTTCTGTCTCCCATCATGTATACCAGGAACACCGAACTCCTCAACGTGTCCTATCTGTCTCCCAACATGTATACCAGGAACACCAAACTCCTCAACGTGTCCTTTCTGTCTACCAACATGTATACCAGGATCACTGAACTCCTCAAAGTGTACTTTCTGTCTCCCAACATGTATACCAGGAACACGAAACTCCTCACAGTGTCCTTTCTGTATCCCAACATGTATACCAGGAACACCGATCTCCTCAAAGTGTCCTTTCTGTCTCCCAACATGTATACCGGGATCAATGAACTCCTCAAAGTATCCTCTCAGTCTCCCAACATATATACCAGGATCAATGAACTCCGCAAAGTTTCCTTTCTGTCTCCCAACATGTGTACTAGGATCACTGAACTCCTCAAAGTGTCCTTTCTGTCTCCCATCATGTATACCAGGAACACCGAACTCCTCAACGTGTCCTATCTGTCTCCCAACATGTATACCAGGAACACCAAACTCCTCAACGTGTTCTTTCTGTCTACCGACATGTATACCAGGATCACTGAACTCCTCAAAGTGTACTTTCTGTCTCCCAACATGTATACCAGGAACACGAAACTCCTCACAGTGTCCTTTCTGTATCCCAACATGTATACCAGGAACACCGATCTCCTCAAAGTGTCCTTTCTGTCTCCCAACATGTATACCGGGATCAATGAACTCCTCAAAGTATCCTCTCAGTCTCCCAACATATATACCAGGATCAATGAACTCCGCAAAGTTTCCTTTCTGTCTCCCAACATGTGTACTAGGATCACTGAACTCCTCAAAGTGTCCTTTCTGTCTCCCATCATGCATACCAGGAACACCAAACTCCTCAACATGTCCTTTCTGTCTCCCAACATTTAAACCAGGATCTCTGAACTCCTCCAAGTGTCCTTTCTGTCTCCCAACATGTATACCAGGATCACTGAACTCCTCAAAGTGTCCTTTCTGTCTCCCATCATGAATACCAGGAACACCAAACTTTTTAATGTGCCCTTTCTGTCTCCCACCATGTATACCAGGATCAGTGAACTCCTCAAAGTGTCCTTTCTGTCTCCCAACATATATATCAGGATCACTGAACTCCTCAAAGTGTCCTTTCTGTCTCCCAACATGTATACCAAGATCACTGAACTCCTCAGTGTCCTTTCTGTCTCCCAACATATATACCAGGATCACTGAACTCCTCAAATGTCCTTTCTGTGTCCCAACATGTATACCAGGAACACCGAACTCCTGAAAGTGTCCTTTCTGTCGCCCGTCATGTGTTCCAGGAACACCAAACTTCTCAAAGTGTCCTTTCTGTCTCCCAACATGTATACCAGGATCACTGAACCCCTCAAAGTGTCCTTTCTGTCTCCCAACATGTATAGCAGGATCACTGAACTCCTCAATGTGTTCTTTCTGTCTCCCAACATGTATACCAGGGACACCAAACTCCTTAACGCATCCTTTCTGTCTCTCAACATGTATACCAGGAACACCGAACTCCTGAAAGTGTCCTTTCTGTCTCCCGTCATGTGTTCCAGGAACACCAAACTTCTCAAAGTGTCCTTTCTGTCTCCCAACATGTATACCAGGATCACTGAACTCCACAAAATGCCCTCTCTGTCTCCCAACATGTATACCAGGATCACCGAACTCCTCAAAGTGTCCTTTCTGTCTCCCAACATGTATACCAGGATCACTAAACTCCTCCAAGTGCCCTTTCTGTCTCCCATCATACATACCAGGATCACTGAACTTCTCAAAGTGTCCTTTATGTCTCCCAACATGTATACCAGGATCACTGAACTCCTCAAAGGGTCCTCTCCGTCTCCCAACATGTATACCAGGATCAGTAAACTCCTCAAAGTGTCCTTTCTGTCTTCCAACATGTATACCAGGATCAGTGAACTCCTCAAAGTGTTCTTTCTGTCTCCCAACATGTATGGCAAGAACACCAAGCTCCTCAAAGTGCCCTTTTTGTCTCCCAACATGTATGCCAAGAACACCGAGCTCCTCAAAGTGCTCTTTTTGTCTCCCAACATGTATAGCAGGATCACTGAACTCCACAAAGTGCCCTTTCTGTCTCACAACGTGTACTAGGATCACTGAACTCCTCAAAGTGTCCTTTCTGTCTCCCATCATGTATACCAGGAACACCGAACTCCTCAACATGTCCTTTCTGTCTCCCAACATGTATACCAGGAACACTGAACTCCTCAACGTGTCCTTTCTGTCTCCCATCATGTATACCAGGATCACTGAACTCCTCAAAGTGTCCTTTCTGTCTCCCAACATGTGTACTAGGATCACTGAACTCCTCAAAGTGTCCTTTCTGTCTCCCATCATGTATACCAGGAACACCGAACTCCTCAACATGTCCTTTCTGTCTCCCAATATGTATACCAGAAACACTGAACTCCTCAACGTGTCCTTTCTGTCTCCCATCATATATACCAGGATCACTGAACTCCTCAAAGTGTCCTTTCTGTCTCCCAACATGTATACCAGGATCAATGAACTCCACAAAGTGTCCTCTCTGTCTCCCAACATATATACCAGGATCAATGAACTCCACAAAGTTTCCTTTCTGTCTCCCAACATGTGTACTAGGGTCACTGAACTCCTCAAAGTGTCCTTTCTGTCTCCCATCATGCATACCAGGATCACTGAACTCCTCAAAGTGTCCTTTCTGTCTCCCAACATGTATACCAGGATCAATGAACTCCACAAAGTGTCCTCTCTGTCTCCCAACATATATACCAGGACCAATGAACTCCACAAAGTTTCCTTTCTGTCTCCCAACATGTGTACTAGGATCACTGAACTCCTCAAAGTGTCCTTTCTGTCTCCCATCATGCATACCAGGAACACCAAACTCCTCAACATGTCCTTTCTGTCTCCCAACATTAAAACCAGGATCACTGAACTCCTCAAAGTGTCCTTTCTGTCTCCCAACGTGTATACCAGGATCACTGAACTCCTCAAAGTGTCCTTTCTGTCTCCCAACATGTATACCAGGATCACTGAACTCCTCAAAGTGTCCTTTCTGTGTCCCAACATGCACACCAGGAACACCGAGCTCCTCAAAGTGTTCTTTCTGTATCCCAGCATGTATACCAGGATCACTGAACTCTCAATGTATTCTTTCTGTCTCCCAACATGTATACCAGGAACACCGAACTATTCAAAGTGTCCTTTCTGTCTCCCATCATGAATACCAGGAACACCAAACTTTTCAATGTGCCCTTTCTGTCTCCCAACATATATACCAGCATCACTGAACTCCTCAAAGTGTCCTTTCTGTCTCCCAACATATATACCAGGATCAATGAACTCCGCAAAGTTTCCTTTCTGTCTCCCAACATGTATAGTAGGATCACTGAACTCCTCAAAGTGTCCTTTCTGTCTCCCATCATGCATACCAGGAACACCAAACTCCTCAACATGTCCTTTCTGTCTCCCAACATTTAAACCAGGATCACTAAACTCCTCAAAGTGTCCTTTCTGTCTCCCAACATGTATACCAGGATCACTGAACTCCTCAAAGTGTCCTTTGTGTGTCCCAACATGTACACCAGGAACACCGAGCTCCTCAAAGTGTCCTTTCTGTATCCCAGCATGTATACCAGGATCACTGAACTCCTCAATTTATTCTTTCTGTCTCCCAACATGTATACCAGGAAAACCGAACTCCTCAAAGTGCCCTTTCTGTCTCCCAACATGTATACCAGGATCAGTGAACTCTTCAAAGTGTCCTTTCTGTCTCCCAACATATATACCAGGATCACTGAACTCCTCAAAGTGTCCTATCTGTCTCCCAACATGTATACCAGGATCACTGAACTCCTCAGTGTCCTTTCTGTCTCACAACATTTATACCAGGATCACTGAACTCCTCAAAGTTTCCTTTCTGTGTTCCAACATGTATACCAGGAATACCGAACTCCTGAACGTGTCCTTTCTGTCTCCCATCATGTGTTCCAGGAACACCAAACTTCTCAAAGTGTCCTTTCTGTTTCCCAACATATATACCAGGTTCAGTGAACCCCTCAAAGTGTCCTTTCTGTCTCCCAACATGTATAGCAGGATCACTGAACTCCTCAATGTGTTATTTCTGTCTCCCAACATGTATACCAGGGACACCAAACTCCTTAACACGTCCTTTCTGTCTCTCAACATGTATACCAGGAACACCAAACTCCTCAACGTGTCCTTTCTGTCTCCTAACATGTATTCCAGGAAATCTGAACACCTCAAAATGTCCTTTCTGTCTCCCAACATGTATACCAGGATCACTGAACTCCTCAGTGTCCTTTCTGTTCCCCAACATGTATTCCAGGAACAGCAAACTCCTCAAAGTTTCCTTTCTAATTCCCAACACTATCTGCAACTGAGATAAAAATTCCTCTAGACATGTCAAGAACAGCATGAGCACTCTCCAACCATGCAAGTCACTTGAAGCCATCTGGCTTTGTCAAACTTTTCCCACATTCAGAACTTTGCTTTAGTAACTGCTTCAGCTGCTGCCTTCCTGCCTTGTGTGTGTATATATTAGTGGAGTGGCAGTCCCCCAGTACTGCATGAAAGGTTTGACATTTTCCTTCAGTGGATCTGTGGTATAAAGAGATGAAGCCCTGACTACAACTCAGATGTCTTGGTGTCAGTTAGCAACATGGGCACTAGTTAGAGGAGAACGTTGGTGAGAGAGAGGTGAATAATGAAATAGTGCTTGCTCACTTCTTCCAGGGGAAGGCTGGAGGCATGTATCCCATGATGCACTCAGAGTGTCCTTTCTGTCTCCCAACATACATACCAGGATCACTGAACTTCTCAAAGTGTCCTCTCAGTCTCCCAAGATTTATACCAGAATCACCGAACTCCTCAAATTGTCCTTTCTGTCTCCCAACATGTATACCAGGATCAGTAAACTCCTCAAAGTGTCCTTTCTGTCTTCCAACATGTATACCAGGATCAGTGAACTCCTCAAAGTGTCCTTTCTGTCTCCCAACATGTATACCAGGATCAGTGAACTCCTCAAAGTGTCCTTTCTGTCTCCCAACATGTATATCAGGAACACCGAGCTCCTCAAAGTGCCCTTTCTGTCTCCCAACATGTATACCAGAATCACTGAACTCCTCACAGTGTCCTCTCAGTCTCCCAACATGTATACCAGGATCACTGAACTCCTCAAAGTGCCCTTTCTGTCTCCCAACATGTACAACAGGATCACTGAACTCCACAAAGCATCCTTTCTGTCTCTCAACATGTGTACTAGGATCACTGAACTCCTCAAAGTGTCCTTTCTGTCTCCCATCATGTATACCAGGAACACCGAACTCCTCAACGTGTCCTTTCTGTCTCCCAACATGTATACCAGGAACACCGAACTCCTCAACGTGTCCTTTCTGTCTCCCAACATGTATACTAGGATCACTGAACTCCTCAAAGTGTACTTTCTGTCTCTCAACATGTATACCAGGAACACCAAACTCCTCACAGTGTCCTTTCTGTATCCCAACATGTATACCAGGAACACCGAGCTCCTCAAAGTGTCCTTTCTGTCTCCCAACATGTATGCCAGGTTCAATGAACTCCTCGAAGTGTCCTCTCAGTCTCCCAACATATATACCAGGATCAATGAACTCCGCAAAGTTTCCTTTCTGTCTCCCAACATGTGTACTGGGATCACTGAACTCCTCAAAGTGTCCTTTCTGACTCCCATCATGCATACCAGGAACACCAAACTCCTCAACATGTCCTTTCTGTCTCCCAACATTAAAATCAGGATCACTGAACTCCTCAAAGTGTCCTCTCAGTCTTCCAACATGTATACCAGGATCAGTAAACTCCTCAAAGTGTCCTTTCTGTCTCCCAACATGTATACCAGGATCGGTGAACTCCTCAAAGTGTCCTTTCTGTCTCCCAACATGTATACCAGGAACACCGAGCTCCTCAAAGTGTCCTTTCTCTCTCCCAACATGTATACCAGGATCACTGAACTCCTCACAGTGTCCTCTCAGTCTCTCAACATGTATAGCAGGATCACTGAACTCTGCAAAGTGCCCTTTCTGTCTCCCAACATGTACAACAGGATCACTGAACTCCACAAAGTGTCCTTTCTGTCTCTCAACATGTGTACTAGAATCACTGAACTCCTCAAAGTGTCCTTTCTGTCTCCCATCATGTATACCAGGAACACCGAACTCCTCATCATGTCCTTTCCGTCTCCCAACATGTATACCAGGAACACCGAACTCCTCAACGTGTCCTTTCTGTCTCCCAACATGTATACCAGGATCACTGAACTCCTTAAAGTGTCCTTTCCATCTCCCAATATCTATACCAGGATCACTGAACTCCTCAAAGTGACCTCTCTGTCTCCCAACATGTATACAAGGAACACCGAACTTCTCAATGTGTACTTTCTGTCTCCCAACATGTAAACCAGGTACACTGAACTCCTCAAAGTGTCCTTTCTGTGTCCCAACATGTACACCAGGAACACCGAGCTCCTCAAAGTGTTCTTTCTGTATCCCAGCATGTATACCAGGATCACTGAACTCTCAATGTATTCTTTCTGTCTCCCAACATGTATACCAGGAACACCGAACTCCTCAAAGTGTCCTTTCTGTCTCCCATCATGAATACCAGGAACACCAAACTTTTCAATGTGCCCTTTCTGTCTCCCAACATGTATACCAGGATCAGTGAACTCCTCAAAGTGTCCTTTCTGTCTCCCAACATGTATACTAGGATCACTGAACTCCTCAAAGTGTCCTTTCTGTCTCCGATCATGCATACCAGGAACACCAAACTCCTCAACATGTCCTTTCTGTCTCCCAACATTTAAACCAGGATCACTGAACTCCTCAAAGTGTCCTTTCTGTCTCCCAACATGTATACCAGGATCACTGAACTCCTCAAAGTGTCCTTTGTGTGTCCCAACATGTACACTAGGAACACTGAGCTCCTCAAAGTATCCTTTCTGTATCCCAGCATGTATACCAGGATCACTGAACTCCTCAATTTATTCTTTCTGTCTCCCAACATGTATACCAGGAACACCGAACTCCTCAAAGTGCCCTTTCTGTCTCCCAACATGTATACCAGGATCAGTGAACTCTTCAAAGTGTCCTTTCTGTCTCCCAACATACCAGGATCACTGAACTCCTCAAAGTGTCCTATCTGTCTCCCAACATGTATACCAGGATCACTGAACTCCTCAGTGTCCTTTCTGTCTCACAACATTTATACCAGGATCACTGAACTCCTCAAAGTGTCCTTTCTGTGTTCCAACATGTATACCAGGAACACCGAACTCCTGAACGTGTCCTTTCTGTCTCCCATCATGTGTTCCAGGAACACCAAACTTCTCAAAGTGTCCTTTCTGTTTCCCAACATATATACCAGGTTCAGTGAACCCCTCAAAGTGTCCTTTCTTTCTCCCAACATGTATAGCAGGATCACTGAACTCCTCAATGTGTTATTTCTGTCTCCCAACATGTATACCAGGGACACCAAACTCCTTAACACGTCCTTTCTGTCTCTCAACATGTATACCAGGAACACCAAACTCCTCAACGTGTCCTTTCTGTCTCCTAACATGTATTCCAGGAAATCTGAACACCTCAAAATGTCCTTTCTGTCTCCCAACATGTATACCAGGATCACTGAACTCCTCAGTGTCCTTTCTGTTCCCCAACATGTATTCCAGGAACAGCAAACTCCTCAAAGTTTCCTTTCTCCTTCCCAACACTATCTGCAACTGAGATAAAAATTCCTCTAGACATGTCAAGAACAGCATGAGCACTCTCCAACCATGCAAGTCACTTGAAGCCATCTGGCTTTGTCAAACTTTTCCCACATTCAGAACTTTGCTTTAGTAACTGCTTCAGCTGCTGCCTTCCTGCCTTGTGTGTGTATATATTAGTGGAGTGGCAGTCCCCCAGTACTGCATGAAAGGTTTGACATTTTCCTTCAGTGGATCTGTGGTATAAAGAGATGAAGCCCTGACTACAACTCAGATGTCTTGGTGTCAGTTAGCAACATGGGCACTAGTTAGAGGAGAACGTTGGTGAGAGAGAGGTGAATAATGAAATAGTGCTTGCTCACTTCTTCCAGGGGAAGGCTGGAGGCATGTATCCCATGATGCACTCAGAGTGTCCTTTCTGTCTCCCAACATACATACCAGGATCACTGAACTTCTCAAAGTGTCCTCTCAGTCTCCCAAGATTTATACCAGAATCACCGAACTCCTCAAATTGTCCTTTCTGTCTCCCAACATGTATACCAGGATCAGTAAACTCCTCAAAGTGTCCTTTCTGTCTTCCAACATGTATACCAGGATCAGTGAACTCCTCAAAGTGTCCTTTCTGTCTCCCAACATGTATATCAGGAACACCGAGCTCCTCAAAGTGCCCTTTCTGTCTCCCAACATGTATACCAGAATCACTGAACTCCTCACAGTGTCCTCTCAGTCTCCCAACATGTATACCAGGATCACTGAACTCCTCAAAGTGCCCTTTCTGTCTCCCAACATGTACAACAGGATCACTGAACTCCACAAAGCGTCCTTTCCGTCTCTCAACATGTGTACTAGGATCACTGAACTCCTCAAAGTGTCCTTTCTGTCTCCCATCATGTATACCAGGAACACCGAACTCCTCAACGTGTCCTTTCTGTCTCCCAACATGTATACCAGGAACACCGAACTCCTCAACGTGTCCTTTCTGTCTCCCAACATGTATACTAGGATCACTGAACTCCTCAAAGTGTACTTTCTGTCTCTCAACATGTATACCAGGAACACCAAACTCCTCACAGTGTCCTTTCTGTATCCCAACATGTATACCAGGAACACCGAGCTCCTCAAAGTGTCCTTTCTGTCTCCCAACATGTATGCCAGGTTCAATGAACTCCTCGAAGTGTCCTCTCAGTCTCCCAACATATATACCAGGATCAATGAACTCCATAAGTTTCCTTTCTGTCTCCCAACATGTGTACTGGGATCACTGAACTCCTCAAAGTGTCCTTTCTGACTCCCATCATGCATACCAGGAACACCAAACTCCTCAACATGTCCTTTCTGTCTCCCAACATTAAAATCAGGATCACTGAACTCCTCAAAGTGTCCTCTCAGTCTTCCAACATGTATACCAGGATCAGTAAACTCCTCAAAGTGTCCTTTCTGTCTCCCAACATGTATACCAGGATCGGTGAACTCCTCAAAGTGTCCTTTCTGTCTCCCAACATGTATACCAGGAACACCGAGCTCCTCAAAGTGTCCTTTCTCTCTCCCAACATGTATACCAGGATCACTGAACTCCTCACAGTGTCCTCTCAGTCTCTCAACATGTATAGCAGGATCACTGAACTCTGCAAAGTGCCCTTTCTGTCTCCCAACATGTACAACAGGATCACTGAACTCCACAAAGTGTTCTTTCTGTCTCTCAACATGTGTACTAGGATCACTGAACTCCTCAAAGTGTCCTTTCTGTCTCCCATCATGTATACCAGGAACACCGAACTCCTCATCATGTCCTTTCCGTCTCCCAACATGTATACCAGGAACACCGAACTCCTCAACGTGTCCTTTCTGTCTCCCAACATGTATACCAGGATCACTGAACTCCTTAAAGTGTCCTTTCCATCTCCCAATATCTATACCAGGATCACTGAACTCCTCAAAGTGACCTCTCTGTCTCCCAACATGTATACAAGGAACACCGAACTTCTCAATGTGTACTTTCTGTCTCCCAACATGTAAACCAGGTACACTGAACTCCTCAAAGTGTCCTTTCTGTCTCTTAACATGTATACCAGGATCACTGAACTCCACAAAGTGTCCTTTCTGTCCCCCAACATGTATACCAGAATCACTGAACTCATCAAAGTGTCCTTTCTGTCTCTTAACATGTATACCAGGAACACTAAACTCCTCAAAGTGCCCTTTCTGTCTCCCAACATGTTTACCAGGAACACCAAGCTCCTCAAAGTGTCCTTTCTGTTTCCCAACATGTATACCAGGATCACTGAACTCCTCAAAGTGTCCTTTCTGTCTCCCAACATGTATACCAGGATCACAGAACTCCTCAAAGTGTCCTTTCTGTCTCCCAACATGTATACTAGGATCACTGAACTCATCAAAGTGTCCTTTCTGTCTCGCATCATGTATACCAGGAACACCAAACTCCTCAATGTGTCCTTTCTGTCTCCCAACATGTAGACCAGGAACACCGAACTCCTCAACATGTCCTTTCTGTCTCCCAACATGTATACCAGGAACACTGAACTCCTCAAGGTGTCCTTTCTGTCTTCCAACATGTATACCAGGATCACTAAACTCCTCAAGGTGTCCGATATGTCTCCTATCATGTATACCAGGAACAACAAACTCCTCAACATGGCCTTTCTGTGTCCCAACATATATAACAGGATCACTGAACTCCTCAAAGTGTACTTTCTGACTCCCAACATGTATACCAGGAACACCAAACTCCTCATAGTGTCCTTTCCGTATCCCAACATGTATACCAGGAACAGCAAGCTCCTCAAAGTGTCCTTTCTGTCTCCCAACATGTATACCAGGATCAATGAACTCCTCAAAGTGTCCTTTCTGTCTCCTAACATGTGTACTAGGATCACTGAACTCCTCAAAGTGTCCTTTCTGTCTCCCATCATGCATACCAGGAACACCAAACTCCTCAACGTGTCCTTTCTGTCTCCCAACATGTAAACCAGGATCACTGAACTCCTCAAAGTGTCCTTTCTGTCTCCCAACATGTATACCAGGATCACTGAACTCCTCAAAGTGTCCTTTGTGTATCACAAAATGTACACCAGGAACACCAAGCTCCTCAAAGTGTCCTTTCTGTATCCCAACATGTATACCAGGATCACTGAACTCCTCAATGTATTCTTTCTGTCTCCCAACATGTATACCAGGAACACCGAACTCCTCAAAGTGTCCTTTCTGTCTCCCATCATGTATACCAGGAACACCAAACTATTCAATGTGCCCTTTCTGTCTCACAACATGTATAGCAGGAACACCGCACTCCTCAAAGTGTCCTTTCTGTCTCCCAACATGTATAGCAGGATCACTGAATATCTCAAAGTGTCCTCTCAGTCTCCCAACATGTATACCAGGATCACTGAACTCCTCAAAGTGTCCTTTCTGTCTCCCTTCATGTATACCAGGAACACTGAACTCCTCAATGTGTCCTTTCTGTCTCCCAACATGTATACCAGGATCAATGAACTCCTCAAAGTGTCCTTTCTGTCTCCTAACATGTGTACTAGGATCACTGAACTCCTCAAAGTGTCCTTTCTGTCTCCCATCATGCATACCAGGAACACCAAACTCCTCAACATGTCCTTTCTGTCTCCCAACATGTAAACCAGGATCACTGAACTCCTCAAAGTGTCCTTTCTGTCTCCCAACATGTATACCAGGATCACTGAACTCCTCAAAGTGTCCTTTCTGTCTCCCAACATGTATACCAGGAACTTCGAACTCTTAAAAGTGTCCTTTTTGTCTCCCATCATGTATACCAGGTACACCGAACTCCTTAAAGTGTCCTTTCTGTCTCCCAACATGTATACCAGGATTACTGAACTCCTCAAAGTGTCCTTTCTGCCTCCCACTGTGTATACCAGGATGACTGAACTCCTCAAAGTGTCTTTTCTGTGTCCCAACATGTATACCAGGAACATTGAGCTCCTCAAAGTGCCCCTTCTGTATCCCAACATGTATACCAGGAACACTGAACTCCTCAAGGTGTCCTTTCTCTCTCCCAACATGTATACAAGGAACACTGAACTCCTCAAGGTGTCCTTTCTGTCTTCCAACATGTATACCAGGATCACTAAACTCCTCAAGGTAGAAAAGAACTCAAGCTGCCAGGTAAAGCACTCTACTTACAAAGCACAAAATGAAATGAAAAAAGTATAGAGTGCACCACGACCAGTAGAAGTCTCCAAAATGTTCATTGATGAAACTAAAAAAGTACAAACTCATAAAGATAACTCCACTTTATTGGAAGCAAAAACTGCAGGAACAGGTGTGAGCGCTTTCGCGTTGGCTTGCAACGCTTCATCAGACATAAAAAAGTACTGCTAACTCCATCTTTAAATATATTAAAATCACATGACTTCACATAGATTTAAAAGGGCAATGAAAAATCACAATAATGAAAATAGCATAAAAATAATAATAGTAACATGCCCTTAGAGATAATATAAAAACAAAACTACATAATAATAACAACATGACAAAGAAACACTACATTGTGTAAGAACTCCATATTAATGTTTAAGTGACCTGGCTGCTAATGAAGGCTTAAGACTAAGCCTATCATTAAGCCCAAACCTGTGTGCCTGGAGTTTCAAGATCCATTTATTTTCCCTTTCCTCTACCTTGTTCTGTAAATTACCTAGCCTTGCATCTGTGTGAACTAATTCTAAGACCAGGAATTTGAAACCATGAATACTGCCAAACTCGGTGGTATGTTTGGCCAGGGCGTTGAGTGTATTGTGCTTATTAATGGCGTATGTGTGCTCCCTTATGCGCTCACGTAAAGATCTTGTGGTCATTCCCACATAAAACTTGCGACAAAGTTGACACTCAGCCAAATAAACTAAATTGGTAGATCTACAAGTGGCATGATGTTTAAAAGCATATATTCTCTGCGTAATGGGATGTGTATATGTGTGACTGTGAGGACCAGAAATGTATCTGCATTGGTTGCAGGAATGGCAAGCGAAACTTGTAGATCTACCAATTTAGTTTAGTTTACACTCAACGCCCTGGCCAAACATACCACCGAGTTTGGCAGTATTCATGGTTTCAAATTCCTGGTCTTAGAATTAGTTCACACAGATGCAAGGCTAGGTAATTTACAGAACAAGGTAGAGGAAAGGGAAAATAAATGGATCTTGAAACTCCAGGCACACAGGTTTGGGCTTAATGATAGGCTTAGTCTTAAGCCTTCATTAGCAGCCAGGTCACTTAAACATTAATATGGAGTTCTTACACAATGTAGTGTTTCTTTGTCATGTTGTTATTATTATGTAGTTTTGTTTTTATATTATCTCTAAGGGCATGTTACTATTATTATTTTTATGCTATTTTCATTATTGTGATTTTTCATTGCCCTTTTAAATCTATGTGAAGTCATGTGATTTTAATATATTTAAAGATGGAGTTAGCAGTACTTTTTTATGTCTGATGAAGCGTTGCAAGCCAACGCGAAAGCGCTCACACCTGTTCCTGCAGTTTTTGCTTCCAATAAAGTGGAGTTATCTTTATGAGTTTGTACTTTTTTAGTTTCATCAATGAACATTTTGGAGACTTCTACTGGTCGTGGTGCACTCTATACTTTTTTCATTTCAAACTCCTCAAGGTGTCCAATATGTCTCCCATCATGTATACCAGGAACAACAAACTCCTCAACGTGTCCTTTTTGTCTCCCAACATGTATACCAGGAACACTGAACTCCTCAACGTGGCCTTTCTGTCTCCCAACATATACACCAGGATCATTGAACTCCTCAAAATGTCCTTTCTGTCTCCCAGCATGTATACCAGGATCACTGAAGTCCTCAAAGTGTCCTTTCTGTCTGCCAACATGTATACCAGGAACGGCAAGCTCCTCAAAGTGTCCTTTCTGTCTCCTAATATGTATACCAGGAACACCAAACTCCTCAGAGTGTCCTTTCTGTCTCCCAACATGTATACCAGGATCACTGAACTCTGCAAAGTGCCCTCTCTGTCTCCCAACATGTATACCAGGATCACTGAACTCCTCAAAGTGTACTTTCTGTCTCCCAACATGTATACCAGGAACACCAAACTCCTCACAGTGTCCTTTCTGTATCCCAACATGTATACCAGGATCACTGAACTCCTCAAAGTGTCCTTTCTGTCTCCCAGCTTGTATGCCAGGATCACTGAACTCTGCAAAGTGTCCTTTCTGTCTCTCAACATGTATACCAGGATCACTGAACTGAACTCCTCAAAGTGTCCTTTCTGTCTCCCAACATGTATACCAGGATCACTGAACTCCTCAAAGTGTCCTTTCTGTCTCCCAGCTTGTATACCAGGATCACTGAACTCCACAAAGTGTCCTTTCTGTATCCCAACATGTATACCAGGATCACTGAACTCCTCATTGTATTCTTTCTGTCTCCCAGTATGTATACCAGGAACATTGAACTCCTCAAAGTGTCCTTTCTGTCTCCCATCATGTATACCAGGAACACTGAACTCCTCAATGTGTCCTTTCTGTCTCCCAACGTGTATACCAGGATCACCGAAATAAAAGTGTCCTTTCTGTCTCCCAACATGTATACCAGGATCACTAAATTCCTCAAAGTGTCCTTTCTGACTCCCAAGATGCATAGCAGGAACACCACACTCCTCAAAGTGTCCTTTCTGTCTCCCAACATGTATACCAGGATCACTGAACTCCTCAAAGTGTCCTTTCTGTCTCCCAGCTTGTATGCCAGGATCACTGAACTCCGCAAAGTGTCCTTTCTGTATCCCAACATGTATACCAGGATCACTGAACTCCTCATTGTATTCTTTCTGTCTCCCAATATGTATACCAGGAACATTGAACTCCTCAAAGTGTCCTTTCTGTCTCCCATCATGTATACCAGGAACACTGAACTCCTCAATGTGTCCTTTCTGTCTCCCAACGTGTATACCAGGATCACCGAAATAAAAGTGTCCTTTCTGTCCCCCAACATGTATACCAGGATCACTAAATTCCTCAAAGTGTCCTTTCTGACTCCCAAGATGCATAGCAGGAACACCACACTCCTCAAAGTGTCCTTTCTGTCTCCCAACATGTATACCAGGATCACTGAACTCCTCAAACTGTCCTTTCTGTCTCCCAACATGTATACCAGGATCATCGAACTCCTCAAAGTGTCCTTTCTGTGTCCCAACATGTATACCAGGATTACTGAACTCCTCAAAGTGTCCTTTCTGTGTCCCAACATGTATACCAGGAACATCAAGCTCCTCAAAGTGTCCCTTCTGTATCCCAACATGTATACCAGGATCACTGAACTCCTCAATGTATTCTTTCTGTCTCCCAACATATATACCAGGAACACCAAACTCCTCAAAGTGTCCTTTCTGTCTCCCATCATGTATACCAGGAACAACAAACACCTCAATATGTCCATTCTGTCTCCCAACATGTATACCAGGATCCCTGAATTCCTGAAAGTGTCCTTTCTTTCTCCCAACATGTAAACCAGGAACAGCGAGCTCCTCAGTGTCCTTTCAGTCTCACAACATGTATACCAGGATCACTGAACTCCTCAAAGTGTCCTTTCTGTCTCCCAACATGTATGCCAGGAACACCAAGCTCCTCAAAGTGTCCTTTCTGTCTCCCAACATGTATACCAGGATCACGGAACTCCTCAAAGTGTCCTTTCTGTCTCCCAAAATGTATATTAGGATCACTGAACTCATCAAAGTGTCCTTTCTGTCTCGCATCATGTATACCAGGAACACCGAACTCCTCAATGTGTCCTTTCTGTCTCCCAACATGTAGACCAGGAACACCGAACTCCTCAACATGTCCTTTCTGTCTCCCAACATGTATACCAGGAACACTGGACTCCTCAAGGTGTCTTTTCTGTCTCCCAACATGTATACCAGGATCACTGAACTCCTCAAAGTGTCCTTTCTGTCTCTCAACATGTATACCAGGATCACTGAACTCCTCAAAGTGTCCTTTCTGTCTCCCAATATGTATACCAGGATCACTGAACTCCTCAAAGTGTCCTTTTGTCTCCCATCATGTATACCAGGTACACCGAACTCCTCAAAGTGTCCTTTCTGTCTCCCAACATGTATATCAGGAACACCAAGCTCTGCAAAGTGTACTTTCTGTCTCTTAACATGCATACCAGGATAAGTGAACTCCTCAAAGTATCCCTTATGTCTCCCAACATGTATACCAGGATCACAGAACTCCTCAAAGTGTCCTTTCTGTCTCCCAACATGTATACCAGGATCACTGAACTCCTCAGAGTCCTTTCTGTCTCCCAACATGTATACCAGGATCACTGAACTCCTCAAAGTGTCCTTTCTGTGTCCCAACATGTATACCAGGAACACCAAACTCCTGAAAGTGTCCCTTTCTGTCTCTCAACATGTATACCAGGTACACCAAACTCCTGAAAGTGTCCTTTCTGTCTCCTAACATGTATACCAGGAACTCTGAACTCCTCAAAATGTCCTTTCTGTCTCCCAGCATGTATACCAGGAACACTGAACTCCTCAATGTGTCCTTTCTGTCTCCCAACGTGTATACCAGGATCACCAAAATAAAAGTGTCCTTTCTGTCCCCCAACATGTATACCAGGATCACTAAATTCCTCAAAGTGTCCTTTCTGACTCCCAAGATGCATAGCAGGAACACCACACTCCTCAAAGTGTCCTTTCTGTCTCCCAACATGTATACCAGGATCACTGAACTCCTCAAACTGCCCTTTCTGTCTCCCAACATGTATACCAGGATCATCGAACTCCTCAAAGTGTCCTTTCTGTGTCCCAACATGTATACCAGGATTACTGAACTCCTCAAAGTGTCCTTTCTGTGTCCCAACATGTATACCAGGAACATCAAGCTCCTCAAAGTGTCCCTTCTGTATTCCAACATGTATACCAGGATCACTGAACTCCTCAATGTATTCTTTCTGTCTCCCAACATATATACCAGGAACACCAAACTCCTCAAAGTGTCCTTTCTGTCTCCCATCATGTATACCAGGAACACCAAACACCTCAATATGTCCATTCTGTCTCCCAACATGTATACCAGGATCCCTGAACTCCTGAAAGTGTCCTTTCTTTCTCCCAACATGTAAACCAGGAACAGCGAGCTCCTCAGTGTCCTTTCAGTCTCACAACATGTATACCAGGATCACTGAACTCCTCAAAGTGTCCTTTCTGTCTCCCAACATGTATGCCAGGAACACCAAGCTCCTCAAAGTGTCCTTTCTGTCTCCCAACATGTATACCAGGATTACTGAACTCCTCAAAGTGTCCTTTCTGTCTCCCAACATGTATACCAGGATCACGGAACTCCTCAAAGTGTCCTTTCTGTCTCCCAAAATGTATACTAGGATCACTGAACTCATCAAAGTGTCCTTTCTGTCTCGCATCATGTATACCAGGAACACCGAACTCCTCAATGTGTCCTTTCTGTCTCCCAACATGTAGACCAGGAACACCGAACTCCTCAACATGTCCTTTCTGTCTCCCAACATGTATACCAGGAACACTGGACTCCTCAAGGTGTCTTTTCTGTCTCCCAACATGTATACCAGGATCACTGAACTCCTCAAAGTGTCCTTTCTGTCTCTCAACATGTATACCAGGATCACTGAACTCCTCAAAGTGTCCTTTCTGTCTCCCAATATGTATACCAGGATCACTGAACTCCTCAAAGTGTCCTTTTTGTCTCCCATCATGTATACCAGGTACACCGAACTCCTCAAAGTGTCCTTTCTGTCTCCCAACATGTATATCAGGAACACCAAGCTCTGCAAAGTGTACTTTCTGTCTCTTAACATGTATACCAGGATAAGTGAACTCCTCAAAGTATCCCTTATGTCTCCCAACATGTATACCAGGATCACAGAACTCCTCAAAGTGTCCTTTCTGTCTCCCAACATGTATACCAGGATCACTGAACTCCTCAGAGTCCTTTCTGTCTCCCAACATGTATACCAGGATCACTGAACTCCTCAAAGTGTCCTTTCTGTGTCCCAACATGTATACCAGGAACACCAAACTCCTGAAAGTGTCCCTTTCTGTCTCTCAACATGTATACCAGGTACACCAAACTCCTGAAAGTGTCCTTTCTGTCTCCTAACATGTATACCAGGAACTCTGAACTCCTCAAAATGTCCTTTCTGTCTCCCAACATGTATAACAGGATAACTGAACTCCTCAGTGTCCTTTCTGTTTCCCAACATGGATACCAGGAACAGCAAATTCCTCAAAGTTTCTTTTCTTTCTCCCAACAGTATCTGCAACTGTGATCAATATTCCTCTAGACATGTCAAGAACAGCATGAGCACTCTCCAACCATGCAAGTCACTTGAAGCCATCTGGCTTTGCCAAACTTCTCCCACATTCAGAACTTTGCTTTAGTAACTGCTTCCGCTGCTGTCTTCCTGCCTTGTGTGTGTATATATTAGTGGTGTGGCAGTCCCCCAGTACTGCATGAAAGGTTTGACATTTTCCCTCAATGGATATGTGGTATAAAGAGATGAAGCCATGACTACAACTCAGATGTCTTGGTGTCAGTTAGCAACATGAGCACTAGTTAGAGGAGAACGTTGGTGAGAGAGAGGTGAATAATGAAATAGTGCTTGCTCACTTCTCCCAGGGGAAAGCTGGAGGCATGTATCCCATGATGCACTCATTGCCTGCAATTCTGGTGAAAACCAGAGGAATCTGTCCTGGGGCAAATGTGGGTAACATCACTTACAGAAGTGGGTAACAAGCCCTCACACTACCCCACTGAATGTACACAGCTTCGGACCTTACAGACATGTAAAAAGGAATGGAAGAATATAAACAAAATCTCATGGTGGATGCATGGGTGATAGTCAAGCTATGACCAGCTCTCATCTGATTAGTGTCTGAAAGGGTACAACCGGGGTAATCAGCCAGATGGTTGTCAGGCATGGAGACTGGGGCTCAAGAAAGATTAAGAAAAATGATACCTTCACTCATTGCTGATGACCACTGGTAGATCAGACCACTGGTAGATCATTAGGTTGCTCCATATTGCTGCAGTAGGTGCTGAGGTCTTCAATAGGGTCCATTCAGAATACAGGCCTAACTTATGGGAGTTACACTTCTGGAGGTGGGGGATGAACTCTTTCCATGCAAAGAATCTATTGGGCATTCACAGGACATCTTTACTACATGTTTGGGATTACTGGGTTTGTCAAACTACTGATCCAGTCATCTGATCCAGTTTCCCATCAATTGGTGATTATTTAACAGCTCATCATTTCTCTTGACCCAAAGCCCGGAATGTATGACCTTAGATTTGATGATGTAAGTGAACTTTGACCCAAGGTACTCTGATACTGAAGTGCACTTTCAAGCATTCTGCATTCAAATGTGGTATTATGGACAAGTTCTTACTAGCATAGAAGACTAATCATAATTTACCATTTAGGTTCTGATCAGGGAGTAAATATTTTCCAGTAACACTATTCCCATTGTTGTCATCATTTGTAATGTTGATGTCTTCTAATAGCACTGTAGTCAGTAGTAATGGCCCTATTAAGCACCATTCCTACTGTCTCTGAGAACATAATGTACTCTGTATTGCTGTTGTGTGCATATGCAGAAAAACATAAACGTTCGCCTTTCTGTAACTTGCAGTCATAGTGAGGTAATCCTCTTGTCTACTGATACAAATTATAACTTTAAAACATCCATATGGGGACTTGTGAGAATCCTCAACACTAACTCGGGGCCTCTCCTGAGGAGTGTCTTGATAGTAGGAAGGGGTTCACTCTGAATCAAAAAGTTTGATTCAAGAACCATTTCTGTTGGTAGAGGTAAGACCAACTAATGCTAGCTGAGGCTTTATAACCTCCCAAAGAACCTGGGTTCCTACCCCAGCAGGGAAGAGACATTTCACATCCCACTGTAGATCCTAGCCCAGCACTGATGTGATCTGCCACATCCCACTACTCCTACTGCTGCAGGTAGATGACATGCTGCATGTCAACAGACAGTTTATAGTCTGTCCCGCTCCTGCCTGTCACATGACCTCTGTCTGTCAACATGTGGATGGTGAGATGACATGGCAGGCAGTTCTACTCAACTTTTGTGGGTAAAATTTTAATTTCTAGTTTCACAATAATCAAAACTAAGGGCAATCTGTGGTACTAAACTGGGCTGCAGCCTTCCTAAAGAAAAACTGCTCTTTATTTATTTTCATTTTTTTTCTTAAGGCATTGGCAAGTTTTCCATTTTGAATCTCAGTTCCAATTTTTATTTAAAAAATCACATTTGGGCTACTTTCTTACTACAGGTCCTTCAGCTATATTGGGGACAAACAACATTTCAGTACAGGTTGCTTAGCTTACCAGACAAAGCAGGAAGCAGACTTCTCATTGGCTCAGGCTATATCAAGTGACTTGTGCATGAAGCAGCATGAAGTGAAAGTGAATGAATCACTGTTTGCCATTTATTATTCATATTTTCATAACTGAGAGACCTACTTACTATTGAGGGGTATGGTGTGAAATGCCATGGTGAGAGAAAGGACAATTGTCAATATCCATTTATATCACACCATACTGGAATTATTGTTAGTTATTTGTTAGTAATTATGAAACTAAGCAATGTTTCCATATGTATTTTATTCAAAAAACAAGTGACTTGCAAAATATTGTTTGACATGAGGTGAAACCTTAGATGTTGTTGAAGAAAATCACCATTGATATTTGCACTGTAAGTTGCATATCTTGAGAGATATTCATGTTATTTATATTGTGAATTATATAATTAAGCATATGTTTTCATATTTCTGTAAATATTTCAGTAAACATGTACTCAGAGAGGAAATTCTTGTTGTCATGATTCCGTCTGTCAAACACAAGTGTTCTAACAATATATGTCAAGGTTGTACAGTTTCCAGGTTATGATAATTTGTGAACATCTAGCAAAAATAAAATTCTGCATTTCTGTACATTATAAACATTATAGTATTTATGGAAAAATTATGAATGCATTGTCTATTATCACCACTGTAAAGAATACTTCTTACTCATAACATTGCCATTTGTACAGTTTTAATATCTTTTACTACACACAAAATACTTTCATTTGTTTATCTTATGTTTTTTGAGTTGAGTTTTCAGAAAACACTGTAGAATGCAAGGGTATGTGTAGGCTGCTAGAGGTTATAAAGTTCATGCACTGTGTTAGTCTAGCAATTATAGATTCACTTTGTAGATAGCTCTGGAAATAATAGTTGTCCCACTTAAGTTGTACAGTATAAATTACGTGGATGTGTTCACATATATAATGTCATGATACAGATGCTTGTCCCTTTGTTTTCTTCCTGTCATAGTTAAACATTAATAAAAATTACTGAGCAAATTTCCCAGCAAATGGTAAACACAAAGAAAGTTGTCAACCAAAAAGAGCTTAATTAAATATTTCAGATAACCTATATAAAAGATCATAAGGCCACATATAGTATAGAACAGAGGATACAGAAAGTGGATCTGTTTTTGAGAGTTTTCACATTACAGGCCTTGATGAAGACTTGGAAAGTAATGGTGCCATTTTACTTCCAGGACATGTGGGGGGAGGGGGAGAGAGAGAGAGAGAGAGAGTTTGAGAGAGAGAGAGAGAGAGAGAGAGAGAGATATGAGTAACTTGACAGCTGGTAAGAGTCAGGTATCCTTGGAATAATTTATATGAATGACAGAAAGTGTGGGCTGATTTGGCTGTCTTAGATGGTGGTGGTACCAACAATGACCAGACTAGAAGTAGTAAGGAGTGCAATTATGGACACTTAAAGGATCACACAGTAGGTGGCAATTGTGTTTATTGCAAATTGGTGCTTGTTTCTACTAAACCTATATGACAAGCTACACTGCTGATTAGAATTTATGATCAAATCAGTTGTTAATTGGGATGGAGGTAGGGATATTGAACAGATCTTCTCATTGTTTCAGAGATAATCAACTATTCTGAAGCATTATATATAGAAGTACACTACGGCTTCTCTTTTTTAACATCATAATTAAATTATCACCTAAGACACAGGAAAACATGCATCAACAGAAAATAAACCATATTAACATTTTTTCAATTTACATACATTATATATCACATATCTTTTTCTTTCCTTGTAACTATCATCCATCCAGCATTACATAAATTGCTGAATTCCTGCCTTCCCTTAAATCTCACTCCTCCTGCTGAACATTATTCTGCATGTATTTTTTCCACAATTATTATTTATTTCTGTGTAATCTGCTGCTTCCCTCTTCTAGTTCTTTTCTATCTTTTATAAATACAGCTGGTGTAGACTTTGATTTCTATTTTATAGAAATTTCTTTTTTGGCAGCCAGCAGAATTAAACTTAATAAGGCCTTACTATGTCTACGAATCTCAGAATTTGTATCCCAGCTTAAAAGAATAATTTCTTAGTTAAAACAATTTGCTCTCCCAGTATTTCTGACAGAGTATCCTGTAGGGAATATTTTAAATCTGCCAGTTCTTTACACTCTCAAAGTATATGTTCTCAGTTACCTCTTTATTCCCCCTCACATCTTCAACTTTTGCTATCTGCCTGAGGAAAAATTCTTTGAAGTCTACTTTAGGTATAAAAATACCTATGCAAACACTTCCAAGTAGAGATCCTAAACCTTCTGGATTTTGTTGCATACTTAGGAGTATACATATGTCTACCCATTGTTCCCTTGTAAACTGCTTTTCCACACCCTCTTCCCAATTTTCTTCTAAATACTTCTGAATGATACTTATAACTATCATGCAGTATTTTATATCCCATACTAATTATCCATTTTTAATAGCAGCTTCTGTTCTAGATTCAAGTAAAAACTCTTTCAGAGCATGTATTTCAGTTAGGATTCTGCTATCCCTCTCTCTTTGCCTATACTCAGATATCAATCCGTGGTAGGGAGGGCAGTCTCCAGCAGGCAGTCCCAATCTTCTTGGCCTCATCTCACTCTATTACCTTTCCCTATTTATTATCAAAAAGTTGAAAATAAGAACATATTTTGTAAAAAAGATTGATTATTAACACTAAATTTTAAAATAACATTTTACTAAAATATCGAAAATGTGTTTTGCGAATGATCGGTATTCAGTATTTTGAAAAACAAGTGATAACTTTCTTCATTATTGTGACCATCATAATTGCATATTCCAGTTAAGTAATGCTTCATTTTTATCCTTTTTACTTTTCACCACTACATGCATTGAGATTCCATTTAACCTTGCTATCAGCAATGTTACATTATTCACCGTTTTATCTTTACTGCTTAATTAAAAAATGTTTTTTTAAATCTTTATGTGTTTTACTTCCCTGTTTCACCTAAATGCCATTCAGTGCTATTGTAGTGATTTATTTTTAGTGTGCTTTCTAATTCTAATCACTGTATTTAGTGTACACGTTCCGTGATAGATAATGGACTGGCCCATTGAGTCAATTATAAGGAAATGCTGCTTTACATACAAATAATGTGAAGGCAGCAACATGTTAAAATGTGCAATACTGAGCAACTGATTCTATAAATCCACGTGCAGGTAATTGTTCGCGATGAGACAATGCACGTGAAAAAATAGATTCTTTATCAAGTAATCAACGTCTCTTGGGTGAGAGAGACAAACAGCATAGTAATCTACTTTTTAAGCCTTTCACATGGTTTTGTTCTAACAAAACTGCATGTAAAACATCTAAAATGTATAGCCTCTGTTTACCCATTAAGGTTCACAAATGTCTATGCTAACCTTCAACAGCATGCTGGCTATGCAGATAACCTAAACTAGAGGTATCCCATTTATTCCCAAAGGCTACTTCAAAAAGTGGAGATATTCTTTCAGATGTAACATTGCATACGTCATAATGTCTTGGTTTGCCTAGGATATATTTCTCTTTGAAAAAGACTGGTTTAACCAAATCAGGCATTTCTGTTTCTATATCAGCAAAAGTAGATGCTATGGAATCAGGTGACACAGAAGCTACTGCTTTAATCTGTTTTCATAACATTGCTAAGTTGGTATTACTTCCCAACTTTGATGCCAAATGCAAATTCTGTATTTGTCTCCAGATAATTTGACAAAGATGGAACTAACAACCTTTTGCTAAACTATTTGGTAAATTCCGTTTCATACTGTTAACAGCTCCTTTTTCAAAATCACTTAAAACCATGAGTGGCTTTAACTGTAAACTGAAACAGGAACATAGAAGGAGTACACAATTCCGAAATATGTCATAACCATCCTCTGTTTTTGAAGGCAAAATACCATACACTACTGGGATATTTTTTCTATTGACATCTCCTTGTAAACAACAATGAATACTGTACACCCGCTTACATTCTGTTGTACTTATAGGGAATGTGCCATCTACAAGAATGAATTCTGAAGAACACAACAGCTTAAATTAACTTACTAATTACTTCAGTAGTTATAACAATATTAGCACTTGCATTGTTTAAACCTGTATGTTCTATTATAAATTGAGGATTCTTTACTGGCAGCATTTCATCTTTCAAGTCTCCCAATGAACACACATCCAAAAACATTTGCTTTCTTTTCTTATGTCTTATTCTAACAGTCTGTTTCAGGGCCAAAGTACGTGGTAATGTATTGACAATACAAGCTGAAGTACTTGAAAGTACTTCTGGCACTGTTTTTAAAGGATCTTCAACAGACGTCTCTGCACGACTTTTTATTTTTTCTTGAGCTTTAAACACATCCACTTTCACTGGATCTGGAGCATGAAAATGACCCAAACTTTTCACAAAATGTTCCCCATCCACAACAAACTCAGTAACAACACCAATACTTCCTATAGTCAGCACTCTTTTCTAATACTAATAGCCGTTGACAGACAACTGTTTTCCTATTTGAGACAGTACAGTTCTGTACACATTCTCAATTGTATCAGGAACAAAATCCACAAACTCAAAATCCATTGCCTAATGTTTTTTCACCCTTACTAGCTCAACACTGCAGAAATAAGATAAGAAAATTTAGTTTAACAGCAATTTAAATTACCTTGCTCATGTATATTATTTACAAATGTTTTGTTAAAATCCAACTTCAATTCCACATACTCCACTATTCATCAATGCGTAATCCTTCACTAATGCCATGTGTTTGCAACTACATGCATTTTTATTGACGCATTTACATAATAACATTGGGTAGCCATTACCCACTGTAATTCAATGGTTTGCACAACGTCGAAGTAAGAAGAGTGAATTCCTGTAAGTACTCGGCATGTGTAACTGTCAATAACTTTCAAATAGAAACAGATTGTTGTAAACTTTACATTTGAGAAAACCATTTCATAGGTTCATAGGTTGGTACTAGGCTATCAGCCCCTAGGGCCTATACAAGCCTAGCCATAATAATTCCCTGGCTATTTCTTCCCACAATATTTACTTCCCTGGACCCCTGTCTAGCAGGCAACTGACGTGATCCCTGGGGTGAATTTTCTATCTCCCATCCAATCGTCAAGGTTCCTTTTGAAGAGGGCCAAAGAGGCACTCTGCTTGACATGTATGGGCAGTCTATTCCAGAGTCTAGGGAATCTCTGGGTCAGGAACCTATCCTTCCAGCATGTTTTGTTCATTGTGATGACAAGGTTTAGATCCCTGGAGCATGTGGCTCTGGTGGATTGGGATTTCTTTAAGTGTAGCATGTCCAACAGCTCTGGGGTTGACATGGCCTTGTATGTTAAGCAGAGATCACCTCTGAGTAGATGATATGTGACAGAGTATAGCTGGAGATTTTTTAGATGATCAGCATATGGCATCTGCTTTAGGCCTGTGATTCTTTTAGTGAGGTATTTCTGCGGCCTTTCCAGTTGTTGCAGATATCTGAAGAGGTACATACCAAATGTGGCATTGTATTCTATAATGGGTCTAATGAGGGATGAGTACAGTGGGACAATGACCTCCTTTTTTCTGGATGAAAAGCCCTTAGTGATGAGATGTGCCACATAGAAGAATTTCCTGACTGTTGTGGTGATGTGGTTATCAAAGCTGAGACCACTGTCCACCTGTGTCCCTAAGTCTCTTATCACACTTTTGATGTTTAGTGTACTGCCACCTATGTGGTAATTCATGGGTACATGTTTTTTCCCAAAGGAGAAGACTATACATTCCTTGGCATTGAGCCTGAGCCCATGGCTCTGGCAACAAGCATCTGTTACTGTAAGGCCATTTTGTAGAATATCCACATCATTTTGGGATTTAATAATGGCTCCCAGTTTGCAGACATCTCCGAACTTTGTTAGCCAGAGTCCCTTAGTGTTGGCCTGTACTTCAGAGAAGTAGATGTCAAACAAGAGCAGTCCCAGGACTGAACCCTGAGGTACTCCATTTGTCACTTGTCTGGAGCTGGATTTGGAGTCGGCTACTTTTACAGTGTGGGTTCTATCAGTAAGCCAGTTGGCAACCCATCGAGTGATGTAGGGATTAATGCCCAGTTTAGTAAGTTTATCTATGATTCCAGAGTGGGGGATGGTGTTGAAGGCTTTGTCGAGGTCCAGATAGGCAGTGTGGACCGCCTTACCCTCATCCACAGCTCTGGAGACTGATTCGAAGAAGTCAGTCAAGTTCAGGAGACAAGATTGGCCCTTCACGAACCCAAACTGGGTGGGGTCCAGTGTTTGAAGGTTGCCAATGTCTTTGTTTATAAGTTCCATGATAATACATTCCATGGCCTTGCAGATCAGGCTCATCAGACTGATGGAGCGGTAGTTCTCAGGATACAAGGTGGATCCCCCCCCCTTGTGGAGTAGGATAACTGTAGCTGTGCACTTCTCAGTGGGCACGAAGCCTGAGGTGAGGCTATGATTAAACATGACACTTAGATGAGGTGCCACTTCATTTTGTAGTTCATGTAGTATACAGCCCGGGATGTCATCTGGTCCCATGAATGCTGTATTCTTAGCTTTGGAGAGTGTGGTTTCTACCTGTGTGGCTATTACCAGAATTTGGCAATCTTTTGGTATTGAGATGGACCCTTTAGGGGGTGAGAGGGGGTGAAGTTGGCACTGAATCGATCTGCCAGGATATTGGCAATATCCTTGGGATCAGTATATTTAATGCCATTCTGTTGTAGCTCAGAGCAGATCTGAGCAATGCCATTTAGATTCTTGACATAACTATAGAATGCCTTGTGGTTGTCTTTGGAATCTTTGGCAATTTTCCAATTGCATTTCTTGTTTTTGATAGTAAACCACCTTTCCCTCTTTAGTTATTTGCACACAGTACCTTTATTCCTTTGCTAGTTTTCTCCAGTAAATTGCAACCCCTTCTTGCCTTTTTTTCTGTACACTTACTTGCAGTTATCCCTACTGGCAAAATCTCCTTTCTGCATTCTCATGTTGCTTTAGTTCTTAGAATACTTTCTGCTACTTTATGAATAAAACATCATGTATGGTTGTTATTATTCCCCTTAATTATCTGCATCCAAAATCCAACTCTCTGTTTTTATTTCTTGAATTTTCCCCGTTTCATCATCACCCTCTTTCCATTTTGAATTATAACCTTCTACTTGTGTTATATATATGAGACTTAACAATGTAATTCTAAATTATCACTTCAAATCAAATAATCCTAAACCACTTTGTTCTATTAGAAGGATCAACATATCCCTATTAACTCTTGCCCTCTTCGCCTTCCAGATAAATTCTTTCAAAACTTTATGAAAATATTTGGTAAGGAAGTTGTGAATTCAGTAGTAGAAGCTCAGACAGAAATTACATATTGTTCCCCAAGGTACAGTAACTAGGCTAGACTAGATAGAAATTGTATTTCACAAGAATATGTGCATTTGATTGAAAGTTTCAACTCACACATCCAATAATTATTTCAAATCATGCACCAAGAAAAACCAAGATGAAAATGGAGGGCAACGAAGTAAAAATGAGACAATGGTGCTTTCCCACCTGCCTGTTAAAAAGAGAGTAATTTAAGGAATGGGTATTGGAAATTATTTCAGAGTTATTAGGGAACATAGACATGTCTTCAGAAGATACAGTTCATGAGTGGGATAAAATGAAAATGGAGTTTAAAAATAGGGTAGAAATAAAAGAGAAAGAGACTTCAACTACCCAAACATAGATTGGGTACATTATTCTAGCCCTAATACCCTAGCCCAAAGGTTCCTGGAATTCATAAATTCAAATGCACTGGAACAACTAGTCTCCTCTCCCACTAGGGGAGATAATATACTAGACTTGATCATCACAAACATGGGGACAAAATGCTCCACACCGGAGGTATACCCCTCACTAGTGAGATCTGACCACAAACTAATCACCCTGGATATACATATCCCACCTCCACCCCAGCACAAAAGACCACAGTGAAAAACTTCTCAAAAGCAGACTTCACTCTTCTTAAGACTGAGATGGTATCCTTTAAGCCCACTGGGCCAGTGGATACCACATCCCACAATGCCGAATCCTTCACAAATGCTTTCTATGGACATCTCCAAGAATGCATGGATCATGCATTCCCAAATAAATCCAAGTCCCTCGCCACCAAAGGCAAGCGTCCTGTCTGGTGGACCTCAGCCATTAACAAATTGTATAACAAAAGAAGGAAGCTACTGCACGTCAGAGCAATGTCCCATAAAGGGAAGACATCTCTGATCAACATTAGCAGAAAACTACGTTCTCTCATAAAAACGTCCAAGGCCAACTTTGAGAGAAAAATCGCTAAGGACACTAAAGATAACCACAAAGCCTTCTTCAGCTATGTTAGAAACCTGGGCAGAAACCCTCAGATATGCTCAGAGTTAGTTCACAACAACAAAAAATACACTGAACCCACAGATATTGCCAACATTCTGGCTGACAGGTACAGTGCAAATTTCTCCCCTCCCTCACCCCCAAAAGAAGAAATACTTATCCCAGCTGAATGTAATCTCCCTGTCATCTCAGATGTCCAAGTGAGAACCGCCCTCAACAAAGCTAAAAACACAGCATCAATGGGACCTGACAGTATCCCGGGTTGCGTGCTACGTGAACTCCAAGAGGAGCTAAACCCGCACATAAAAATGCTATTTAACCTTAGCCTTACTACAGGATATGTACCTGAACACTGGCGTACAACAACAGTGGTCCCACTCCACAAAGGGGGTACCTCTACAAACCCTGGGAACTACCGCCCCATAAGCTTAACCAGCCTGGTCTGCAAAGCTATGGAAAGAATCATTATGGAACTCATAAACAGAGACATAGGGGACCTACAGACACTTGAACCCACCCAGTTCGGCTTTGTAAAGGGCAGATCCTGCCTTTTGAACCTGGTTGACTTTTTCGAAACAGTCACTAGAGCCATTGATGAGGGCAAAGCAGTCCATACAGCCTACCTGGACTTGGCTAAGGCCTTTGACCCAATACCCCACTCAGGCATCATAGATAAGCTCAACAACTTAATCGTAAACCCTTATGTCACTACATGGGTTGCAAACTGGCTAAAGGACAGAACCCATAAAGTTAAAATCGCTGGAGCAATGTCAGACTCAAAACCAGTCACAAGTGGTGTCCCACAGGGATCTGTCCTGGGACCCCTCTTGTTTATCATTTATTTCTCAGATGTTAAAGCAAACATCCGAGGGTTGTGGCTGACAAAGTTCGCAGATGACTGCAAACTAGGTGCCATAGTTGATACACCAGTGGACACATACATCCTACAAAAAGGCCTCACAGAAATGGACAACTGGTGCCGGAGTCACGGCCTTAAACTAAATGCCAAAAAATGTATAGTCATCCCCTTTGGGAAAAACAAAGTACCCACAAATTATCACATAGACAGCAACCCACTGAGTACGGAAAAAGTAATCAGAGACCTAGGGACCCAAGTCGACAGCGACCTCTCATTTGACACCCACGTTGCCAAAGTGGTTAGAAAAACATTCTACCTTGCACACCTCATCATGAAGGGATTCACATCCAGATCCAAGGATGTCATTGTACCCCTATACTCCTCCCTCATCAGACCCATGATTGAGTACAATGCCCCATTTGGTATGTACCTCACCCGGCATTTGCAACAGCTGGAGAGACCACAAAACTACCTCACCAAGAGGATCAAGGGTCTCCAACATATGTCTTATTCTGCCAGACTAAAGAAACTTCAGCTCTATTCAGTAGCATACCACCTGCTCAGAGGTGATCTCTGCCTGACGTACAAGGCCATGTCCAATCAGGATCTGATGAACATGCTCCATCTCAAAAAATCCAAATCCATCAGGACCACGAGGGCTAAAGACTTAAACCTCGGCACAAGTATGAATAGGACATGCTGGAGGAATAGATTCATAACCCAGAGGCTTTCCATGCTTTGGAACAAGATCCCAGTTCATATTAGGCAGAGCCCCTCACTGACTCTCTTCAAGAGAAATCTTGATGAGTGGATGGGAGATCGTAAGTTTACCCCAGGGGTCACATCTGTGTCCCTGCTAGACAGGGGCATAGTAAATTAATTCTATTATATAAGGGGACCTTCATTGTGTCACTACTAGACAGAGGCACAGTATTCTAAATTTATTCTGTACATTTTTGTACGATTTCATGGGGTGGCAAAAGCCACATCACTATGGCTGGGCTTACAAATGCCCCAGGGCAGATAGCCTAGTACTAAACTATGAAACTATGAATTACTTAGAGGATCTGACAAAGGTTAAATCATTGCAGAATAAGGGAAATCTCACAGAACAAGAGACACAATTGCAGAGTGGTAAAGAGGAAATAATGGAAGATATGCAGAAGTTTAGAAAGACTGCTGATAAGCAACTATTTTTGATAATAACTCTACGGCACAAAAACTTTTAGCACAATGACTTAGGCAACAGAAAGTAGAAGGGGTTATTGCCAAATGTAGGGAGCCTATAACATAGGGAGTCTATAACAAGAAAATAACCAGAGATCCTGTAGAGATATTAGAGATATTTCAGAAATTTTATCAAAATTTGTATAAAGCAGAGAAATGTGGAAATAAAGAAAGAGCAGAAATGGAAATGTTTATGGAATAATTAATTATTCCAACATTACAGGTAGATGAGGTTCAACAACTATCATTTAAGAAGGGATGAGATGAGATAAAAATGGTGATGTGTAATCAATATTCAGGAAAGTCTCCAGGAACAGATGATATTCCTGTAGAATTTTGGAAGTTAGGAGGGGAGAAAGTGATAAAGATCTGGAAGATTTTATTTAACGGTATTTTAAAAAGAAGGAAAGCAGCAACATATTGGAAGAAAGCTGTGGTGGCTATATTTCTTAAAGACAATAAAGACCAATCAGACCCAGCTTCATGTAGACCCATTTTTAATTTTAAACCATGATTATAAAGTGTTTGTGTCTATACTAGCTAAAAGAATGGAAAATGTGTTGCCAAAATTAATAGATATGGATCAGTGTGGTTTTGTGGTGGGGAGGCAAACATTTGACAGCATTATTAGAACAATGATAATCCAGAGGGAAGCAGAATGTAAGAAAACATCACTGTTGTTAGTGGGTCTTGATGCAGGGAAAGGATCCAATAGAGCAAGCTGGGATTTTTATGAGAAGAGCAAAGGAAGTATTTGCGTTCCCTGATAAAATAATAAGGTTAATTAGGAGGAGTTATGAAGGATCAGAAGCAAGAATTGAAGTGGAAGGGTTCCTTTCTGATAAACTGAGTTTGAACAGAGGAACCAGGCAAGGATGTCATCTTTGCCCTTTGTTATTTGCTTTATGTTTAGAGCCAAAGGAAATCAGGGACTCAGATGCAAGGATATCATTGGTATACTAATCTAGAAAAGTTGAATTTATTTGTAATGATATTATTTTGTACCTGATAAATCCAGAAAAAGACATCTGTGTGTTGTGGAACATTTTGAGACAGTTTCAAGTCTTTTCAGGATATAAATTTAATGAAGCCAAAACAAAGGCCTTAAATTATGTATATGAATTTGTTTAACAATACCCATATTTATGGGAATATAAGATAAGTATTTAGGAGTACAGTTTAAAAAGGTTTCTGTTATAGCAGTTAAGGATATGTAGGAATAGACTAAACAAAAGATAATACAACAATTGAGAAAATGGAAGCTGTTGTTTATGGATATGGATAGTAAGATACAAACATTGAAAATGTTTTTAGTCCCTTTAGTTTTATATATGGGTCAGATGTATTTTTACACCACTGCAATTCTTAAAATGCTATGGAAATGTATATTTCTAACTGTAGCTTATCTTAGTTAATTTCTAAAAGTGGTCTATGTTCTGTCCTTCACCAACATTCACTATGTTCAAGATATAATTTTCAAACAATACACATTATTCTTTGTCTTTAATTTTTAAATTCTTGTATAATCCCTTAAATTTACATGCAGGTACAGTGTACTGTGGTATACCTGACACAGGATGGCAAACAGTAGTTGTATGTTTATTGAAACACACATAAGAAGAAAAAAATATAAAATCAGCTTTAAAGAAGTGAAAGTTGAGTCTGTTCAAGTCCTTCCTCATGCTGAATACATACATGAGCTATGTCACAAATCTAAGTGGCAATTTTCAGATCTGCTTGGAGTTAGTGCAGAATGGCACAAAATACACTGAACTGACCGGTATAGTCAACATCCTGGCAGACAGGTTCAGTGCAAACTTCATTCCCCTATCACCCCCAAAAGGGCCCATAACTATACCAGAAGAAAGTAGTGCCCCTGAAATCACAGACACTCAGGTTAAAACAGCCCTCTAGAAACACAAAACCACAGCAACAATGCGACTGGACGGTGTCCCAGGCTGTGTCCTACACGAGCTCAAAGATGAACTAATCCCTCACCTAAACACACTGTTTAAACTCAGCCTCTCCACAGGCTACATGCTCACAGAGTGGCACACAGCAATGGTTATTCAGCGCCACAAAGATGGAGCCACAGCGGACCCCGGGAACTAACGCCTTATAAGCCTAACTAGCTTGGTCTGCAAAGCTATGGAGTGCATCATCATGGATCTCATTAACAGAGACAATGGGAACCTCCAAACACTGGACCCTACCCAGTTCGGCTTTGTTAAGGGCAGATCATGCCTCCTAAACCTGGTTGGCTTCTTTGAGACAGTTACCAAGGCTATAGATGAGGGAAAGGTGGTCCACACAGCCTACCTAGACCTTGCAAAGGCCTTCAACACTATTCCCCACTCAGGTATTATAGACAAGCTCACCAGCCTGAACATAAACCCCTACGTCACAAGCTGGGTTGCTAACTGGCTCACGGACAGAACCCACATGGTAAGAGTTGCGGGAGTTAGGTCTGACTCTAAACCAGTTACAATTGGCGTTCCCCAGGGCTCAGTCCTAGGAACCTTCCTGTTCGGCATATACTTTTCAGAGGTACAGACAAGCACAGGAGGACTATGACTCACCAAGTTCGCAGATGACTGCAAACTAGGGGCTATAATTGACTCTCTGGCTGACACAGACATCCTCCAAAAGAGTCTCACTGAGACAGATACCTGGTGTCAAAACCATGGCCTCAAGCTAAATGCCAAAACATGCATAGTTATTCCCTTTGGAAAAAACAAAGTACCCACAAACTACCACATAGGTGGTAGCCCCCTAAATATGGAAGACGTAATAAGGGATCTGGGGACCCAAGTAGATAGTAACCTCTCCTTTGATAATCACATTGCCAAAGTGGTTAGATAATCCTTCTATGTGGCTCACCTAATCACAAAAGGGTTTGCATCCAGATCAAAAGAGGTCATTGGGCCTCTCTACGCATCACTCATCAGACCCATCATAGAGTGCAATGCCCCATTTGGGATGTACCTTACAAGACACCTGCAACAACTGGAAAGACCACAGAAGTACCTCATTAAGATCAGATCACTGGCCTCAATCAGATGCCCTATGCAGTTACTGAAGAAACTCCAGCTGTACTCGGCTGCATATCGCCTACTCAGAGGTGATCTCTGCCTGACATACAAGGCCATGTCCAACCCAGAATTTATGGACATGCTCCACCTAAAGAAAACCATATCCCCTCAAACCACACGCTCCAGGGATCTAAACCTCACCACAACAATAAATAGGACATGCTGGAGGGATAGATTTCTGTCCCAGAGACTTCCCATGCTCTGGAACAAGATTCCAATCTACATTAGGCAGAGCTCCTCACTAATCCTCTTCAAGAGAAATCTTGACAAGTGGATGGGAAACAGAAAGTTTACCCCAGGGATCACTTCAATGGCTCTGCTGGACAGAGGCACAGGGAACTGCTCTAAGGGGGTGGCGAAAGCCAACGCATTCCGGCTAGGCTTATAAATGCCTCGGGCAGATAGCCTAGTACCTACCTATGAACCTATGAACCTAATAGCTTTATTTAAACAAAGGACTGATTTTAATTAACATCAGCCAAATATTAAATATTAAGGCATCTATTTAGCTAAAGTAAATAAATTCCATATCATAAAAAATAAATATGATGACCACATGGAGACCATTAAAGTTTGTTTTATTGTTTGGACTGGTTTGGATCAATTATATGGTCAACTAAGCTATATTCTTAAGTCTGTATGCTGTCTAAGCAGGCTATCCCATAGACTTAACATATGCTACCCAGTATGATAATGTCCTAGTCATAGGTGACTCTATGGGCAGGCAAACTTATGTGCCACTCACTGGGCTGAGTAAAGATATAGTGATGGTAACCTGTCTATTAGCTGACAGAGACTATGATGCCAATAGGGTTCTCAGATCTCTTCACCCCAAGTATGAATATGACCTAGTTATTGCTCACATGGAACTTAGCAATCTTAGGCATTCCACCTCAGATGATATAAAGAGAGACATAGTTGAGCTTTCAATGTGTGTTTCTGAGACTGTAAAGAACTAATTTGGAGCAATATCTTGTCATCTCTTTGAATGATGCCACAATACAAACAAAGAATTATTGACTTCAGCATTGGCTTAATAACTGGTATCATTCTAGGGAGATCCAATTTGTGTCACCTTGGAGGGAGATTGTAGACAGTCCTGCTAGCTTTACCAAGGATGATTTTCATCTTTCTTCTTAGGGCTTCTGCATATTGGTTAAGATATTTCTACCCCACAGTGCCTTTTTTGGGGGGGGGGCAGAGGCAGTCTTCTGCGTCTATCAAACTAAAAAATCCCAATAAGCCTGTATCAATGTGATACTAACAGAATTTTAAACAACAACAAAAAATGGCCACAACTGAGGCTTTCATGATCTTTCAAAACGTACACATTTGTATAATTACAGAAAGTTGATTCCAATGTATTGATACTGCTGCTTCATTACTGGGGTTTATTGCCAATCACTTGTTCAGACCCTCTGGTGAGGGTGGTTGCATTTCCAGTGGGACATGACTATATCTATTCACCATCTCAACAGTGGCTGTAGCAGTAGAATAACAATGTAGAGCACCTAAGTATCCAGTTATCAGTAAACAAGCCCACCTATCATATCATTGTTAACTGTAGACTCCTTTCATGTTTCCCACAGCCCGCAACACCGACATAATCAAATTAGTCTTTAATTATTGAAACTAACACCTTTATTATAGGGTATTTCAACTATACATCAATACAGTGGCAAAGATACATCAGAAATAGCAAATATGCACAGATTTTTTTAGACATCATCAGTGCTACATCTTTAAACTAGATAGTACCCTCCCATACTAGAGGCTCATATCCACATGCCCTTTATTCTTACAACTATAGTACCCATATTCTCCACATCCAGTTCAGCACTTTTCAGACCAGACCACAATTCTGTCCTTTTTTCCATACATAAGTGGCACATTAGTTTGCCTGCCCATAGAGTCACCTATGACTAAGCCTAAAATAACCTCCAGTACTATTATCTTCAAGGATTTCTCCAGAGTCAGTCCTCTAGCACTCTCTTATGGCTTAAGGAGATTTAAAACAGCTCTACTCCACTGTGATCCCCAGAGCAATGTAGCCGATTATACCACTGATTTCTTTTCCCATTAACCTCTGCATTGAGGTATCTAATGTATTTGCCATGAATACAAAATGAAATGTAGAAATAAGCCCCATATGAAGGGACCCCAGCATCAACAAACTTTATAACAAACAGGAAAAAATTGCTGATCCTAAGACATAAACTCAAACTACCTCATGCTAAATGTGGCCTCAAAAAAGTAAGCAAAGAACTTGAGCATAAGATCAACAAGTTTAAAACCAAGTGCAAATGAAATCCTGCCACCTCATCCAATGATAGGCACAAAGCATTTTTTAACTATATCAGACTCTTAGGAATGGCACTTAGCAGTACACTGAGATGACTTCCAGTGTAATACCTACACTGACCTGAAGGCATTGCCAACATATTAGCAGATAAATTTAGTTCAAACTTTAGAAACGAACAAAAACAAAGCAGCTGAACTCTCCCAAGGACGATTTATTCATCAACAATAGCGTAAGCGTAGTACAAAACCAAGCTTTCGGTGAGCTCAGTGTCCCACCTTCCTCAGACAACTCAAAGTTGTCTGAGGAAGGTGGGACACTGAGCTCACCGAAAGCTTGGTTTTGTACTATGCTTACGCTATTGTTGATGAATAAATCGTCCTTGGGAGAGTTCAGCTGCTTTGTTTTTGTTCGTTTCTCTAGTTTGTGAATCATTGGCACGTTTGGAACAGTTTAGTTCAAACTTTCATATAATTTCCAGAGAGGTAGGGTAGCTAAAGTACTTACATCCACATAACATTATTTTCTACTAGGTGGCTAGTTATGATCCTGTGATCACAAATGTGTCTATTAAAAAATAATTCTTGGCATCATTGTTCCAGATCCCTGCAAACAGTTCCTATGCAATTATATGCATGTGCAATACATATTTTTGCATTTGCAAAGCTTCCTAAAAATGTATTGCATAAAATAAGGATGACATATATTAAATGTGATGTTTTGAATGTCTAAGTTTTTTTTGGTATGATTTTTATCAGTCCCCATGACTCCCAATTGTTCAGCCACTGTCTCTAGTCCATCTATCTCCATCACTGGAGTGGGAGATGTTTATGGCACAGTCATCATTCAGGCAGCCATGAGGGTTTTTAGTTGTACAGCGTAACTCCTTTCCTGACAGCTGATGTATAGTCAGGCTGTGGGCACACACATTTCTGCCCATGTCCCATGAAGACTGCCATACACTCATGCATCTTTTGGCAGAGCCAAGCACATCCCCACCTATAATGCTGAATACTGTAAACTTCACTCTCTAGTAAACCAGACCATCCTAACCAGGTCGGGGGGGGGGGGGGGCAAGCCAGTATTGGCTACTCACTCCTGTCCTCCTTTGCCCATCTCCTCTGGTACTTATGCCACTAATTTGTCATGAATTGTCCAAGTTGTAGTCTTTATTCCTCTGATTTACCATGAATTGTCAGAGTTGTAGTTTTTATTCCTCTGATTTATCATGAATTGTCCGAGTTGTAGTCTTTATTCTTCTGATTTATCATGAATTGTCTGAGTTGTAGTCTTTATTCCTGTATGTCACAGAGCCAACCTATAGTTTTTGACTTTACCCTTGTGGTTAATTCATCACAACTAACAAATCTATCAAGCTTTTGCCTTAGTTCTGTTTTGATTCCCCTGGTCTCCACTTGTAAACTGTGTGATTCTGAGAAGGTCATTAACCAGAGAGTAACCACAATTTACTTGTGGGTATAAAACATTTCATGAGATATTATGATACGTGGGCTGTTCTTCCTAATTCCTAACATATCTACATGCTGTGTGTGTGTGTGTGTGTGTGTGTGTGTGTGTGTGTGTGTGTGTGTGTGTGTGCGTTTCTATCAATAATCTGCCTATTGTTGTATTTTATTCTACTTACTACTACCCACCACCATTCCCACAATCTCTGTCATAAAAGTCTCATAATAAAAAGACTATGATGTACAGCTCGCATTACCTTTTCAGTTAAGAGTAAGGTCATGTTTCTCACTTCCCTTTGCATCTCATGTTCCATATTCTGCTGTTGATTGCTGAGTGCTTTCTGAATCTGTTGCTTGCTCTCCGCTCCACATGACTGTTCCACAGCAGTCTCCAAAGATTTCCAGTCTAGCTCCTTGGGTAGGTTTCCAATGAACTTACGGACGTGTTCAATGTTATTCAAGACAATACACATCTAAGAGTAATATATACAGTTAGAAAATCAGTTCAACAATAATATACAATGTAAATAATTAATGCAAGAGAATTAATGAAAATAATATTGACTATTATTTCTGTACTTGTCTTTTAACAAGACAGTGGTGGAATTTGTAGCTGATTCAAATTGCCATTTAACCAAAAGGCATAAAATATGTACAACGCTAAAATGGAAATTTTTTACAATTATTTTTTTCTGTGACTTATAAGCTCACATTGCACAGTAAACTACAGCTGCAAAGAATCATATCTCCATTATGTATATGTTCAACCAGTAATCCATCTGAATCAAAGGTTTCTTTGAATGCCATTTCCAAAAAATGAAACTGAGTGAAATTGCATTTAGCAGAAGGAAAATGTTGCTTTCTTCCCTCTGAGATATGGTGACCCCAGAGCTGAGCATTAAGTAATTATGAGGAGTGTGAGAGAGTCTTTGCTCCACTCTACATGAAAAAATATAGCTTGTGGTTTTGCATTTTATACCAAGCACAGTTTCACTCAGTTTTTAATCAAGGAAATACAGCACACACAGCATAAAACACATTGCTCAAATGTAACACATCCTATTCAGCCCTCGTTTGCCTTAAAATCAGCACTGAATACATTTTGATATATTTTACTTACATGCCTTAGTGGTTTTGATAACAGCTCCACATAATGATGTCATGACATTTTATCAGAACAGAATACAGATAAAAGAAATGCAGGAAGACTTACTGTAACTGGGCATTTGAAGCAGCAAGGGCCGTTTGAGTGTTTGATCACTGCAAAGTCTATCAAATGAAATGACAGTGAAAGGGATGCAAGAAGTGGTTGAACATGGGGTCATACAATTCTTTGAAGGCACTGTGTGAAAATTCTATTTTGACATTCTGTATTGAAATCAAGTTCACGGAAGGCAGTTGCCACAATGGGGAAATGTGTCCTCTCAATATGCAGCTACCCTAGAGTTAATAACTGTTGGTAAGTAGTGGGGGGTACAGACCTCTGGTGTCCACAGACAGACATTTTATACTCTTTATTTCCTGAAAAATGACATTTGCTGAAAAGACCTTTAATAAGTTATACCACATCTCTGAATACAAAAGAAAGCTGAAAACTATACGAATCGTTGCAATGAGCTATTTAGGCAAGCCATTTGCCACCCTTAAATACAATGCTGATACCACCTTTCCCTTCTTTTCAGGACCTGTTTTCAGTTTTTAAGTCCTTGCCCAGAACATGGACTTAACTGAAAATAAGAAGGTGAGCGATTACTGCCTATATTCAGTGACATTTTTCTTATTAACCTTTAACAGGGGTTAGTGACAAATCTTGTTGTGTCCTTTTCTGAAACAAAGAGCATGTTCAGACAATAACTGTGGTTGTAATTTATAATAAAAAATAACTTCCCATGCATTGAAATTTCTCACCCATTCCAAACGCCTTTACTATAATGGAGTACACCTTGCTACATTGTCTTTAGTCCCTGTAGTGACATTTGTGTGTACTGAGCTGTCAACGTCCACTCCTGGAGTAAATAAACCTATCCTCTTAAAATGGCAATAACAGTTTTAATAGGTAATAAAAGAATCCACTCATTCTGCTTTGCAGCCCACATCAAAATGAACAACCTTACATAATGATGCTGAGGATGTCCAGTCCCCTACAGTCAAACAGTAGTGTCTTTTTAAGCACTTTATTCAAGCGTCAGTCCTTGAAATAATGAAAGCCACACTTTTCAGTATGCAAATATGGTTAGAACACATATAAGCCCTTCATATTTCATCATTTCAGTTTCCTACCCCATGTAAGTAAAGGCCATTTTGTAATGAAACTGAACATGGCAGATAATCAGAAGGAAGGACATTGGAAAGGAAGTTATAAAGAGACAGAGGCACTAAACAGCTCTTTCCAGTGTTACCATAAAGAATCAACAGCACTTCTAAGCATTACTCAGCAAACGTGCAGGAGCAAGGGATGGCATTTATGACTCCCTGACAAGTTTTTGCCTCATATGTGATCACCTAACACAACTGTGATCACAAATGAATGAAAGTTTCTTAATGTGAACAGCGTATGAAATAAACAAATCACATAAAAAATGTTTTTGTAGGGGTCAAGCCCTCTCTTGTATCCTGGATGTGGGGGAGTGCCTGCACTCCCCATATTCCCACTACTTATTTACATCAGTTCTGAGGTTGTACTATCATGTGAATGGAAGAAACAATTCCAGTACCCCAACAGTTCAACTTTCCAAGGAAAAAATGGCCAACTAGATACTAGGGATTGCACAAATGATTACTGATTACTAGTATTGCACAAAAGAGTTTGGCTCCTCCATTAACAGATGAGTTGGTGTACAACAGCTCTGTGAAAGCAGAAACTACAAAAACACAGCTTATTGAAATATTTCTTTACCTAATGAAATTCACAAGAAACTTAAACAACATTTGATAAAGAAAAATTAGGCTGCAAGCTGTTTGATTATGGAAGCAAAGCCACCACAATCCCATCCAGGGAATGTGCTTCTTGTATTGTCCCACTTACTGTAATTTAATTTCTAATTTTCTTATACAGTTGAGAAGGCAGAGTTTTCTAATACCAATTACTGTGGAGTTTCAGAAATTGTCTCCAACCAGATCCTAGTCAGGCAAATGTTCTCCCTCAATGTACAGACTGTTAATGACACCCTTAACAGGCAGATGTACTGAATGTGCACACCTTGAGAACAAGACAGCCACTTCAGGATTAGAAGAGGGCCTGAGAAGGTGAACAAACAGAATAGGGTAGGCCAGCAAAATGGAATGTATGAGGGATAAAGAAAGGGGGTACAGTAATCAATGCTTCTTAGGACTAACATAACTAAACATCAAGGCTTCTAAGCAATAGCTCCTATTAAGCCGTAAGGGTTACAAGATGACAATCTGTCAACTGCATGTAACTGTATAAGCATGTAACCATGCCCGTGCATACTAAGCAGCAGAACAGCATAGTAATTTAAGTGGGGTAGTGCTAGATGAGAGTAAACAGTCAGAACAGAAGGGCAGCGCAGCTATGTTAGCACGCACAAATGTACTAAGGGTCAGAACAGAAGGGCAGCGCAGCTATGTTAGCACCCAAGAATGTACTAAGGGTCAGAACTGAAGGGCAGCGCAGCTATGTTAGCATGCAAGAATGTACTAAGGGTCAGAACAGAAGGGCAGCGCAGCTATGTTAGCATGCACGAATGTACTAAGGGTCAGAACTGAAGGGCAGCGCAGCTATGTTAGCATGCACGAATGTACTAAGGGTCAGAACTGAAGGGCAGCACAGCTATGTTAGCATGCAAGAATGTACTAAGGGTCAGAACAGAAGGGCAGAGCAGCTATGTTAGCACACAAGAATGTACTAAGGGTCAGAACAGTAGGGCAGCGCAGCTATGTTAGCATGCAAGAATGTACTAAGGGTCAGAACTGAAGGGCAGCGCAGCTATGTTAGCACGCATGAATGTACTAAGGGTCAGAACTGAAGGGCAGCGCAGCTATGTTAGCACGCAAGAATGTACTAAGGGTCAGAACAGAAGGGCAGCGCAGCTATGTTAGCACGCACAAATGTACTAAGGGTCAGAACAGAAGGGCAGCGTAGCTATGTTAGCACGCAAGAATGTACTAAGGCAGGTGAATGATACACCAAAGAAGTAAAAAGGAGCCAAAGGCAAACTTGTAGAGGAGAAAGGAACTGCAACTAGAGCAGTGAAACTGCCAAAAGGAGACAAGGTGAGACAAACATTGTCATTCGGAGCTAAGTTAGAAATCCAACACCACTTCTATGTATTACATAGAAGTAGATAGTGCAGCCCAGGTGTAAGTGGGCAGGGTACCACCATTGTTGGAAACTGCAGAATTCTGCTGGGTAAGTTGGGGTTACCTAGGATAAAAGAGAGAGCAAAGAATCTATCAAAACACTATAATGTCACAGGAAACAGATCAAGAAATCACTAGACACAAAACTAGAACTCCAGAAGGAAAGTAGACAGAACAGGTACTATGCGCTAAGGAGAGAGAAGCAGGAATAGAGTAAGAGGATAAAGAGCAGGGCTTCAAGTAAGGAATCAAAATAAAGCAGGAGGAAGCATGCAATCTTGGCTGGAGGGAAGAGGATGATAAGAAAAGGTAATGTGGCCTAGGTGTTTTGGGTGTCAGATGATGGGAAGTCTGTAGGAGAACAGGGAGGCTTCAGGTGAATTATAGGAACAAGAAACAGCCAGATAGATTGGAAGAGAGAGAGGGACAGATGGCATGGTAAAAGGAAGGAAAATGCAAGACAAAAGACAGTGTATAATGACCTGAAATAGTAAGAGGACCAGAAACAAAAGGGGAAGTAGACAAGGAGACAGGTGGAAAAAGTGTGAGAGAGGTGACTGGCAGTAGGTGAGTAGGGAGAAGATGGTAGACTATGGTAGGTTCAGCTATGAGAAGAATTGTCAAGAAGCAGAAAGCTCAGGTGGATGGACCAAGGCACATAGAGATGGCAAGGAAATGAGTAGGACAAGGTCAGTGGTGGCCAGGCATGAGGGAGTAACAGTGGGACAGCTTGGAAGCAGTGGTCTAAAAGGGAATAGTGGGACACTTAGAAAGAAACCAAGAGTGTAGTTAGGGCAACAGGTGGTTAGTTTGGGGAGTTGGAAGAGTAGCATATATGCTCAAAGGGAAATAGCAGCAATAGATCACAAGGACAGTGGCAAGTAGGCTGAGCTTATGATTGGCAGAAGGATACAAGTGCTGAATGAATCAATCACTAAAATTGCTAGTTGGGAGGGCAGGGAAGAAAAGATGAGCTTTGTAAAGGCAGACCTGGTGTCAGGCTTAACCTTCTCCACAATGAACCAAAGATCAACCGCTGGTTACAAATGAACAAGGAGAAAGACAAGATAGGAGTCCATGAGGGGACAAACATCCTTTTGGAAGGAACTATACAGAACAGGATTTAAAGATGGGAACAGATGCAGTAGCAGTATGCAGGGGCCTAGAGGTGTAACAGCACTCAGAACAGCTACCTGTACTAAGGGCTGGCACTATGACAAACACTGGATATGACAGTTCAGGCACTGCCTCAGGGAATCAGGTGGGAATGTGGGTGCAGGGCCAGGATGGATGGCAATTGAAAGAGCACGTGGGAGAATGATGGGTTGTTCTGTACTGTGGGCTAGTCCCAAAAGGGCTGCACTGATAAACTGGGGTCTGCTAAACACAATTGGATAATTGTGTCTTCCCAATGGTATAGAAAAGGGAACAAGAAAAAGAATGCCATTTACAGAATATAGAACAAGGCAGCAAAAATGAGAGGTATATAGAAAAGAAAGAGGAGGTTGTCAAAGGAGAAAGTGACAGTGACAAGGGATAACAGAAACAGATAAAGAGTGGTATGACAAAGGAGGAGAGTGATAATATATTGAAAGAAAGTGGTAAGAGCAACAAAAAAGTGGGCCATCAAAAGATTGTAAAAAAAGAAATGCACATGTATAAGAGACATGCTAAAGGGCAGAAAGAAGGCAGAAAGATGAAGGAAATGAAAAAAAAAACAGATGGAAAACACTGATAGAAGGACACTAAAAAATAGCAGGGGGCAGAATAAACCCAGGAATACCTGGAATGACTGAAGTGACCAAATCTAGTGAATGTATAATCAGAAAGCAGGATATGACTTTAAAGAGTCAGTGCTGGGCTCAGCAACAACAGAAGCCTAGGTAGGAAAATAGCTGATGCAGAAGTGATACTATATGAGTGTGTAACTTATGTTGGTCAGAAAACAAAAGTGCGGGCTAATAAGAGGAAGAATTACACATGATCCTTGTGTACATGGTGCTCAGGAAGGACAGGGTAGGTATGGATGGAGGCCACAGCATTGGATGTGATTAAATAGAAGGAGGGGAGGTAATAGAGGACAGGGAGATTGGGCAGGAAGTAAAAAGAAAGAATAGATGGGGCACAATAATAAATCTTGCTTCCTGACTCCTTGTTGCCTCTTATATTTTTCCCTCTAGGACCTTCTTACTCAGTATTACTCACCCTTCCCTCTCCTATTGACCTCAGTCCTCTTCAAAAGACTCTTCCCTTATGACTTTTCTATCAGTTGTGATTGAATTAAATGTGCTTGTATGTTTCAGTTGTTATGACCGTTGCGTTAATATAACTTTTGCTTGTATATTTCAATTGTTGTAATTACCTGTCTAATAGAATTGTAAGCTGCTCTTACTACCTATTTGGCCTAGGTTCACAAACCACTGTGCTTAGTTGGTTAACAAATATAAAATAAAATAAAATAAGCTTATGCTCCTGATTTCAAACAATAGAGCATCTACTTGGATTTTAGTAAGAAAATTATCATTTCATGTCATTTTATGCCTAAAAAAGATTGAGAACCTCATTGTTATACTAAAATACATAGTTATTTTAATTCTAATATTATAACAGCACAGTATATTTATATATTGTAGCTTTGGTTTTGCTTACATTGATGAGTCCTTTGGTTCTACAATGAAATCTTTGAAAGTAGTGTGCTTTGCCTATATGTCTGTTTATAAAGGACATTTTGACCTTTAAATGCATTGCACACATTCTGAAACATTTTTGTTTTACAATTAATTTAATTTTCAGGTGTGTTCATAATGTTAAAACTGCAAGCTGATTTTGATAAGCAAAACCAACATACTTCTTTAGAATGCAGAGTTCACAACTATATCATCACATACATTAATTTTCAATGTAAGGTGTTTTACCAGTAACATAGCTCTCATCCGTCTGCCTTCAGAATTAGGGACAAAGCAAAACATACTTTGGGAAAATAGGTCCCAGATTAATGACACATAAATTCTAGTACAAGTGACTTAAAATACACACCCTAACCAAATTACATTACTAAATCTGAATAAATAAAAATAATAAAAAAAAGAACTAGAATAAAATATGAATCAGGACTGTGACGCAAACTAGAAATACTTTACAGTAATAAAACACCTAAAAACTCAAATGCAAGTACATTACTTGATCAAGAACACTAAAAAACTTCCAAAAAGTTAATAATAATAATAATAATAATAATAATAATAATAACCTTTTAAAGAAGTTGAAAGCATAAACTCCACAAACAGGAATGAAGTAGTGTAAAAAGAGACAGAAAGTGAATAACATGAAACAGGAACATTACATATAGCAAGACAGAACAACCATTCTAAACTAGGGGTCATGTTACACCATGCACGCATGCACGTATGCATACATGCACACCTGCACACACAGACAGACACACATACACACACACATGCACATGCACATGTGCAGTATAAAGACTGCCAGGCACTGTTTGACCTAAGAGGTAAATCTGACAATACAGTATTTGCATGAATACAAATGAATTTTAAAATAGAAATAAAACACATATAAGGGTTACAATAAAACCATAATAAATATAGGCAACAAGCAGGAAAGAACATTATGCATATATACTTAGCGTCCATATTACCCGATTGAACGTTTAGGTTAGTGAATACCAAAACGTCAAACTGGTAATATCGAAAAATTAAAACGGTGAATGGCCGATTTAATGTAGGGAATGAATTCCATCGGCAGCAAAAAAAAAAATTTAAACCAAAATGAAGTGGGGGGCTTTGCCCCCCCCTAACTAAATATACCAACTCTGAGATCACTCATCAGTGGGGAAAGCGGCAAAATCTGCATAACGGCCAGGGGAATTCTTTACCTGCGTTAAATTGACCGTTCGCGTTTTTTTGCTTTCGCTATTACCAGTTCGACACTTACTTCGCTAACCTAAACATTTGATCAGGTAATAGGAACCCTATACTTACAAACATGTAGTTTTCAGTTCTTGGGAGCTAGTATCAAAATAATTACATTTGCAAATATTTTTAGGATGCAGTAGGCATACCATCAACTAAACCAACTTAACAAAAATTATTGGGGGAGCAAGTGTATCTTTCAGTTCTTGGAGATGTCACGGAATGATTACTCTTGTGAATATTTTTGAGTTTGTGTTGCCTGGAAAACAATATACATGTTTGTAAAGCACTGTGCTAGTGACATGCAAGTCTCCTTATCTGGATTCATTGACCTTCCAGAATTCATTTGAGGTGTTGTGTAGTGTTGGCATATGTGTATAAACTAGACTATGCAATGGCACACATAGTTTGACAGATGGGGTTCCTTAAGTGATTATGCTGAAAATTTCAAAGCATATTCCACACAGTTAAAATGTTACAACTTTGCACATCAATCAATTAGTTAAAATGGGTGGAGGAAATAAATAAGATTAAAATACATGCCAAAGGAAATAACAGTCATACAGAAACTACTTAATATATTACTCAAACTGAAAAAAAAGATTCCCTATCTTATATGTGCAATAAGGTACTTGAGGTGTGCATGGTAAATATTCTACCATATCCCCCACCCTTTGGGCCTCACAGCACCCCTGAGTTTGCAATAATATCTACAACATGTACTTCCCTTGTGCTTTCTTGCAAATGTGTACTGAATCCTGAATGCATAAAACTAGGCAGCTCAACTTGAACACAGGTGCATTCTGTCTCTAGGCAGTCATTCCAGCTTTACCCACTTAGATGAAGTTCTATGAAAGGTAATTTTTGCTCTTGCCAGGTTTTGCAATGTAAGCTGTCAAACTGTATAGCAAAAGAAAAAGTGATGTTCCTCTCCCCACCAAAAACTAAACACAATGTTCATTAAGCTTCTACACACTTGGAGTAGTTATATTTAGTTTAGGGATGCAGTTGCCAGACCTTCCCTGCATAGGGTAGGGTACAGGGGAGTTGGTCTCCAATAGGTGTTTTTTTGGTAGATGCAGTTTGTTAGGCTGATTCCGGGAAAATGACATCAGGCTGACTGTGCAGCCTCAGTGTGCTGGTTTAATGTATATATATATATATATATATATATATATATATATATATATACACACACACACACACACACACACACCCACACACACACACCCACACACACACACACACACACACACACACACACACACACACACACACACACACACACACACACACACACACACACACACACACACACACACACGCACACACATGCACACACACGCGCACACACACACACACACACACACACACACACACACACACACATACACAAATATACTAACTGTAATGAGTGACAGTATCCTTAAGCTGGCAGAAAAATGATACTGTTGACGTGGAGTCTTTAGTATGTTTCATGTTAATAGGAAAACTCCAAATCTAGCCCACCAAAACGCAGTATCATTACTGTTGCCTATAAGGAACAGGCCTCAAACAGCCAGTAAATGAACCCACATGGGAAAAATCAGTCTTGGACATAATATTCTTAAACAATGAGAGAGAAAGAAGGATCTGGAAGTGGCTAGCTATGTTTGAACAAGGGGTCATCAAATGATGTAGTTCACAATTAGAGTACAACCAAACAAAGGCCCCAATTGATCATAATCTGGCTCTGGTCATGAAACAATTCTGAAAATTAAATATGCATCAAGCAATGTGGTTGCATAATGAACTATTTTTTTTTTTTTTTTTACAAATCATAGGAGACATTTTGAGGTGACGAAGGTGGATGAGTTTAAATACTTGGGATCAATAGTTCAGAGTAATGGTGAGTGTGGAAGAGAGGTGAAGAAGAGAGTACAGGCAGGATGGAGTGGGTGGAGAAGAGTGTCTGGAGTGATTTGTGACAGACGGGTACCAGTAAGAGTGAAAGTAAAGTTCTACAATAGGGTAGTGAGACCAGCTATGTTATATGGGTTGGAGACAGTGGCATTGACAAAAAGGCAGGAGTTAGAGCTGGATGTGGCAGAGTTAAAAATGTTAAGATTTGCACTGGGTGTGACAAGGGTGGACAGGATTAGGAATAAGTATATTAGAGGGTCAGCCCAGGTTGGAAGGTTTGGAGACAAAGTTAGAGAGGCAAGATTACGCTGGTTTGGACATGTGCTGAGGAGGGATGCTGAGTATATTGGGAAAAAGATGCTAAGGATGAAGCTACCAGGTAACAGGAAAAGAGGAAGGCCTAAGATAAGGTTTATGGATGTGGTGAGAGAGGACATGCAGGTGGCTGGTGTGACAGAGCAAGATGCAGAGGACAGGAAGAAATGGAAACAGATGATCCGCTGTGGCGACCCCTAATGGGAACAGCCAAAAGAAGATGATGACAGGAGACATTTTGAGGACGGAAAGTTTACTGAAATGGCTTTCTTCACAATGGTGGGAATCAGACTGAGACTAGTAACTACTGACTTGCCAAACTGAACTTTATACCCCAGAAAATAATCTACTGAATCAGGGCTTTTTGCAAGTACTTTATAGCATCTTTTGTATTTTTCTTACTTACTTATTAAAATTCTGCACAACTTTATTCTGTAGCAGCTTTGCACTATAAAATATCAAAGCCAGTGTTTCTGATCTTCTGAACTTTGACCTGAAAACTTCCTTTCAATGAACGTCATCAAACTGAAACTACTTGGAAAATCAAGAAGTGGCTTAATGCCTTCTTTATGAATATAAAACAACTCCAAGCATGAATCATCGCAGGATAGATTATATAGATCCAGTGATATAAAACTGCCACCAATGTCTTCTTTCTTTAGATCCCCCATGGCCAGAATTTGGCAAGCCGCAGTTCTAGACTGCTGATTTTACCAGATTTTCTTCAACCGATTTATTCCTTGTCAAATGAATGACCCCCCAACTCCTCATCATTTTTCCGAAGCTTCTTTTTATATTCCTTAGAATCATTCATGGAATCCTTAGGTTCAAAATAAGGTGAAGGTTCTTTGCAGAATCCTGTATGCTATTCTTCCTGCTACTCTGCACAATTTTTACATTTATCTTAAATGATACTCTGTTACACTGTTTGAAGTATATTTCTATACATGTACATACTCTGTATTCCGTTGGAGAATTGTGATACAGAACATATTTAAAGTTTACTTTGTAACATTATTTATTTGATTTTTGCTGTTTTATACTATGAAATTATTTATTGTATCCCTTTTCATGGTTTACTTATAAGCAGCAGAACCATTTTTCTGATCTTTTGTTGTGAGGTTACAGCATCTTGTATAGAATGTTTAATTTTTTACACTTTAATACAAATTAGTGGAAAGTAAGATGGAAGATGAAAAGTTTGGACTTGGATCAGGATGCAGTATAACATCTAAATATTTAAAGTGAGGTGGACAGTGGAGAAGCATTGGAAATGAGGAAAGAGTCATACTGGGCATTCTTAGAGAAAGCATATGACATGGTTCCAAGAAAACAGACCTGGACAGCCTTTCAATGGGTTCGAAGTCCCAGAAATATTGTTAGAATTAGTGCAGTCTATGTACAAGGACCTAATGACACAAGTAGTATTTAGATTCACAGAGGGGCATTCAGGGTTGTGGATGTGCATAAGGCTTTGGCTCTGAGCCTGCTTTTGTTTATACTGGTGATAGACTATATTAGCAAACAGGTTGGTGGAGACAGATCAATAAAACTGCTATATACAGATGATGTGGTAAGCAGAGTTTGAACAAGAACTTCAGCAAATGATAGCGAATGGAATCCAAAAACTGAAGGTTCATGAGATGAAACTAAATACAGGCAAGACAGTGGTAATGGCAGCAAAGGAGGAAATCAGAAGAAGGCAAAAACTGAGATAAAAGTAAATATAGTGCAACAGTTTAATAGCTTCAAGTGTCTGGAGCTATAGTTGAGGAGAAGGGTAGTCTGAATGTGGAGGTTATAGTAAGAATCAGAAGGGTTGCAGCCAACTGACACAAAATATCAGGTGTAAAGTGACAGAAGAATGAAAAATAAGGTGCAAAGTGAAATGTTCAAAACATTTGTGTGACCATTGCTTCTATAATACACAGAAATCTGAGTAGTGAAGGCGGAGCAGTTGAAGAAGGTTGAGTTGATGATTGTGAAGTGCCTGAAACAGGCAACAAGATGCACATTGTGGGAGGGACAAAGAAATTAGAACATTAAAGCAGAACCCAAGGTAGCCTTAACTGCAGAGTAGGTTAGGGAAAACAGATTACAGGGGCATAGTCGCTTGTGCAGGAAAGCATAGTTGATTTTTTAACAGTATTTGGACTGATTGAGAGAATACCCATGAGTGTGAGGCATGATTGTAAAAGAAGAGCGGAGAGTGGTTCTGAACTGTAGACATGGGTAAAAGGGAGTCGAGGATGATGATAATGATGCTTCAATGCACTGGCGCTGGTTAGACTGGTGATTGTGTGCCTGTTTGTATCTGCTGGATATAAAGAAAAGGAAGAAAGTAAGTTTTATCGTCTTTGAACTTTCTCCATTTTCTCTCAGTTTGGAGTTATTGCTCCATGGTCCATGCTAAAACACCTACCCTTAGAGGAGGCAGTTGCCTGTTTTAACAACAAATTTCTTGGAATTCTTGATCTACATGCACCTGCCCGCTCAAAATGTACAAAAGTAAGAACTGCACCATGGCTATCTAAAGAGACAAGACAAAAAATTACCAGTAGAAACAAACTATGGGCTCAATGGCGTTCCACAAAAGACCTCCATGATCTTGTAAAATATAGGTATGCTAGGAATGAAACAAAAAAATGTATTCTACAGGACAAAAAAACAATACTACTGCAATTTACAGACAACCAACAAGGACAATCCTCAGAAGTTCTGGGCAGGGCTGAACAATCTACTCCGCCCTGGTAAAACATCTACACCTATCCCTGCTGCCACCATTGATAAATCCCCAGAGGAGGTCTCTGACAGTTTTAACCATTTCTTTACCGAAACAATTCAAGCTCCAGCTAGACAATTACCTTCTAGCTCCCCTGCCCCTGATACTTCTACCTGTAAAAACCAACTCTCATTCTCCTTCCAACCAGTGTCCACATCTCTTATCCGTAACATGATCAAAAAATTAAAACCTACCACACTCTCTGCTGACCAACTCCTCGCTGATTACCTTCAAAAATCAGCTGATGCCATTGTCTATCCAATATCGATACTAATCATTCGTACCATAGCAGAAGCTAACATTCCCACCATCTGGAAAACATCCTACGTAATCCCACTACATAAAGGAGGTTCCCCTACGGAATTCTCCAATTATAGACCTATAGCTATACTTTCTCCACTTGCAAAGATTATGGAAAAATATATACAAAAACAATTTATGCACCACCTAATCCAAAATCATCTCATGGCGGATACCCAGCATGGTTTTCGTCCACACCATAGCACAACCTCAGCGTTAATGGCTTTTACCAATACCATAAACAGTAACCATAACAATAATCACATATCCTCTGCCCTATTCTTGGATCTTTCCAAGGCATTTGACATGGTTGATCACCAACTTCTGGTCCACACCTTGCAAACTCTCCACCGTGATACTAATGGCCTTCTTTGGTTTATGTCCTACCTAAATGGAAGACAACAGGCTGTCCTATGGCAGAACAAGCTCTCTAATCTATTACCAGACACCCTTGAAGTACCACAAGGCTCCATATTAGGGCCCCTACTGTTTTCCATCTTTATTAATCACTTGTATACAGTCATACCAAACGTCAGCTGTATCCAATACGCCGATGACTCCACCCTGATTTGCTCAGCTACTTCTCCCACAGACCTGAGGGTCGCTACCCAGTCCACCTTTAATACCATAGAAAATTGGCTCTCTGAACGTAGATTGTTACTAAATCCCAAAAAATCTAAAATGCTGTTATTCTCTCCAACTCATAGGTCTGCCGCCTTCACCTTTACCATAAATGCAAAAGATGGGACAATAATTTCCCCTGACCCCTCTACAAAATTACTAGGTGTCATTATTGACAATAACCTAAAGTTTGACCTACATGTAAATCAAACAATCAAGAACATCAGTAAAAAACTTGGGTTACTGTATAGAATAAAAGCCTTCCTAATCCCTCCAGCTAAGATGGCTATAGCTCGCTCTCATCTACTCTCAACACTTTTATACGCCTCCCCCCTTCTCTCCAATCTAAACAAATCTGTACTAAATAGACTGTCAACCTGTTACAATCATATTGCCAGGTTTGCCACTGGAATGCCTTTTAAAACACACCACTGCATCAATCTAAAACAGCTTGAGTGGCTAGAACTTCCCAGTCTCATACAATATAACCTGCTGATCATGGCTAACAAAATCCTCTATAACCCAGATAACACACCAGCCCTTCAAAATATTATCACCCCCCACAACAATCCAAGACTGCTTCGATCCTCGAACAAACTTCTAATTCAGACAATCAAAATCAACAACACTGCTGGAGATGCCCTCTTTGCTAATGCTGCAGGCAGAGCTTGGAACTTACTTCCAGGTGATATTACTTTGCTTTCCTCCCTAGGACAATTTAAAACTAAACTCAAACAACATATGGCATTTAACTGGCTTTGCCACTGCAACAAGCCCGGGTAACTTTCAACATGAATGTGAATAACTCAACTAACTATTTATTGTTAATTTTTCTCCTGACTAGAACCAGGGGTATCTCATGTCTGTCTATGTATTTGTTGGTAATACTACTTATGTACTCTTGTTTTACTTGTAATATTGTATCTGATAAACTGGAGCTTATCTCCCTGGGCCTCCACTGAAAATGGACATGGCTCCAGTTGGACTATCAAGGTCAACAAATGTAAAATAAAATAAATAAATAAATAAATAAATTATATGCAATGATCAGGGGTGTGGGGGCTTGCCCCCCTTGCAAAAATATTTCTGTGTATTTTTAGACCTTAGTAGTGTCACTGTTTTGAATTTGTAATATTTCAAGCACTAGAAATTCTAGTTTTGCATAATTGTGTGCCAATTAAATGAGACAATTATTCATAGTGGATCCAAAGTTTATACATATACCCACACTCATTAAAATCTTACAATGTGCTACATCCATTCAAAGCCTTAGTTTATACTCCACTGAATCAAGAAAACATTCACTACTTAAATTCATCATCATATTTCAAAAAATCTTTGCATCCACCCATATTCTGAAAGTGCATACACACTGTATGTCATTTTTTTAATTATTTTACACATGCGTGTACTCTTTGCCTTTCACATACTCTGCAGTGTGTTAAGCTTTCTCTGGAGCATCTTCTAAGATTCTTTCTCACACTCCTAATATCCGTTCATATCATCTTCACTTACTCTCCACCACATGATTTATAGGATAAGTCCTATACTATGAATCAGCTTTCACTGCAGTATAACAAATTTCAGCACCTCTTATAACACCCGTAGGCATGCAGTATTTTAATACCATTTCAATAAAATTTGAAAGTGCCAAAAATACATGATAAGACTTTCTGTCCTTTTTTAATTGCTATTATTATTAACAACAACTCAGTTTGGCTCCATGACTTTTGCCAACAATTAAAGATGAATTATTTTGTACTGTGCTCACCTGGTGTGTTATATTAATTTGTCCATTAGTCTGATAACTTCTGTCAACTTTACGTTTAATTATGTCGGAGTATCTTACAGCTGCATTGCAGACATCCTACAGTTTGTAAGAGGGGTGGGTGGGAAGAAAGACAAAACACTGTGGTTATATCTAGTGCTCAGACCTGACTATATCATGAGCTTAGACTTGCCATTTACCAAGAATTACTGTAGGGACAGTCATACAACATGAATCAATATGAAAAATCTGCTTTCTTGCTTATCAGTTTCACTGCAGAACTGCTTACTTTTTACATGCACATTTTCTTTGTAAATATAAATTTCACCTTAAATAATTAAATATATCTATAAATGTAATACACCATGTTGCTAATGTAAGCTTTGAAAAATTACTATTATATTGCAAGGATATTCCCCAGGATTCATTAATAATTGTGTAGGTGCCACATTACACTTACACACTGTTAAACATGTTAACGTGATGACCAGCAGCGCTAATCGAATATGCATGCTGCTCATAATGCCTACATATTTGCAAGTACCTTTTCATAGCCAGTAATACTGTTTGCAGCCATGGAAGTATGCTTGCAAGCATGAACACAGAATGTAAACAAAACAGCTCGTATATAGGCAATGCTCAGATACGAGCATGTGCTGTAGCTCAGATATATTAAGGGCAAGTACAGAGAAACAATACAGAATGTGGAGAAGTGAAATGGGGGAATTGTTATACTGAACTGTGTTCTAATGAATAATTAATGTTGAAGAGGTGAAATGTTTAAAGTGTACTCATATCCTGCAGGCAAATGTGACGTATATGTAAATGTAAAGTAAATAAGAAGCATGTCTGTCATAAATCTGACAATAATGATATAATGGTAATTCATGACAATCCCTCAGTTATACACATTTATAAAAACGGACATGCTAATAAAGTATGAGATAGTGACATAAAACTGCAGTATAACAAAGGGGAGTGAAAATGTGATATACATGTTAATTAAATGCTGACGAGATAACAGCAAGTGCAGAAAATACTTTATGAGATATTTTATGGGATGAATGTATAGAATGCAGTTATCACATATGAGATGTATATACAAGGAATTTGTGTGTGCAAGCTGACAGCACCACTGTATTATCCATCTCAGCATGTATACACATAAACAAAAGGACCTTACAGTGGTAATTTCAGGTACAATAGAAATGGATATGTTTTTTACAAAGAAATAACAGTGGAACTAACAGGAAACTTGTTCATCACCTATGAGCATGTAATAGACAAGCACATATCATATAGTTACACAAATGCTAAATGCTAATCTAATAACAGATAACATACATAGGTGACAAATGACAAGACAGAGGGGATGACACTTCAAGAGTCCAGTTTTGCCATTGCTGATTTGAAAACATCTCTGTTATAGTACTACTGGGCATGCTCAGATGGAATTACAGGGAACAGTAACATAACAGCAGTTCAACCACAGTAACACAATAGAAAGTGTTGTAACAGAGAACCAATCACAGTTTCTGATAGTCTGACAGCATGCCATACAGTAAGATACAGTTATGGAATCAATCATCTTCCATTGAGCTGTATAGCGTGACAAAAAGAATTGCAATATTAAAGACTTGTCCTGCGGAAGACTTCCAATTCAGAGTATAATTATGTTGTGAATACATAATGCATATAAGCACTGAATGCAGTAAGAAACCTTTGTATAGATATCAGAGAGATGCATAACAATCATGGTTGCCACAGAAATATGCATATCGGTTATGTAATGAAAAATGCCCGTGAAGTGCTTTCACAGCAGTCACCTACCATATAAGATGTACTGATGACCTACCTGGTAGGAAAATGCCTGGAAAAAGGTGGCACTTTGAGTCTGCCATAAATATTGTGTGTGTGAGCCACTGTTGTCTGACACATTTGTCTGATAGATAGATGTAAACAGATTCAAACTCCTGCCTATATACAAGGCTCTTTCCAGATGTCTATATTGACAGCATGTTCCACATCATATAGCAATGGAGGCTGTCACAAACAGCTGAATTGAATGTGTACGTTAAGACAGGAGGTATGTATATAATATGAACAGTCAGATTTATTCACAGTGCTGGAAAGAAGCTACACATGTTACTGTCTATACAACATTGAGCATTACAATATGACTGCTTCTTTGACAGGGAAGCTGTTTCTATCATGTAGGACACACACTGTCCCAGAAATGAAGCACAATCTCGCTGTGTAGATATGCTATACAAGCTAGTACTCAATGCAATTGTTACAGCAGTAGCACTCACGCACATGTCCCAAATAAATATTTCACTGCCATGCAGTCAAAACCTGTGATAATATCTCACTGTCCAGTAAAAATAGATATGAATAACTAGATACAATAGTGTTTATGCAGTGTCAGTGCATTTGTATAATGTTGCCCCATCAGGAATTGAACAACAAGCCATGTGAGTCTACTGACTAATGACATCTAGATGAACAACAAGCACCTGTAATTGCTGTAGTAAGTCAACAGCAGACAGCATGTTGTCTCATTCCCTTGTGCCAGAAGATAACACTTCCTAGATTATGTTATGTATGAAAAATGTAATCAAATGTCATCGTTAAAGCATTGTTATGTGAAAAATTGTCCTAGCTTATAGTAAGAGGGATCATGCATATACAAAGAAAATATGCTTGACAACATTATTATTGACATGTACAGTCACAATATTACTGACACAATGTAGTCTAAGCAGTAATGGATATATTTGAAATAACTACCCAAGATCTCAACATAAACATCATTGCATGAGTCACAAGCACGGCAAGACCAGGTTAAGGTACACATGAGAGAGTGCACAGTTAAATGGATAACATTACCACTGTTTATTAGCTGGATGTTTATTCTAAAATGTGTCTGAAGTGCAAAATAACACTGTACATCTACACATCATACATGTCTTTGCAGAATAGTATACACAGTATGAGAGTGAAAAACACACTCACAGCTGGACTCAAACATTCTACATATGTAATTACACAATGTACAAAGCATGTTTTCAAAGTTATGCAACACCTGAGAATTTGCACTCCAAATGTGACATACTGTAGGTATGTTAGCAGTATGTAATCATTGTGTATCCAGAAAGTTATTTTCCAACGGGATACTAGGATTTGCTAGTGTCACAGAGTGCCAATGTAATTTGATCTCATAATTAGACGTATACATAAAGGTGGTTGTAAGGTGGCCAATGGTATAGGACAGTAATAACTGTCACATAATTGTAGCAGTGATGGAACTGAACTACCTACTTATCTCCTTACACTATTTATAAACCACACTATCAGTAGCCAGTGCCACAGGAAAATAAAGAGTAAAATAGAGATGTACAGCATCCATGAAATGGTGACATCAGCAGTGTATTGCTAAGGAGATGCATCTGATAACATTAGTTTAACAACCTATCAGGGTATGAAAAATTTGCCAATGTAAACGTGTGTAAAACGATCATAAATTCATTGGCAGTCACATTTGGAGAATTTAAGCACTGCTGTATTTGAAAATCCTACATATCTAGTTAAACATTCTAAAGAATAGTACAAAACATGCAGTCAGAATAGGTGATCCTGTAGCAGGTCCCAGTCCCGACGGTTCCGCTGCGATCTGGTCCAAGTGCTCTAGCTCAGAATCCCGGGTTGGGTCAGAGGAGAAAACGAAGAAGGGGGAGTGGTCTTAGCCAGCTCTGGATCTCTTTGGGTGGAGTTGACAAAATTTTTGCTAACGCCGGGATCTGAAGTAGTCTCATCACCACTCGCTTCACATTGTCATCTGATAAGCTTCTGGAGGATTGGGAGGACAAGGTTGGAGATCTTGCCCTTTGTAGGATTGGAGACCTCAAATTAGGAGATACTGGCTTCAACACAGGGGACTGGCTCCTAAACTGGAACTCCGTCGGCTCCAACACCACAACTGGAGCCGACGAAGGAGACTTTTTGGAACCAAGAAACCCTGGTTCCAAGACAGATTCCTTCGATACTTTTTTTGGTGGATCCAAAGTCGAAGCCAGAGATGAAGCCCTTTTGCCCAACTTCTCTGACCTAGAAGAATAAGGGGGTTTGTCTGCAGATTTAGCTCTCTGTGTCCCTTCTAAATCCTCTGTAAGGGGAACTTTCAGCAAGCCTCTCACAATCAATTTATTTTTGCACTCCAACAAAACTCTGGAGCTAAAAGCATGACAAAACGAGCAGGATTCTTGTAAGTGAAGGGCACCCAAGCAGTACACACAACTGGTATGCCCGTCTGTCAAAGACATCTTCTGACTGCACCTATCACACTTCTTGAAACCCAAAGGTTTTGACTCTTTAGGACCCTTTGACATTTTACAGAAACAACCAGAAACACACAGTAACAACACCAGGAATGATATATATATATATATATATATATATATATATATATATATATATATATATATATATATATATATATATATACATAAATGCTACCTTAAAGCCAGAACAACAAACTCAACAAGGCTTTTTTTTAACTAAACAGCAGAATTGAGGAGAAGTTCTCTAACTTAACTAAACTACTCCTATTAACTACAAGACAAAGAGGGAAAGGGAGAAAAATAGGGAATGGCTCTCTAAGTTAAATGGGCCACAGGGAGCCCTCTAACTTAAACAAGCTACCTTGAAAAATGGGGATTCAACAAGCTTTCTAACTAAAATAAGCTTGAAAGCCGGGATAGGGGGGTTCAACACAACAATAGGCCTAGCAAAAGAATGACGGCCCAAACAAAAAACCAGCAAACAGTAGCGGCTTAAATATGCAGCACTAAGAAAAACTAGCACTAAGTTAAATAACAACAATAATAGCTACTAATACTATGTTTACAGAGCAAATAGAACAATTATAAGAAAAAAAATTTCCAGTTAGCCAGGATCCTGCATGGAAGTCACCTGATCTGTTTAGCAGCAAACAAGATCTGGAGAATAGACCCTGAGCATCATGGGATAGGGTGTATCCACAGGCCAGTGGAAGCTCTTGAGCATTTGAATAGGGCCAAGTCAGAACCAATGCTTGGTTCCGAACCCAAGCAGCAAATAATGAAGGCAAGATAGGTCAACATAACATCACTGTACTAGTTGCAAGTGCCACAAGAGAAGTGTGACTCTTAAGGACAGAGAGTATACTTTTGCCAGGATGACCTCATCAGTGTGTCTCATACAGGATGGTTCTATAAAAAAATTGGGATAAGGGTGTTTTGAGAACAGTTAAATGTTAGATTCTCAGGAGAAATGGACACAGCACCAAGTGTTATGTACACTCCTTCACTCTCACACACACACACACACACACACACACACACACACACACACACACACACACACACACACACACACACACACACACGTTTTAAATGTTGGGCAATGAACCTCTTACCTATTTAGTTACAGTATCTAGGGAGCACTGTATTAGTGCCACAGGAGAAGGTCAATACCTATGTGAAAATGCACATTAGAATATTTATAAAATGTAATGTTTGGAAGAGATGGTACTGTACTTCACAGGTTGTGTAACAAATGCATATGTGTCCATAGGACAATGTAACATCACTATGATTGTCACATGTCATGACATACTTTTATACTGAAATGTAGATACTTTTCTTACTGTACATTGTGCTAGAGTGAGGGGCATTGACATGTTCCAAATAATTGGATGATATACACATTGTTTTACACCACTGGATTACCAGTCAAACATTCCTGTTACTTCATGCTGGGATGATTTCACACTTGTATTGTCTCATATTTGCACTATATGCATTGGTAAGACAAGCATGCAGTCAGACAAAGTACATTGGACTGCAGAATGACATTGATGGAGTCTGTGAGAATAAGTTATCCAAGCCTGTAACACACAAAGTGCAACTGCAAATACTGTATAGCAGTATATATAATTTACAATGAATGAAGTGAGTCTGAAAGATCACCTGTTGAAAAAAGTAATACAGATGTACAAATGTGCACCAGAAAACTATAGTTCTTTGATTTTCTCTTTTCTTATTGTACTCTGATCGCAGTGCTGCTAAGCTGGACTGCACCACTGATGGCAAAGTGTTAGTGCAAGCATAATCATATCTTGAAGTGTTGAGCTTACATTGGTAATTAGCAGTACTCTGTGTTGTTCTGTGCAGACTTCTGTTCAAACATCTGCACAATACAGGTTTCACAATAGGTGTCAGGCACATGAATATAGCAGGACAATAATGTGTTAATTAAAGCTGCAGCCAATGTTTACATCCACAAGCATCAGACAGCACATCCTGAAATGTATTATCATCCATATGTATTCAAATATATATAGCATGCCAAGAAAAACATTTTTATTAGTATTTTTACATGAGAATTATCTGAGCACACCACATAGAAAGTCACAATTGTGATAGTTACTCTTTGACAGCAGATTTCAGCAAACATGAATGTATATATTCATCTTTATTACCCTTTTGACCTCTGTAATCCATACATCCAACTTTTCATCTTATTCAAAGGTACATTAAGCTGAATAAACATAGCAGCATGAAATGAGACAGAGTAATGCAGATGAAGGAAAGCAAATCCCAAGATATTGTCAGAGATGTGTACTTCCATTTAACCTTTGTTGCATGTGCTGCCCAGAACCAGACATTGCTCAAATGCAGAGGTGGAAGATTAATGATACAGAAGAGAGAAGATACATTGACATGGTGACATAGAGTCAGGGACAAAGTTGATTATGACAGAAAAAGGGTAACGGTGGCTGATAACAATATGTGGCCAAAAGTATGAATAAATTGGTATAAAAAACACTCTGTACCACTTAGTTAATGGCTGGATTAGAAACCTTGAAATTATTAAGTCTTTCCACCCATGTCACCATTAGCTCATGTCACAGAGGAATTACTTCCCAGAATTAAAATAAGACTATTGAAGCACATTGACAACTTAATGAAGCTGAATGGGTGAACAGTGAGAGACATAGACAGATATAGAGAGGAACAACAACAATATGTTTTGAGGGACATGTAGGAACATCTTTATGGTATTTTAGCGTTCCTTATTAAATCATCATTAATCTGTCATGTTCTGTATTGTAAATGGCTTGCTATGGATATTAATAAAATGTAGGAGACTGCAATAAACATGAATACCTAACCAGGATAAGGTTGACTGAATAAGTTTCTCTATTGCTATGTTCTAGAAAATTATGACTTATTGCACTATTCCAATGTGTTATATTAAGGAAAGTTTTTATAAGGAGAGAAATATAGACATTTGCAGTTAAATATATGATAGGAATATGAAATGTCAGGAATAATGCAAAAATATAAGGCTACAAAAAGGGTAATCCTCTCAACATGTTACATAAGAACTACTACTTTAATACATCCAGCAGCCTAAGGACTGTTACATTAACTGTTCCACAGCACTTCCTTTAATCTGCTTTTACTTTGTATTTCCATAGTGCATTATATTTAAATACATTTGCATGAAAGTAACTGCAGATTAAATTGAAATCTTCAGGTTTTGCAATAAGAATTCAAATAGTGTTCAATATCACTCTGCGGTAAGCCAATCTGCTCAAATGCCAAGGACAGAAAGTGAACGCATTTTTAATGGACCATTTCTGGCCATGTGTGTTTTGAATTAATCTATTTTTTTTACCTGATTAAAGATGTGAAAAAGGTGTGGATAGGGCATTAGTGAAAATGGGTTTGGCAAGCAGAAAGTAAGACACAAGGGAAAGATTATAGGAATTTGCAGTAGGGTCGTGGGAGAGTAACATAGCTATCTACTTCATCACAACATAAATATAGAATTGTACACACAATTTCATTATTTTGCAGGGTCACTACATCTGTGATGGGTGACAACAGAATAATGTTGTATGGCCAATTGGACCAAATAAATTGCATCAAGAGGACACATATGAGAAGCAGAGAGCTATATATGGGGCATAATGTTTTAGGGGGATAGGTGCCCATTTTTTGGGGGGATGTTGGGAAAGGTTCTTAGGAATGAGTAGGAATGAGAGGGTCAGGGAGGAATGGTAGGTTAGGAAGCATCTGCAGACATACAGGAAATACAAGACAGGCAGAGATGGTGATGGAGACATAAGGTTGGGGACAACATGACTGGGGATAGGTAGGGGACATTGGAGGTGCAACCACATCTTGCTTGAGAGCAGTGACAATCTAGTCCTATTTAGTCCTCACCCTCAAAACTTTCATCACTGTCTCATGCAGCATGCCCTGGGTTAGTGCTAGAGTGGTATCATTTATGCAATGCAATGTAGTACCTTTTCAACTCTGCTGATATGTGCACAGAGGCCTCAGTTCATTATATACACCACCAACCCTGTCAACATACCTCTTAACTGTACAGATTTTTGCAGAATGTCCAGATTTGTGCCTCCAAATATCGGTCTGTTCCTCATAAAGTATGTGGTTTTCTGCCAAAGTACTGGGATGATCTGAGGAATGAAATCAGTAAATATTAACATACATTTGAGGTTAAGACTTCATATCCTTTAGAAAATGCATTTTAACACAAACCCTGTTATTCTAGCTACTTTCTAAGTTTATAAGAGCAATGTTTAAAATCTGCCCCTATTTTTGGGCCTTTGCCCCCCCCCCCCATTATGTAAGGCTTTGTCCCAATTTCTTGGGCTAAGAGGTTGAGAGGTATGCTTTCAGCACCTGCTGGGTGACAAAATCACCCCCTCCGCTACTACTGCTCCAGGAGGGTACAACTGCATCAGCAGCCAAGGGAGAGCTACCTGATGCAGTTGAAGAAGGTAGGGCAGAGGTTGTTGAGGGAACATGGACAGATTGTGATCCTGAAGTGTGGAGTGTCTGTACTGCCATCTGTGGAAGTATGGCAGACAGAGCCAAAGTGGTCAGTGTACCTCTCCATGCTGTAGATCATTAATTGTCAGCAACAAGTTATGCAAAGAGCAGACAGTTAATAAATTATAACCTCCCCCACAAAGGCAAAGGATGGGGGGACAAAAATAGAGAGATAACTAGATATATGGCATGTCACACTAATGTATTTTTTAAATAAAATTGGTTTGGCAAAACATAAACAATTATGATCATTTACAATTGCACACCTTTGCAACATACATATATGATGGAAAGGTATTTATGTGTCATTAAATAAACAAACTCACTGCTATGATACAAAAAACATCAGCCTTTATTTCCCTAATATGGGCTGAAATTATGCAGCCTAATTTAATAATTAGAATTACAATTACCATAATGTAATTTTTCCTGACATGCTGCAGTGAATATCTTATAAATAATTACCCATTAATAAAAAGTAATTGCTGCTTCTGGGTACTGAACCCAAACATGGTAAAGCTGGTGTTCTAATTGCCTAATGCAAGCAGCATGAATTATTGGGAAGGCATGCATACTTGAGATGAAGGATGAGGTATCCCTGCTTGAAGGAATGAAAATAACATTATTGCTTGAATTTTTACATGAATTATACTTACCCCGTGCCTCTCTGAGGTGAGTTAATCTCTCCTGGTGTGCCTCACAGTTTGCAGCTATCTTCCTTTCAGCTGTACACCACAAAAATAAATTAAAATAAAATAAAATAAAATAAATATATATGAAGGCATAATGAGGAACTGCATTGGATGGCTAGATAATTAATGCCATATCATATACAGGTTATAGGTCAGTATACTTACATAACTTACATAACTGGGGGCATTCCCAGTATTAAATTCAGCCTCCAATCAACTTAAGAGGTCCTACTTGCACTTTTTAAGGTCACTATACTGGTGACAACATTTTTCCCTATTGAGTGGAATGTCTGCTGCATTGGAGACAGCCTTGGTTAAGCTATTCCAAGCCTCAGCTTTATACTGAGAACTGGTATAATCCCCCTGCAGCAACCTACAGTGGTAGCTCTCCATGAAGAGTCCCACAAATATCCTGGTTTTCTCAACACCACACCTTTGTGCTCAAATTTAGCACCATTCTCTCTCTCGCCAGCCATATCTGCAAATGTTAAGCCAACAAAATGTGTCTTAATTGCTACCCAATTCACATGTCATGTGTTATTGGTATTGCTAAAAGACACACAGACTTGCTAACTGCATTTGCACAACTGAAAGCAAATGGACTCCTTGCTAGACACACTGGCATTACTTACATCACATAGCAGTAAAGGTGTGAAACACAGCCATATGTGATGCTCAACCTATTAACACAAGTTCCAGTGTTCAGCAATGGAATGATTAATGTCATGGCTTTTAAGACTTGCAGTTTGGAAGGAGAAAGATGATGAATTCTGACATTTTGTCATGTTGGGGTTTACACAATATTAAAATATTATTGTAACAGCTGGGAATTGAACCTATGAGATAAAGGATGCAAAAATTGAAACTCACTTTATTAATTGACATTGCCACAGGTGAACTACCTTTACAGCATGGAAATTAGAAATATAATAATTTCTGAATGAATGGCGATACACTTCAGAGAGGCCTATATGTGTGTGGTTGTACTTCTTTCTTGGAATGCATTCCTATGTAAAAATCATTATTTCTATTATTAAACATATTTCAGGTTGATGCATTTGAATGTGCTGATTAATACATGTTGGTTTATGTTACATACATACATATATACTTCACAAGACATAACTGTCCTAAACATATTGTTGGGATATGTGATGAGTGCTGATGATTATAACATTGAGGATTATGATCAGTGAGCCAATCATAAACCGCTTATTATGTGTTCAAGATATGGATGGCAAGAAATTCACCTTGAGAACAAAGCTTGAGAGGTGAATCTTGGCATCCATTTCAAGAACACATAATTTAATGTTAAAGTCGATGAGATGATCATAATTCTTTGTAACTTTATCTGCTGCATGTACTACTAGTTATAGGGAAGAAAATCACTAATTTTGCAGCTTTGAAAGCCATAAAACAGTTAGTGACCACTGTCAAGAGAGGTAGTCTAATGCAGTCCATTACGTTTACACTTACCTTTCATACCTCTCAGCTGTCCAGATTTTCACAGGATGTCCAGATAATTGCTTCATATTTTTGGTCTTTTCCTTATAAAATATGTGTTTTTTGGACAAACCACTGATGAATGAAGCCACTAAATAATGACATACATTTGAGTTTCATAATTTGTGTCCTTCAGGAAATGGATGCTAACACATCCTGCTATTCTAGCAACCAAGTTTGTTTGAGGAAGCTGGGGACAAGTTACTGGTACAGTCAGCAGGCAGAAACAAATCTTTTATTTCTGTCACTGTTATTTGCTGGACAGTACTGGCAGATTTTACTGCCTTATGCTAGCCCCAACCTTAACAACTTAACAGGGAGCACTTAACATTTGTTAAGGTCGGGTCATGCGCCTCTCTAGCACTTAACTAGTTTGGCTTTTTCCAAATATCAGAGCACAATCATTGCACTCCATGCACTACAAAAGTATTAAGCTCATCACACATATGCAAATTAATTTTAAATTAAATATAATCATTGTCATATATAGGAAATTGGACAAACATTAGTTTGAGGTTATATGTGAAATATTAATGATATATGCTAAACAGAAAATTTTCATTAATCATTAATCATGGATTAGTGATAAATTGCTTGCAAGAAACAGGTTTATCATTATCAGTTTTCTTTAGTGTTGCACTCCTAATTAAAATAATGGAAGACATTAGCTTCTTATACCCTTTGGGAAAGTATCTTGTAGCTGGATTCAAACCCATAATCAGCTGTGTTCTTTATCTACAGTCACTGCCCTTGCACATTGTGTCACAAAAATAGTTCTGTAACAGGTGGAATTTCTCCAATCAGTAATGTCCAGAGTGCTGAGGAAAACCCACTATTGCCAGGAATGTTTGCACTACCTAAGAAAGCCTAAACAAAGTTGTTTTTTACTTTTTGTCTCCCTTAGGTATTGAACCTTGTTTGCTTGCTGCTGAGTGAAGAGCAAATAAACCCTAAAGTGGGAAAAAAGATGACATATTGTGACTAATTGCTATGTGATCTCTACACAGGATGTGAACATTGTTTCACATGTCTTATTTCTTTCAATTCACTTCAGTTACACATTGTACCACAGAATTTGACATCTGTCAGATGCACTTACTGAAGTAACTACTCTCCCTCTTGTGGTGGGCTGCTCAGTGATGCCAGTTATATTTCCTGTACCTAAGACAACCTAAACTAAATTTTTCATTTTTTCTTAGGTAGTGAACCCTGTTTGTATGCTACTGAGAGAACAGCAAATTAAAAATACATTATAAAATGAATAAATGATACAGAAAAATACAAGTAAATTAAATGCAATGGGTATATATAGCAATGACCAAAGCAAGAAGTGCATTCAAGTGAAATGTTCTTCCTTCTCATATCTCCTTGCGACATCAGACATGTACTTTCTGTAACACATTATCACACTTGTAGTTAATGACAAATAATTTGAAAATGGACAGACTAATGATCACATGTTCTTAGCAAAAGTGACTACAACTGGGTTTTTAAAAACAAGAGAATGTTATCACAACATGTAATTAAATGTGTATTCAGGTAACCCACTGTAAAAATATAACCTAAGTGAATTCAAACCTTGAATCACATGTCTTTTATCTTTAAGTTCACTGCACTTACACCTTGTACCACAGAGAAAGCTAGCTTTTTGGTGTGTTTTCTTCACAGAGTACTATCCAGAGTGCTGACTGCCATGCAATGCCAGCAGGCTGGTTTGAGCTATCTAAACTAAACTAAAGTTTTCACTTTTTTTCCTTAAGCCTTGAAAGTGACACACAAATGTAGAAGGCAATATTTAGCCAAAGCATTCAAACAGCTTTTGTGGAATAACAAGTTGAAGGCACATGGAATGAATCACAATGCATATGTAACTATGAGCACAGCTAGTAATGTATTACAGTGATACATTCAGCAGTCTCAAATTTCATTGCCACATCATTGCTATCACAATATCAGGACTTTAGCTAATGCCATGGTAGTGAAGAAAGGCACAGAGACCAGCAGAAATGCTTTCATTGTTCAAACAGCACACACAATTTATCTTAAATCATTTCATATTAGTTATCTGTTAGTTTTACTTAGTGCTGACCTCACTTGAGTTTCCCATATCAGCACATTCATACAACAAAATGAGTGTGAAGATCTATGCACTCTTCAGTGAAATGCTCTGGGAACAAGTTTTGTAAGTTGAATACCCTTAGACATTATGTTACAGAGATAGGAGTATAATTTATTCACTCATTATTCTTCAGCCTGCTGGGAAAAGTGCAACAGTGTCAGTCTTCATTGTGTTATTGATGGTATTCCAAATAAAATTTGTTGGCTTTTACCATGGGCCATGAAATGCAGTTTAGTGCTACTGAATGCTGCCAGTCAATGTTGTGCAATGCCAAACAGTATGCAAATGATGCAAGAAAAAAATCTTGTAAATCAAATTCTTTACATGTACATTTATTACCCAAATGTGTTATTTTGCAACACGGACCTATATGGATTTGAACCCTCAAACAAAGTTATTGAAAGCAATCATTTAATAGCATTTACAACAGTTGTCGCACACAATGTGCCTTGCATCAAGTTACATTGAAAAGTGCAACAGAAACTAGTTATGAAAGTTGTCCTTTAACAGCTGACTGTGAATGTCTGGATGATTAGGATACTGCAAACAGCATAGGCATGTACTCACACAATATCAAACAAAGACTCAACAATGCAGGTGTATCCCTTTCTGTCTGGTGTCTCGTTTTATTATCTGTGCTTTTATAATAGCAACTCTTTCTCTGTTTTATTGCCATATGTCATCTTCTCTAATGCTTAATATGAACAATATTTCTTACTAAGGTCCTGTGATCATTAAAGCCAGCATTTGAATGCTAGGACTGACAATCTCCTAAATCACTCAGTGTACTTTCAGACTTTTTGTTATGTCTCTTCATCCTGACACTCCCTTAGAAGGTGTATATCAAAAAGGGCAGACTGTGAAAGCTGATTGTTCCTGCAGTCAGAATAATCACAGACACCTGACAACCATTAACAAGAAACACTTCTCACTGCTCATCCTTGCATTGCTAGAGTGTATGCATGTAATCATGTAGCTCCTTACACCATGTTTACATTCCCTAGACTTAGTTCAGCTTTTGTTATTCAGGAATGCTAATGATTTCACACCTCATTTGCATACTCATAGTGCTTACAGGGTTGACTCTGCATTATACAAAGGTAATCCTGTAGCTAATGCTCTTGTATCATACCAGGGAGATAGTTTTGAACACATAGCTCAATACTTCTAGTAAAACAGTAAGTAAGACTTTGGGAGATGTATGTGTTTTCTACAGTGTTGTGTTGCCAAGGTATGATGCTATTTCTTAACTAATGCTTTTAATTTAGCATTAAATATGAATAAAAGCAGTTGTATTATTTATTTATTTTTCTTTTATCCCTTTCTTTTGCCATAGCCATGTCTGTATTTCTACAATTATGCTACAGAATGTTACATGACAAATTATTTTAGTGTGCATGTCATGTTTGCACACTTATTGCAGATAATTGTATTGTAAGTATGCAGGAAGTTCCGGCATTTTTATCTGTGTTAGCAGGAAAAAACATTTGTTCTTTCTGTGTATTTCTACCTGATTGAACTTCACAGTAGTGGATATGGCAGTAATAACAGTTTGGTGTTACTTGTCTAATATTGCATTTATAAATATTATTGTTAATGCTGGTAATATATTATACAGTTAAACCTCTGTTATCTCCATTACTGAAGTTTTATAAGATCTGTGCTGACAATTGAGTGAGTGAAGTCATAGTGAGCACTTAACACTTTAAATTGTTGGGTGTGCATGTTGGATGCATTTATCACATAGAACTAAGCTCACAGCCATACTGTCTGTTTATTATATATTTAATTCTTTTGTGTCTGTTTTCTGTTTCATCTTGTACAGGGATATGGCACACAAGAAGAAATCTGTACCCTGTAAGTGTTCATATAATGATGCAGAAATTAGGTTATTAGCCAGGCCTTATATCACTCTGGAGCTTTTTTGTTAGGAAGAGGTAACAAATCTGCCTTAGACATGTTATGGCAGCAGGTGGATGATAACATTAATTATTTCTGTGGGCATGGGAGAACCTACTCCCAGATACTGTATTGGGGAAGTAACATGATTAACTCAGCCCACCACAGAGCCACTGCAATTGCCTGGGAACAGGTGGCTTTGGGGGGTGGTCCTGTTACTGAACCATCGCTAAATGAAATTGAGGAGTTGCTGTCCAATGTCAGAGATCCAGAAAACGTGGCAGTGTGTTCCCCCAGAACCATTGACATTGCTGGAGATGTAGATAACAGAGCCCAAAATGTCACAAATAGACCTTCTAGGTATACAAAAAAAGCAAGTGTCATTGTTATATCTTTATATGCATATATCTAAGATGTATGATGAGAGAGAGAGAATGATAAATGTGAGTCAGACTACAGTCATACAGGAATAATGGAGTTTGCTTTAGGTTTGTGGAAGAAATCCACCTGTTCAAAATATTTTTATGAGAACATTTTTAATCTGCACTTCTGAAGGAGACTGTTCCCTTTTTCATGCTTCATTTGTATTATGATACTTTACAGACTTATTTTCTTTCCATTCCCCACATACAGGCACTTCTGGATTGCAGGCTGCCAGCCCACCTGCACATGGTAAGCATACATTTGCATAAAATGTACATTTAGGTCTATATGACAATAAGCTATTGCAGCTTTAACATCTGTTAAGAGGTTTAACATACCTTTATTATAAGGAAAATATGTGATCAATTTTATTCTACTCTTTGGAGTATTGATAACCTTTGCTGATGTTGGTGGTAACAAACTGGCACAGTCTGGGGATGCCTAGGTTCACACAAATAATGCTGCCAGTTGGGTAGAGGTCAGAAAGTGTATGAAGAAAATCCACAATAGGTTCACTCTGACACTGGGGCTGTGAATCCCACATTCCCCTGCCCATGTTTTGGTACTTGCACATAGAAGCATAGTTACTTCACTAGTTCAATTAGTGCCTTGGCCAGTACTATGAGCCAACACCACACCCCCTCAGCTTTTCAAGTGAAGAGGAGAAAAAAAAGCACCTGGCCAACGTATTACACAGCCATACCCCCCCCACCAAGCTCTTTCATTGAAGAACACAAAAAGAAGGACGTTCCCTCTACAGGTGGCTAAATGCACAACACACTCGTCCCCCCCTGTCCAGCTGTCCAGCCATTCAAGTTCTGCTTTCTGTGCCCTGCCCTGACCCTCCTGCATTTGCTGTCAAACCTTAGCATTGTAGCACTCCATGTCTGGTCTAAACTGTAGCAACTATTTGCTGTGGTTTATGACAAGAACATTTTTTGTTTATTTTTTTAACTAAAACTTGAGCACTTTAGCACTCCATGGAGGCAGGGTATAAACTGTAGCGACTGTTTGATACAGTTGGAGCAAACAGTTACTACAGTTTATACCCTGCCTGCAAGGAGTGCTACGGCACTCAGGTTTTAGTTTTTAAAAAATTTCTTCTTATAAACTGTATCAAACTGCTTGCTACAATGCAGACCACACATGGATCATTACAGTGCTCAGGTTTAACAGCAAATGCAATACTGGCTTTTAAAAGCCAGTATTCCATTAGAGATCGGGATACACTGATGATGCCCCAAAACACTTTCCATCCATGGCAGTTGCCCCTCTCACCCCACCCTAGCTACTTTACTGCCTAAGCACACCCAAGACACATAGACCACTGATATAGGCAAGGCAGAGGTTGACACAGTTGATCTAGCTAGTGTGGTCAATTCAGTTACAGAGCCAGTTGCTTCTCCCAGTAGCCATCATGAGGGTATGTTGTCACAGAGGAGGATTGGTGGGGATGGGTCATAGGAGGCCTGCTTTCCACCGTCTTCCTGACGTCAGTATGACATTAGATGTGACCAAATGTATGTGTAAGGCCATAGTGGAGGCACAGACATATTCCACCCAGGTCTCAGAAGAGATAGTGTCACTACTATATGTTTTACATTCTGATATGAGTTACTCCCTGAACCATGTGAGTAACTCCTTAGACAGAATGAATGACACAATGGATCAGGCAGTTTCTTTGATGGAACATCTGCTGGGGGAAGGTGGGTATCCACGAGGCTGGAGAGCCACTACATCTTCTGGTGTTAGCAGACATGGCTGTGCAAGATCCAGCTCCTGCATTGACACTACATACACTGCTCCATCAGTGATTGCAGTGCCCACACCTAGACATGGTATACCATGGGGTCATGGTTCTGGCCATAGTTGGGAAGAGAGCTTGTCCAGCAGACATCTCTCATGTTTGGGTTGCACCCTAACTTCTAGCACGGGGAATGGAAATAGTGTTGCATTTGTTGGCAGAGGTGTTTCACATGGTTGGGGGTGAAAATGCTGAACTGAGGGGACTACTATGAATGCCTCATGCCTTTCCAATAGGTCAGGATGTAGTGCTACCACGGTGCTTGATTGTGTTCATGCAGACATAAACACATTAAAAAAAAATCACTTGCCAATACCACTTCACACACATGCAATCCATCTAAACAGTACTGTTGAGTGCTATACACTGTATACTCTGGAAGATACATGTTTCTTACTTGTGCACATTCAATTCTTTGGTGTCAACCTTGGACATTATAGACAACCGGACAGTTTATAGAGTGGAAACATTTTCTGTTGATGTATCTCTGTCCATGTTCACTAGGTGGGGATTTTATTTCTATGTGTATGCAATCTATGGCCCCCACCATCTCAGGGAAGTGTGCAACTTAATAGAATTCCTGTAAAGTTCTTGTTCTATCCTGAGGAGTTCATGGGAAATAGATATGCTCCCTTGCACGTAGCAGCAATGCATTTAAAAAATGATGTAATATTCTAGAGATTAATGCCTGTGATACCCCTAATATATCCCTCTTGGGTCTCTGGTAAGTACCAGTAGCTAGTATATGCAATACTAAATGTACTTTTGTTTCCACTGGAATGGGTTCTCCACGATTTCCCTGGTCCCTGAGCTGGGAGTAGCAGAGGCTGCATATTTCTTCAGATGTATCCATGTCTACCCTGTATCTCTCAACAATTTATGTTTCCTACAGTCCATGATAAGTCAGATGGGGTCTAAACACCTTCCTTATTCTTGACAAGGGCTGGCAGCAGCAACAGCAACACCCTGATTTAAAGCCTGTTGCACATACAGCATAATAATTGCAGCAGCAACCCCTAACATGTTTTTCTTTCTAAGTGTAATCATGCCTGTATTCCAAAGAGTTTTGGTGTACGTAGCAAAATCGTACACACAGTCTACAGATTGCTTTATAGCTTCATGAATAGCTCCTTCATTTTGGATTGGTTAATTAACATGTACTTTAGCATATTATGTAGATCCATTTAATGAATACCAAATAGCGCACTACCATGTTGGTGACATGCTGCTCCAATAACACAATTGCTACACTTTGTATAGCTGTTAATTAATCTGGCCCACAATTTCTAGGTGTACACTATAAGCAGCAAATAAACAGAAGCAGGAACATAGCCAGAATTTTGGGAATTGTGCAGAATATAGATCTTCTCAAAGTGTGGTCTACTTGTCCTAAAAAAGATTGCTCTTCTGTTTTCTGCTTTACTAATAGCTCCTTATTTTGATACCATACCTTCCCTTACATAGAAGGCACACAAACTCCTTTTATTTTCTCCCATGTGGTTATTCAATAACTTGTGCATCTCAGTATGTTTACCTCATAGTCATGGTTCCCTCTCTGTAACTTTTCTGTTAATGTCTCAATGTTAAAACATCAGTCTTCCCTCAAACATACTAGATCTGGGAATTTTTTTACCAAGCCTTTGATACCGTTAGCTTCTGTTCAGTATTTATATTTGCTCTGTTTTGAACAGTCTTATTGAAACAGTGCATGTTTTTTCATATTTACCATGATAATCTCTTTAAAGTATTTTAAACAATAGAGTTTGCATTACCAGCTGCTCCGATATTTAAGAAAGAATCTGGGATTTTTCTGTTGTTATTCTGTGCCATCTGTTTGTGAGTTTAAAAGCATGCTGATGAAAAACTCAACACTGCCACTTAAAATGTGGTGCACACCAAAGGTGTCTTGTTGTTCTGGCTGCTGAGCTGCATTAGTGGCCGTCTCTGGCAGTCTGTACATGATGTGTGAGATAGTAACTGATCAGTGGCAGAATGTTGTATTGAGTAGTGTTGCCATTTAATACCACTATTTCTGGTTGAATTCTTGGCTCTGATTCTTTCTGTGGGGAATGTGCATATACTCCCTATCTCTTTCTGTGTTTTATGCATGTGCTTTGGTTTCTTCTTCACACCCTCAATTATATAATATATGCCTCTAGCCATTTGTGTTTTTGCTTTCATCCAAATCCAACACCAGAGGGGTACACAGACATTAAGTAGAATGGCAGACACTACTCCAAGATAAGATTCATATGTCCTTGGAAGAATTTGTCTTCTCAGTTTATTGGGGAACTGCTATTTTGTTAGTTAAGAACATTAAGCTTTCGACATGACTTACTTTACTTGAAAGAAAAAAAATGAGACCAAATTTCTTTCCTTAGTCATGATTTCTTTCAGGCCTTCATCAGAACAGAAAGCTGTAAAAACAGCTGTAAGGTGCACCTCAAAGCATCTGGAAACCTATAGCCCTCAGACTCCCAGCTTAATTCAGTCACATCCTCCAAATTTAGTATAGTGGTGTTTTGACAAGTTAGGCTGTGTTAAAAATGAGGGAGCTTATAAGTAAGACAATGTGTGAAAAAAATAAGGAAGAAGTAATCTGTCTGGTTGACATGGGGCCAGAATGAGGTGAACACAGGAGAGAGGCACTGAGGATGTGCAGAGAGGATTGTGTGCAACAGAGGCCCCAATAGAGTCATTTGCCTAGGGATCTGTTTCACGTAATACTAGCCTTGCTTATCATAATCTGATATCTGAGGTATACATATTCACTAAAATGGTTACAATGAATGGGTACATGTTGAGATAGTCTGTAGAGGAAGGTGAATGACACAATCTGTTATTTGGTCACAGGTAATGATCATTGATCTGCTGTAAAACAGCCCCACCCCATTCTAGTTAGCCCTTTCCTACCAGTTGTTTTCTGTAGCCCACTAATCCCCCTTGCTTTGAAGTCACCAACCACCACTGACTCCCACTCCTAGACAGATGCTGGGCACAACAGCAGTATTGACCTGTAGCACTTCAAGTGGAGTCCTAGGTTGCAATGAAGCCAATAAACGGAGATCTGCAACAATTTTTCAGCCTTGTGTGTGACGCTCCTACAATCATCCATGTCACAATGTTTCTGAATCTGCTGTTTGTCTAAGGCCTGTCTACCAAAATGTTGTATGCTTGTATCTCTTTCTCACCCAGGTCATTTTGTTTCAAGATGAAAAACAGTTTTCAACAACATGCCCTGTTAAGCTCCTTCCCCATCTTAATGAATAGGTCCTTGTACCTTCCAGCCATGTCACCAGGCATGCACCTAACCTCCTGCTCCTTTTATTACATATTTCATCTCCTTCTAACAATGGAATTTTTTTTTTGGCAAAACATGCCTCAATTTTTAAAGACCTCAGAAAATTTAGTTTTATGTATTAGATTATGTTAATATGAATAAACTAGAAGGTGATTTTAAAACAAAGTTAGAATGTAAAGAGGCTGAATATCAGATTAGATTAATAGCTGATAAGGAACCAGGCTTAAATGAATGCATTAATATAAAATGCTTTTTAATGGCACAAAGATGATATCACATGCCCATTTTATTAATTTTTTTAATTAAACATTTTAGAGCTACTAAAGTAATTATTTATTTATTGAAAAAGTAGTTAAATTCATTATGTATTAGTATTATTAGCAGCTACAAAGGAATTATTCTGATTGCTTTTTGGAATCATGTGATAATTAATTTGTTGTATTTAATGGTTATACAGTTATGGGAGGGTTTTTCTGATGAAGTTATTTCATTAAAGAGAATGAAAGTACTAAACAATTGTGCTTTTAAGTTGTTTCCACTTGAGAACGTGTTTGCTAGTTGGTTTTATTGTTGTTTCATGCACTTCTACAGATGGTTTGTTTTTCAGCCTCCTACCTTCTTCAACAGTCATGCTTGTGCAGGTCTTCTCTCATACAGGCCATCTCTTTCGTGGATGCCCTCATTTCTTCCTCTTGCCTTCCTCTTCCTGTCAGTCTTAAATCTTCACCAGACTGTCTTCTGCTTTTTTGCACATGTGCCCAAACCACCGTAATCTGTTCTCTTTGACCTTCTGTGCAATTGCAACTGCTCTGGCTTATTCTCTGATGTCCTTATTTCTTCATTTGTTGAACAATGTGCATTCAACCACCCATCTCAGGCACTTAATTTCCATCATCTATAGTCTTCTCAACTGCTCTGCCTTTACTGCACAGGTTGCTGTAGCATACAGTAGCACTGGTCGCAACACTGTTTTGTACACACTACTTCTGAGCTTCTTTGGCATTATCCTGCCATACACTACCCCCAACCTCCTTATACAGACTTCCCTTCTCCTCAACCACTGCTCATAGATGTTTGAAGCTGTTAACATGTTCCACTATTTTCCATTCTATCTCAGTTCCCAGCTTCTTCTGATCTCCCCATTTGCTGTCATTACAACTACTTTGTCTGTACTCAGTTTCACCCCTCGTGCATTTTGTTTTGCATTCCATTCACTCATCCTTTGCTGAAGTCCTTGTTCAAAGTCTGCCTGTAATGCCACATCATCTGCATACAGCAACTTTTTTGATCTCTCCCCTCCGACCTACTTTCTAATGTAGTCCATCTCCAGTATGAACAGCAGTGGGCTTAGAGCTAAACTCTGATGCATACTCACTTCCAATGAGAACCCCTCTGTGAAACCAAACACTGCTCACACTTGAGTCATTGAGTCCTTGTACATAGCCTGCACTAATTCTACCAATGTTACTGGGACTTTAAACCACCACAGGACTGCCCAACCCAGCTTTCTATGGACCTTGTCATTTGCTTTTGCCAAGTCTAGGAATGCCCAGTCGGGCACTTTCCTCATCTCTAGCTTTTTCTCAACAGTTTGTCTCACTGAAAACACTGGGTTGGTTGTGCTGCATCCTGATCTGAGTCCAAACAGCTTATCTCAAATATTACTTTCTACTACTTTGCTTATACGTTTATCAGACACCCTCTTCAGAACTTCCATGGAGTGTAACAAGAGTTTGATACCTCTGTATTGCCCACAGTTGTGGACGCCCCCTTTGTTCTTGTACACTCGTACCAGAATGCCTATTCTCCATTCATCTGGGATATGCCTTTCTCTCCATACCGCCATGAGTACTTTCAGGAGACATTTCTCCCCAGTCTCCTCCAACATCTTGATTGTGTCTGCTGCAACCTCATCTGAGCCCGCTGTTGTCCCCTGACTTCATTGTCTTTAGTTCTGTTCTTACTACTAGGGTTCTTCTTCTTTCATCATAGGCTGTGACTGGGCCATTGCAGCTTCTGTGAGGTTTTCTTCATTCAGAAGTTGCTCAAAGTACTTCTTCCATCTGACTTTGATTTCCAGTGGGCTAGTGAGCAGGTTATTGTTGGCATCCCTTACAAAGTGTGTCTGACTATATTCTTTCTCTTTCAGTCTTTGCCTTGCAACCCAATAAAGTCTCTTTGTACCAGTCACTTTTGCAGAAGCTGGTAGAATGTCTCTGATGCCTTGTTCTTTGCTATTGCAATTCATCTCTTCACCTTTTGTTAGCTAACCAATATTCCTTCTTAGCCTGATCCATCTTTTCTATCTCCCACTTTTTCCTGCACGTCTTTCTTTTGATGACTTCCTGGTCTTCTGCATTTCACCACCAGCTTTCTTTATGTACCTTATTTCCATCCCTAGCTTGGCCATGTACCTATTCTATGGTCCTCACACACGCTGTTTTGAGGTGCTGCCATTCTTTTTCAACTCCACCTATTTCCTCTTCTTCTTGAGGTGCTAGAGACCTGAGTATTTCCTTGAACTCTTGTGCTTCCTATCCAGTCAACTTCCATATCTTCATCGCAGTCTGTTGACCTTAGAGACTAGTCTGACCATTGCGGCAACCAGTGGTTTATGCTGGGGGCTGACTGTTTCACTGGGGATGACTTTTCAATCACTGATTCTACCTCAGTGCCTTTTCCGCACAAGGAGGAAATCTACCTGAGTTGCATGTTGGCCACTCATGTATTTAATGTTGTGACTATCTCTCTTGCTAAACTATATATTTGGCCACCATCAAGCCATTTGTCAGACAGAAGTCTAGCATGGCCTCTCCTTCTTTATTGCTGTTGCCCCAACCATGTGGACTAAGGCAATCCTAATAGCCTGTTCTGTCTGTTCCGATATGTGCATTCAGATCACCCATTATCAACACCAATTCATGTTGTCCTGCTTTATCTAGCAGGTCCTGCAGCTGCTGTTTGAATGCACTCTTTTCTTCACTATCATAACGCTGCTGTTGAACATAAGCTGAGATTAGGGAATAGTGCCCTATCCTTACACTGCAGTCTGACTGCCATAACACTCCTGTGTAGTAGACTCTGGACCTCAGTCCAAGTGACTTTGCTGCACTGCCCTTCCATCCAATCTCCTGGAAACATAGGAAGTCCAGCCTCCTCCTTACCATCATGCCATCCACTTCAAGTCTGCATACTGTCAGTGAACCTATGTTGAGTGTAGCAGTTCTTAGTTCATGTTTGGCAGGTTGATTGGTTTTACGTCCAGCTTTTGCTCAACAGAACTATTCCAGGTAACCCAAGCTTGGCAAATGGACATCAGCCAGTCACTAGTTTATTGACCCAGGGCTTCTGTGCTTTATGCTGGGCACACACTGGCCAATAGGGGCACATATACCTATCCTAACCCACTATTAGCATGGGTCCTGGCATAGGTCAGAGTAGGCAGGCACTCATCCTACGTATCAATGGCAAATACCCATGCCCATTTGACATTGGTCAACATAACAGAATCACCTGGAGCCAATTTTTAAATAATTCAGTGGTTGGCCCTGACATGACATGCAATCTGTGATCTCATCTTGAAGATATTCTACACTTCAGCTGATGCCAAAAGTCTGTACAACTCTTACCCCTACAGGGCATCATCTAGAGTCTGTGCTGTTGCCCACAGCATGCTTTGTGTTGTAGGAAGAACCCCATAGAGAACCAAGGAGAACGTGCAAACTCCATACAGACATTGGCTGAAGGACAGGATCAAACCTCGTACCTTGTGAATGAGAGGTAAAGACCTTAACTGTTATGTCAACTGGTTTCAACTTATGCCAGCTGGTCTCCAACTATCATATACCCCTTTAAAAAGCATCTCTACCTTCCCTTTCATCCTTTCTCCACCTATCATATACTCCTTTAAATAGCATGTCTACCTTCCCTTTCATCCTTTCTCCATCTATCATATGCCCCTTTGAATGGCATTCCTACCTTACCCTTCATCCCTTCTCCAGCTATCACATGCTCCTTTAAATGTCTTTGTGGATTATTTCTCTGCCACGCATTCCAGTAGTCCTTTCAGTTATATGCAATAACCTCCAGGATATATAGAAATAATTACTCTCCCAAAACCTGCCCATATACCATTTTAAGATGCCCATAAATTCTGCACTACTGGCAAACATGCCCACAAGATGTAATTGACAGTTATACCAACACGGCCAACCCTTAATCAGTTACAATATCCAAAGACTTCCATGCAACAGAAACAGCAGTACTAATATACAATAGCTGTTGATCAGACTAATGAATGAAAGTAAGTGGGCTTTCTGCACCACTTAACTTCCAACAAGTTCTTTAGGAACTGCAAGAAAAAAATAATGTATTTATTGAGAGACTGCCACACCATTAACCCCTTAACTTTTCTACTACAAAAATCAAACTAATAAAAAGCTGATAGCAGGAGATTAAGTGGGACAGTAACCCCCTTTGTATAAATGATGTTTATTTATTTACTATGTGGATTCATTGTCTTTATTATTATTATTACGATGTTATTATTATTATTATTATTATTATTATTATTATTACTACTACTAAAATTTGTCAGAACACAAGTTAAATAAATGGACTCTGAATGAAAAAGCAATACAAGAAGACAATAAAAAATGCTGACCCTCTTAACCACTTGATACAAAAATCTATCTAAAAAATAGTAGTCTCCTTCACTTAGAGTGCCTATTGTTTTTACTTTATTCATTTACTTTATTGTGATATTATAGTTGCTTTTTTTCCAAGCATGAGCAAAGAAAAGGTACACTGACATCAAAATGTAAGGTATTACAATTTTTTATTAAATTTATAATATGTTGTGTATGTCTGCATATTTACTTTATAATTTTATTTTTTAATATTATTATAGCTTGTGCATGTTGAAATGTAAGCAAAAAATTGCTTTGGATTACAACTGAAATAATTTATTTTTTTTATTAATATTATTGGTGGGTACATTTGCATGTAACTGGATGTCAGTCATCCTGCTTGTCAGTCCCTGAAGCCATACCCTATGTAAATCATTGTCAGAACATCCAGGCGTGCACAAACTTGGCTGGGGGTTAATTAAATAGCATATAACCATTCATTCTATGGGTTCACAATCCCCTGCATAAAGAAATACTTTTGCAGGTGCAGGGAGTAGTTTGGTGCCATTGCCCCCCCCCCATCTTCTCTGTCCTTTATTTTTAGTATAAACCCCTGTTATCTTGCCATCTAGGTCTTATACACCTTTACCATGTCAACACTGTTGCTCCTGGTTTGTAATAAGAATAGCATTTCTTCAATTAACTGGTTATAGTCCTTTTATTTACTTATTTAAAATTGTTTACTGGAGTAGGGCACTGACCAGTATTCACCTGCCCTCCTTCCCTTTGATAGCTTTCATCTTAGCTGCATCCAGTAATCTGACATACTTTACACTAGGTAAACTCTGGGACATTGGTGACAGCCTTTGTGGTCCACAAGTGACAGTATGTGTCCTTATTTCAGGCTGATGTTATCGTGAGATGAGAAGCATCCTTTTTCATCTAGATAGGTGCCTGCAGATGGATGTTAGTAAAACTGCATCCTCCCAAATGTCTCCCACAAAATCGTTGCACCAAAACCACTATAATGTGTCACTTTTATAGCTTCTTAATGTGGGCTTCTTAACTGTTGTGTTGTTTATTTACAATCTACAATCCTCCAAAAGTCTCTTAAAAAAAAAAACTCAAACAGTATCTCAAATTGAACTGGCTATGCCCATGTACCAACCCGGATTAAGTTATAAAATAGCATAATCAGTAATCATCATAGCATAATCAGTAATAATCATAACATCTAATAAACAAACCAAAAGCACTGAATAGAGGAAGAGTCAAGCACCGGGCAGCTGAGATAAAAACCAAGTTTATTGTAGATCACAAACTCCACAAAAACGTGAAACACAAAAAAGTCACGCAGTGTTTTTCGTCGATACAACAGACTTCTTCAGACAGAAACCGTGAAGATAAAGCTGTGCTCTCCACTTTACTGGCTCCACTCCTCAGCTGCCCGGTGCTTGACTCTTCCTCTATTCAGTGCTTTTGGTTTGTTTATTGGTTGGCGTTTTTTGCACTGATCTTCCATTTCTTTTGTTTAATCATAACATCTAACTATATCACCATGCTATGTATCCAATCTTACTTGTAATTGCGTCTGTCCATGAGAACTGCGAGTCCCTACTAGGGACTAACTGTGAGTTACAATCTTACTTGTAATTGTGTCTGTCCATGAGAACTGTGAGTCCCTACTAGGGAACATTGCTAAACCAATGTACATAAGATATATTACCACTTTGTTTTTATATATTCTAATTGTTTTCTAACTTTTTGTGTAACCTTTTGTATGTTTGACTATGTGGAGCTTTTCTCCCCGGGCCTCCGCTGAAAATGGACATGTATCCAGTGGGACTATCCCAGTAAACAAATAATAAATAAATAAATAAATAAATGATTTACTAACTTCTTTTTACTTTGGACTTGCTTTTAATTTACTTATGCAAGCATTATACCCTTTGCTTGCACAGATGATTTTTTGTCTGCATGTTTGCTTACTTGTCACTATTAACATTTCCAGGTCCTAGTGGGATTTTAGCACTCCAAATGGATTTCTCTTTATATAAAAGTCTCTTGCTGCTAAGAAGCAAGAAGATCCTTTTAGCCTATCAAAAGTCTTGTTGTGTTAAAAGTGGTTTAGGAAAGGATGATTTGAAGCATAGTCCAATAATTATTGAAGCTTATGCAGGAAAACTTTGTATGACAAAATGTCTTTCTCTGCTGGAATGCTTTACTTTATTCTAAATGAATGACTTGGCAGCCTCTTGTCTGTTGAAGTTCCAATCCACACAAATGCCATGACTTTTCTTACAATGTACACACATGCTCATACAAGTAGGCACACACACACACACACACACACACACACACACACACACACACACACACACACACACACACACACACACACACGCGCAAGCACAGAATAATGACAAGAAGTGTAAACACTCAATGTTGCATGTCTACCCGGTAAAAAAGGTCAACAACAGCTGCAAAAATGATAATGGCAGCACAAAATAAAAGATCTGTTTAAAAGAAAAGTAAAAGCTCTTAAAGTAAGATCATTACTTTCTTGTAGATTTCTAGCACTTGCATCTAACAAAAAAAGCTTCCCTTCAACAAAATGTCCTATCCTGCTGCTTTGCTTTTATGGTATTTGAAATAAATGATTCATCTCCTTGAATTATTAGTATATCCATGTCCCAGGCCACTTAATGCTCCATTCCACATACGAAAAGGAGACATTCAAATGAAATAAACCTTCTAATATGTTTCTTCTTTGCTGAGAGGGATATTAGGATATCTATAAATAAAGTACAATTCAAAAAGTAAACAGAAAATAAATAGCAAACTCTTTGCAAGCAAGTCCTTAGAAGTCATACTTTTGCTAGTTCTGTAAGTTTCTATAGGAAATTCATACTCATGTAGGGCTGCCTGGGCAATCATGTTAGTTAGGGTAGGACCAGACAAAGTGTGTAGCACTCACCTAAGAAATAACTACTGTCATTACACAATATCACCTAATATGGACTGGCCAACTGTACTCTGAAAAATCTCTTACAAATCCATGACGTCTACCCAATAGCACAGAGATTAAAGGATACAATGTTAACTTTTGAAAGTATAGTACATAGTATTAAACCACAGAGGTGAGATATACTAATAAAAAAGGAGCATTAAAAATGAACCCATAAAGTTCTGATTTCCAAATCTTTATTTCAGAAGGCTAGCCTCATACTTCCATAGGTCTTGGCAATATCCCTGGATATCTTTTGAGTAGCGTAAAGTCCCATCTTGCAAAACTTCTCCATCAACTACCTGATTCTCTCCACTGGTCATTTCTCTGTACTGTAGAGAATGGCAGCTCGAGTACTACTGCATAGTTGTCACCCGTCTGCTTACACTGGGAATTATGGGCCTATTAGTTTCACTACTATTATTTGCAAGGTTATGGAATGTATTATAGCTGAGCAAATTAATAATGACATAGGTGACCTCAAATCCCTGGATACATACTAGTTCAGCTTTGTAAAAGGCAGATCATCCCTACTGAACCTGGCTGAGCTATTTGAAAGGGTTAATGAGGCCATGGATAAGAGGTGTACAGTCTATGCTGCTTTTCTGTACCTTGTCAACACTTTGACACGAGCCATGCTGAAATTATTGATAAACTGTTCCAACTCAGCATTAACCTATACATAGCTCACTGGGCTAGTAACTAGTTGTCTGAAAGAACCTATACTGTTAAAGTTAGGAGCATTTGCTCTAGACAGAAAAAAAAAATTCATCAGTGGTATTCTACAGGGCTGTTCCTGGTTCCCCTCCTCTTTGGTATTTTTTTAAGACATAAACATTGATCTTGCAAACTTGGGGTCAGAGACATAGCTAGGATGGGGTGAAAGGGGCAGCATCCCTGGGAGCAAGATGCCTGAGAGTAAGATCTTCAGTACCAGAAAAACTCATATATTGCACTTGCCCAGGAACTTCAGTGCTGCATGTGTGTGATCCAGCACAATATTGGCATTCTGAAATGAATGCTGATACTGCATTCTTGGTCAGGGCTGAAGCGCTCAGCATTCCCTACATTGTAAGCAGCAAGGAGCTTGTTATATATGTAGCAAGTGGTTTGCTACAGTTGTAAAGAAGAGAATGGACATTTTTTGTCCTCAAGTATGTGAAAGGTTTTCTTCTTGGTTCTCAACTTAAGTCTGAGGGTGGTGCCAGACCTGGGAATAGCCCAGGGAATAGAAAAGCTAGCTACAGCTGTGCTGGGGTCCATATCAAATCCCATTCTGATACTGAAGTTCTCCAACTTAAGTCTGAGGGTGGTGCCAGATCTGGGAATAGCCCAGGGAATAGAAAAGCTAGCTACAGCTGTGCTGGGGTCCTTATCAAATCCCATTCTGATACTGAAGTTCTCCAACTTAAGTCTGAGGGTGGTGCCAGATCTGGGAATAGGGAATAGAAAAGCTAGCTACAGTTGTGCTGGGGTCCTTATCAAATCCCATTCTGATACTGAAGTTCTCCTACAAGGGCTGAACCAAACTAATGCTTGTTGTATTAGTCATGAACTTACCTCAAGACCAAGAAATGCAGCATGTTTTCCTTTGGGAAGTCTGGATCACTGCATCTTATCATACAGATATGTTTCCACTTACATTTGACACAGTTGTTAAGGATTTGGATACATGAATTGATAACAAATTTTCCTTTGAGCACCACATCTCTGGGGTAGTTGGAAACCCTTCAGACTTGTACAGCTTATTATTTCTGGTATCTTATCAAGGTTCAAAGAAGGTGTAGTTCCACTTCCTTCATTTCTTATTGGGCTTATCATTGAATATAATGTACCCTTCAGCATATACATCACCAAGCACCTAAGCCATCATGACAAACCTCAATATTTCCTCATTAAAAATATGTCATGTCTTATTACCCTTAGCTACTCTGATAGACTAAAAGCTCTGTCCCTCTACTCAGTGTCATACAGATGCCAGACGGGTGATCTCTGCTTAGCCTGCCATACTATGAATGACCTAGCACTTTTTAAACATCTTCAAACAGCTAAACCTATACTGCCACATCAACAACACCAAATGGCATGATAGATATATAATCCACGTATCCCTGGAATAGGCTGCCCTTATATATCAAGCAGAGTATTTCAGTAACATCCTTTACAACCAGTCTGGATGCCTGGATGAAAGATCTCAAATTTTTACCATGGATACATAGAGAAAGTTTACTGAATGGGATATTATGGAGTAATATGGCCCAGCGTCTCAATGGGCTCCTTTAACCATAAGCTTACTAAGAACCTATGAACCTACACATGGCTTTCATTTATTGAGTGTGGCACATTTCGGGTTCCTATCATGAAATTGAATGTTGTGAAAGCCGAATACTGGAAGGCTGAACTTGGTAGTTCAAAAGTTGAGGATGTCGAAGTCGCGGAAACCCAAATTCTTTCCCAGGGAAAGAATGGGTAATGATGGACTTCAGGGTTAGGGAGTGGGTCAGGTAAGTGTGCGATAGTGACGGACTTTAGGGTTAGGGCACGGGTCAAGTAAGTGTGTGGTAGTGATGGACTTTAGGGTTAGGGCTGGGTTAAGAATAGTGCATAGATAGTGGTGTATGTTAGGTTTAGTGTAGGTTTTGAAGGTGTTTGGTGTGATTGTATTATGTGTGTGTTTTTTGGAACAGCAAATTTTTTCCCCGGGGAAAAAATTTGCTGTTTTGAAGTGTCGATATTATCCAAATTCGATCTTCTAAATTCAAACTTATGGTGTTCGACATTTTGGAAGTTCGATTTCGTGATATAGACCCGGCACATTTCACCACATGACCAGACATTGCTAACTAAGGTCTGGAGAAGGTGTAGTGAGCTGCTTGGTGGTTTTCAAGTAACAAACAACCAAATTATTCTGCTCTTACTTGTAGTCTACACTCTTGCTGCTTTCTACCATTCTAGAGAAGGCTGTGACTTCAAAAGCCCTCAACTGCATTCTTTGTTTCTTTTTTTTTATGACAAATAAAAATGTATGAGTGTAAGGAGTGATATGCCCTTCTAATTTTTTACATAAGTCTATGTCTTTCATAAGAACCCATGTGGTACAGGATGCCCTCAACCTCCTTTGCTCACCATTAGTGTCCTAATGATATTGTTCTCCATTCATTATGTTCACGGTGGGACCTTTAGCTTTCATTCAGCATGATAAACTTTGATGCTACACAGCTTCTCTAGCAATAGAAAGGGGAGGATACTTTGCTTTTATTTTGTAATCCTCCATGTGCAATGCACCCAGGCAGCCTGACCTGCGAGTACTTTACATCATGCATTAAGAATGAAATTGCTGAAAGATCCAGCCCACAGCTATTCTTAGGCATAGATAGTGCAAGTCTCCTACCTTCCAACAGGAAGCAGTAGAGCAGTAGTTATCTGCCACCCTTTCACCTTAGGATGAAAGAAGAGGTCAACAGCAACTTCATACGATCAAATTGTAATGTCTGGCGACCATGCTATACTCTAAGACTCAGTCACCTGCATCATAGTCTGGCTCCTGCATCATAGTCTGGCTCCACCCTCAGTGCCAAGTAAATCTGTGAACAGTCTTCACATCTGAGGCATAGCAGTAAAGTTCCTCTGCATTATTTATTTTTTATAGGCCTTCTTTTACTTTAGTTTTGATTTTCTATATCTCCTGTTTTACTCTTTTTGTTTGGGACTTTGACTGTAACACTCAGTATTTCATTAAAGATATCAATTTTCTTTCAATGATGATACCTGCTTGAGTGAGTTGTATAATAATTTCTTTGCAAAAAAAAATCCTACCCAATTTACTTTTAGCAAATATGGGATATTTGATTAAAAAGCAAGTTTAAGTAGTAAGCTTTTCTCAGTGACAATATCTTAATTTATAGTGCCTTTAATGCAATACATGAAAAAGTGAATGAAACAGTCAAAGTGGTTATTTTTTTTTTTCAAAAGTGAAAACCTCTTGGTATGTTTAAAGGAAAAAAAACTTACATCAGTAAGCTGCGTTACAAAAATGAATGCTCCTTCAGGGTCAGGCCAGGCCAGCTGAATCCAGAAGTCTTTGATATGAGAGACGCAGGTTGTCACATCCACTGCAGAGCTACTGTGTTTTGAGAGTGCATCAACATACTCAAGCTGTAAAAAATGTAAAACAATGCTGTAATTTCTGTTTGTGCTCTAGGAAATATTTCATTTTCTTAACTCTTAGCAATCAGTACACATATGTAGAACCAGTGGCAGCCATTTATTTTTTAATAATAATGAGTATTAAATTGTTTTGGACAGTTCATCAGTATCATTTTAAGTAAATACAACAAGTGAAATATAATTAGATACTCAAGAAAACAGATATTGCATAGAATAATTTGCTGGCAGAATAAGTTCTGACTAAAACCGGAACAACTCTATAATCTATACAGAAATGCATACATTTAGAAAATAGAGTTTTGTGTTATTTCACTTTTCATACATCTTTTGTTATATTTTTGAATAAAATAGGTCCTCTGCCTGATATTTTAAACACACTGTAGCATATATACATTTTGGACACATTTTTCTCCCCACTACACCCTTTTTTCAGCACTCATCCCTGTCCCCCACTTCTATCACTGGGTTTAACAGACACCAACTATCTCCTGTTCCTCCACTGACAGGGCTGGTGCAAAACTTAGGGGCATTGTGGAGGTCTGTTCAACTACATCCACTGGAGGTGGGTACTTTTTGACCTAACTCATTTCTCACTGCTTCCTCATGGCCACAGTGGTACATCTGAGGGGTGGGCATGCAATGGGAACATGTCTCAGTGGCAGTGCAGTCATGTCTTCATTCTATACCCCCCTTAGACTATGCCTCCCAAGATTAATGGCTCAGCCACCACCAGGGATCATCACAGGAGGTGTAAAAATTACTGCACCTCTCCACCTGGGAGGTTTAACACCCATCCTTCCTACCACACAGTCAGTTGCCCAAGCCACTAATCGAACCCGAGTCACCTGGGCTGTAGTCAGAGCTTTATCACTCTATGCTACCTATGTGGCAGCATATGTAATTGTTGTTGGAGGAGGTATTTTACATCCAAAGTATATATTGTGTAAGTCTTTAATGTATACACACACACACACACACACACACACACACACACACACACACACACACACACACACACACACACACACACACACACACACACACACACAGATATGCCCAGTACATAGAGCTAATTTCATGACTGAATACACTTCAGATGAAAAAAAAAAGTCATACATTGTAAAGCATTGCAGCTCCCTCTGAACTTGTCCACTGTCCCTAAGCTTGCCTTCATTGAAGTTTGGGTGCCGAGCTGGCACCTCGGCACCGTAAAAATCTACTGCCAATCATTAGTGGACCGGAGTTCCGCTGTAGTGACCCCTAACTGGGAAAAGCCGAAAGAACAACAACAAAAATGATTTTCTGGTAAATCACTGAAAATTGCTCTGTCAATGAAACCAGACATTATAGTTTCATTCCTCATATTATCCAGAAAATGCAGGTTGTTGCATTTAAATAGTTACCTTATTTTTGGTTATATTTTTCCCCAGATGATATTGGCTTACCCTGAAGTCTTTCGCAAGAAGTTGAAAGGTATGCACTTGGCATCTCTCAGTTGTTTACTTTCACACACGGTCTCTCACTCTCTCTGTCTCTGATTCAATATTTCTCACACATACTCATATACATGCACACATAGACACACGCACACACACACACACACACACACACACACACACACACACACACACACACACACACACACACACACACACACACACACACACACACACACAGCTAAGCAGTGTTTTGCATGGGTAAAAACTTAGAGGCGTTTTTTTTTTCAGTCCAGGATTCACTGCTGCTAAATTAGATTTATCTTCAACTTGAGTGGTTGCATTGTAACTGCCCATACATGTAAGGGTACCTTACTTGCTTAGATTTCACTTGCTTGGGTACTGATTATTTAGACTCTTGCAGTATTATCCTGTGGAGGTAGATATTGACAGAAATAAAAAGCACACCAGAAAACTATGCATTTTGCTGTTTCTCCTAGTCAGTTTTATCTTTTGTAGTTAGTATATATAGATATACATATTTATCTATCTATCTATATATATATATATATATATATATATATATATATATATATATATATATATATATATTATGGCATTAAGGAATGCTTTATTTATATGTTGAGTCTAGGACTCTGAATAGCAATCCAATGTGGTGATTTCTCTTGTCATCATTTGTCTGCATTTAATGCATGAGTAGTTCCAGCTTGTGAAGCCACAGAATAAATACTAAATTATACATGTGCTGAAGCCAAAATAAAGATGGGATTGTATTATATTATGTTTCCAGTTTATAGTAGTCTATCAGACTTCTTTCTTATGGCTGACATAAATCTAAAACCTTCAGGAGTGCAATCCTTACATTTCTGATCACTTTCAGTCATGCATTACATCCTTGAAAGTAAAACTTGAGAAAACCTCTATGATATTATTTTGGTGGAGTGGATCAATGTTGTGCAGCTGGCAATACATCTGCTTGTGAACTGAAAGTTTTTTATTCCACTCCTAAATTTAGGTAACTCCTGCCACTCTTGGTACTGTCCTATTAGGTGTAAAGCTGATTATAAAATAATCCATGGCATTATTTGATAAAAGATAAGAAACGCATGTTTATTGTCTTGCAAAACAAACCCTTCTACTAAAACGGATGTGTCCAGCTTCCTGGGTGAGTGTGTACATACTGGCTGCTACCACACATTCAACCAATTCACTTCTGGCCTCAGAAATATATGTCCAAATTATTTAAAGATTAGAAAAGCACTTGTAAGCAAGTTTTAAACTGAATTATAAAAAAAAATCTGGATTGATATTTCTCTACTGCTTTGTATATTATAAAATTAATAACCAAAAGTAGTCCATGGCAGCCAGTTTCAAGGTGGATAAAATAAATGTGTAGTAAGAAATTCGCAAGAGAATAAATATAAAAAATGTATACTTTATTAAGAATAACAAAGCAAATTGCTCATAACGTTAAGCACTTTAGTCCGCAACTCTTGAGACTTCATCAGAACATTTTAACAGCTGCTCCAGTCTCTTTTAATTATCAAGTAACAATCAAACAATAAAACACTTAAATAATCAGTTCAAATTGATAATCTTGAGTATTAAAATCATTGTCTTTAGAATTATAATATCCCAAGGCAGTTTAAACATCCCAAGTGACATTTAAAAACATTATTAAAAACTGTTACCCAATAAAAAAACAACTTGTAAAGACCGTGTGTTTATGTTATTTTTACAGCTTGGCTGCTCTCATCTTACGAATGGGCTAAATCAAAATGTATTAATTACAGCCAGGTTTGACAGTGATGTTCAATTTAATTTGTCAGAGCAGTTCCCTATATTCAATTTCCAAAATACCATACTCAAACTTTGTAAAACCATTACTAATCAGTGAATGTTTGTACTAGGCATTATTTAAATTGCCCTTTTCATATTATATAAATGCTCGTATATTCTTTTTGCCAATTCCCTGTTTTCCCTACAAAATAAGCATGGCACTGTTTACATGCTGTTATGTAAACCAGGCCTCTTGTATCAGAATTCCTTTTCTGTAATGTGATTTCAGAACTGCAATAGTTGCTCAAAGAAAAAGACCTTCTTCTCCAAAATGTAATAGCAGTGTCTACATGTACCACATTTAGTGGTATATGTTGTTTCCTTTTCTTTCCCTTTTTCCAAAATGTCCTTTATGATGATGTTCACTTTATATATATAAACAAGGGGGCTTCCCTATGGATTTAAATACTTTTTTATCCATCATTCCTTATCTGTTTATGTAAGATGGCTGAACAGTCCGATGTCAGCACCACTCAGTACTCCACAAGAGCCACATACAACCTTTGCCATGTACCACCATGCTGCCTGCACACTAATATTATTTTCATCCTTTGGCAGAACCTTCAATCTTCTCACACTAGTCCTCAGACTGAGCAGTACTTGACTTGCAGTGGTGTGTGGATGGCTTGGCATTTCAGGGAAAAGAAAAGGCATTGACAGATATATTTTCATTCTAATTTTTGATTGATATTAGATAATGTATATCTGTGTATTTTTAACATGAATCTGTAAATTAGACACTGAAGGGGAGCGGGAGGCAGGGATTGAACTTAAAGTACTGATTGGACAGTCCTGAGGAGTAGGAGTTGTGCCAGTGAGTGTTGTACAGGGGCCCCTGGAAATGAAGGAGGATTTTGCAGATGCCATGGGTAAGGGATACTATGCACCCCTTCTCTTAGGTCTCCATTTCAACTAAGGCTGGCCATGTCCATGAAATAGTCTATTCCTAAGAACCTATACACACTGAGCAGAGTGGAAGAGGGGTGTTGACTACAACTCTGATCTGAGAGATATAAGTATCCTGTTTTTTTGGATTATTTATACTGATTATTGTTTCTAGCAATTTGTATATAGCACTTTTTATTGCCTGCTGCATAGTTATTAGTGCATGTAATTGCTATTAACTAATCTACACGGGTAACTGATTTGTTTGCAGTTAAAAGCATTCTGTAGAGTCTCTTTGCTCCTTTATCTGTTTAAAAACTTTTATTTTGTGGCTGTTTACAGTCTAAAGAATATAGGCTAACAGCTTTAGTATTGTCCTAGTACAGATTTGCTGGCTTTGGGCCTGTTTGTCTCTACAGTGATTGTTCAAAGCACATGAACAGGCCATCTTGAATAAGCAGAAGCCTTTCATTACCTTGGCTAGACTGTGTTAACTGGCTGCTGGCTAGTGGGGGCTGGTTCTTTTGTGCTTTTTAAAAAAAAAAGTTGTCTAAGGTTATATCTTCTGGTATTTAAGCCCTAACTTTGAGAGGATTTCTATCTATACACACTGAGCAGTGTGGAGGAGGGGCAGTGATTACAACTATGATCTGAGATATATAAGTATCCTGTTTTTTTGGATTAGTTATACTGATTATTGTTTCTAGCAATTTATATATAGCACTTTTTATTGCCTGCTGCATAGTTATTAGTGCATTTTATTGCTATTAACTAATCTGCATGGGTAACTGATTTGTTTGCAGTTAAAAGCATTCTGTAGAGACTCTTTGCTCCTTTATCTGTTTAAAAACTTTCATTTTGTGGCTTTCTGTAGTGTTTACTGTCTAAAGAGTGTAGGCTAATAGCTTTAGTATTGTCCTAGTTCAGATTTGCTGGCTCTGGGCCTGTTTGTCTCTACAGGGATTGTTCAAAGCACATGAACAGGCCATCTTGAATTAGCAGAAGCCTTTCTTTACCTTGGCTAGATTGTGTTAATTGGCTGCCGGCTAGGGGCGGCTGGTTCTTTTGTGCTTTTTTTTTTTAAAAAAGTTGTTTAAGGTTGTATCTTTTGGTATTTATGTGTTATGGACCTATGGATTTCTGTCTATACACACTGAGCAGAGTGGAGGAGGGGCGTTGACTACATCTCTGATCTGAGATATATAAGTATCCTGTTTTTTTGGATAATTTATACTGATTATTGTTTCTAGCAATTTATATATAGCACTTTTTATTGCCTGTTGCATAGTTATTAGTGCATGTAATTGCTATTAACTAATCTACATGGGTAACTGATTTGTTTGCAGTTAAAAGCATTCTGTAGAGTCTCTTTGCTCCTTTATCTGTTTAAAAACTTTTATTTTGTGGCTTTTTGTAGTGTTTACTGTCTAAAGAGTGTAGGCTAATAGCTTTAGTATTGTCCTAGTTCAGATTTGCTGGCTCTGGGCCTGTTTGTCTCCACAGTGATTGCTCAAAGCAAATGAACAGGCCATCTTGAATATGCAGAAGCCTTTCTTTACCTTGGCAAGACTGTGTTAATTGGCTGCTGGCTAGTGGGGGCTGGTGCTTTTGTGCTTTTTTTAAAAAAAAGTTGTCTAAGGTTGTATCTTCTGGTATTTAAGCCCTAACTTTGAGAGGATTTCTATCTATACACACTGAGCAGTGTGGAGGAGGGGCATTGATTACAACTATGATCTGAGATATATAAGTATCCTGTTTTTTTGGATTATTTATACTGATTATTGTTTCTAGCAATTTATATATATATAGCACTTTTTATTGCCTGCTGCATAGTTTTAGTGCATTTTATTGCTATTAACTAATCTGCACGGGTAATTGATTTGTTTACAGTTAAAAGCATTCTGTAGAGTCTCTTTGCTCCTTTATATGTTAAAAACTTTCATTTTGTGGCTTTCTGTAGTGTTTACATCTAAAGAATATAGGCTAACAGCTTTAGTATTGTCCTAGTACAGATTTGGTGGCTCTGGGCCTGTTTGTCTCTACAGTGATTGTTCAAAGCACATGAACAGGCCATCTTGAATAAGCAGAAGCCTTTCATTACCTTGGCTAGACTGTGTTAACTGGCTGCTGGCTAGTGGGGGCTGGTTCTTTTGTGCTTTTTAAAAAAAAAAGTTTTTTAAGGTTATATCTTCTGGTATTTAAGCCCTAACTTTGAGAGGATTTCTATCTATACACACTGAGCAGTGTGGAGGAGGGGCAGTGATTACAACTATGATCTGAGATATAAAAGTATCCTTTTTTTTGGATTAGTTATACTGATTATTGTTTCTAGCAATTTATATATAGCACTTTTTATTGCCTGCTGATTAGTTATTAGTGCATTTTATTGCTATTAACTAATCTGCATGGGTAACTGATTTGTTTGCAGTTAAAAGCATTCTGTAGAGACTCTTTGCTCCTTTATCTGTTTAAAAACTTTCATTTTGTGGCTTTCTGTAGTGTTTACTGTCTAAAGAGTGTAGGCTAATAGCTTTAGTATTGTCATAGTTCAGATTTGCTGGCTCTGGGCCTGTTTGTCTCTACAGGGATTGTTCAAAGCACATGAACAGGCCATCTTGAATTAGCAGAAGCCTTTCTTTACCTTGGCTAGATTGTGTTAATTGGCTGCCGGCTAGTGGGGGCTGGTTCTTTTGTGCTTTTTTTTTTAAAAAGTTGGCTAAGGTTGTATCTTTTGGTATTTATGTGTTATGGACCTATGGATTTCTGTCTATACACACTGAGCAGAGTGGAGGAGGGGCGTTGACTAGAATTCTGAGCTGAGATATATAAGTATCCTGTTTTTTTGAATTATGTATACTGATTATTGTTTCTAGCAATTTATATATAGCACTATTTATTGCCTGCTGATTAGTTATTAGTGCATTTTATTGCTATTAACTAATCTGCATGGGTAACTGATTTGTTTGCAGTTAAAAGCATTCTGTAGAGACTCTTTGCTCCTTTATCTTTCATTCTATGGCTTTTTGTAGTGTTTACTGTCTAAAGACTGTAGGCTAATAGCTTTAGAATTGGTCGCCACCCTCCCTCCCTGTTCGTGTCTTGTTGTTATACTTGGTGGTTTTGAAGTTGCCCGTCCCTACTGTAAGTTTGATCTGGGACACTCCTTCCAGTCTAGTGTCATTAGCTCATTCTACATAATTTAAAATAAGTTTTAATTAATTAATTGGATAAAGTATATAAATGGATTATTTGGTATAAGAATTTTATCTGATGAAGTCCTGGGTGGACGAAAACGTAATTGTGTGAAGGAGCGTTAATATTGTTTGGTGATAATAAAATCAGTTTAAACTATTTGCTTGGAGGAGTTATCCTTTGGTCGTAGGCACTGTGCTTTTGACTTCTTGGTTTTTTTCAAGTGCCTAACACAGAGTTTACTCATTCTACATAATACAGAGAAAACATCTGAGAAGGCCTTTTGTTTCTCCTTTTTCCCTTTCAAAAAAAAAAATTAATAAATTGCCTGAATCTCTTTGTATTCTGACTGTGCTTCTCAAACATTTTGGAAATATAGAGCATATTTTACAGCATTTATTATAACTGTAATTGCCTTAATACTGCTATAACTCAAGTGCTCTAGGTTGCACTGCATCTGAATTGTTTGTGTGTTTTAGCTGCTTTTCTGTATATATATATATATATATATATATATATATATATATATATATATATATATAGACTTCTCTGTATATGTAGACTAGCTACTGATTTTGCTGTATTACTGCCTCTTAAATCATTTTTCAGTTGTGCACTTGCCTTGCTTCATTTAAAAATATTAAATTGCTAATTTTGTAGAATTTTAATTGCATTTACTGTTTAGGACTACACACTCAAGTGTGTTAGCCTTTTCTGTGTTTATTTACAGTATTATTGCATTGTTTAGCCTGTTTTAACAAAAAAAAATGCTATCTTGTTTGCTCGTTTCACACCTTTCCTAGCCAAGCCATATCCCAGGCTTTGCTTGTCTCAGGACTTTATTTTCTGTGTTCAGAGCTATCCAGATCTTGCTGTGGTAGAGGGAAGTCCTACTGCTTACAAGTGGGAGTGGTGAGCATTGTACTGCCTATCTAATGCGAGAGGAGTGGTTTCCAGCTCTGAAATTGTAATTTTATTAGCCTTTTTGGGCTGATTTCTATCCCTTTCAACTTTCTGGCTTAAAAATGCATGTGTTTGCACATTTTTTGCATCGTGCAGCACTGCGAGGCTACAGTTAAACTATTCCAGGTGCCAGAAAGTCTGCTCTTCAAATTTCCTCTTAGAACTAGCTGGTTTCTCAGTAGTAGCACTAAAATCTGAACCCCTGTGACTAGCACTTGCTCTAGAACCTGCTGGAAAGCTCTAGGAAGCCTGAAACTAATACAAGCACTCATTTCTTCTTGTCAATTAGGAGAAATTAATCGTAGGCACTAAACAGCCTATAATTGCAAAGTACCTTGCAAAGTTAAGGGAAAACAGCTCTTATACTTTACAGAAAAAGCACCTAACCAGGCATGTCCAAGGGTCAGCTTCCGGTGATTTCTCCTGTCCACCTGATGAATCTGGGCATACTGTGGTAATGCGGCAACTGCCTCATGTACACAGACAATCCTCTCCTCCTACCACCCAACACTACAACCTGCGAGAGATGCACTTACATAGCCAAACTGGAAGCAAAGCTCTCTCTGGCCAAGATTGTGCTAGACAGTCAAGAGGAGAAGGTTAATACCTGCACTACACCTCAAGCAACTCATAGCCCTTCAAAACCCACACTATCAACACCCACACATAGCAACACTAAACCCACATATGCATAGGCCCTTAACAATAGCCTGCCCAAGCAACAAGGACCTCAGAAGCTGAAACGCAAACAAATACCAGTCACAACCAAAGTGACACATAGCTCACAACACCAGTCTGCCACCCAGCAACAGCCCCTAAGGCAAGACAATGTACCCAAGACTTTAGTCATAGGTGACTCTATAGTCAGGGACACTGATGTCCCACTCATCAGGCTGAACAAGGAGAAAATTACAGTCAGCTGCCTGTCGGGTGTCAGGATCCACCACATAATGCATGCACTCAAGTCACTCCACAACAAGTACAAATACGACTCTGTCATTGTCCATGCTGGAGTGAATGTGGACTACATGAAAAGAAACATGGAAGAGCTCTTGAATCATGTGGCCCAGGCGGGTATGACCCTAGCCCTGAGTAGCATTCTGCCTTTGCCCAGAATGATACCACAGTATAAGGACAAAATGATTGACTTCAACAATTGGCTAAGCTTCTGGTGTCATTCAAAGGGGATACAGTATCTGTCTGCCTGGGAAGACATGATCGACATACCACAATGCTTTGCCAGAAATGGTCTGCACCTGTCACCCCTTGGGATTCAGGTTACTGGCTAAAGCTCTTGCCACCCCTATAGTGCCTTTTTTAGGCAAGGTTCAAAGGATAAAACCACCACCATAACTGATACAAGCATGCAAAATCTGAAGGTAATGCTAATCAATGCTAGAAGTCTAAACCTCAAAATGCACTCTCTCAAGGCACTCCTAAAAATGGAGAACGTTGATATCTGTGCAGTAACTGAGACCTGGTTCAACTCTTACCACACTTTTCGGCCACAAAACCAAGACCGAAACACTAAAGGTGGAGGAGTGTCCATACTCACCAAGGATATTCACACCTCCAGGCTAGTTGCCCAACACAATGCATCTGAAATTCTCCAGGTGCAACTAACACTAGGTAAGACTGCAATCCAAACTGTAGCTTGCTACAGATCCCCCACCATGCTCCAAGATTCTCACTATGCCTTTCTAAACCTACTGGAAAATATTAAGATACAACCAAACACCCTAATACTGGGTGATTTCAACTACCCTGCCATTAACTGGGAAAACTACTCAGGTACCAACTCCTTTCCCCAGCGGTTCTTGGAATTCATAAATTCCAACGCCCTGGATCAACTAATCCATTGTCCCACCAGGGGCTCCAATATCCTAGACCTGGTCATTACCAACATGGGAGATAGATGCTCCACACTAGTAGTCACCACCTCATTGGTCAGGTCCGACCATAAGCAAATAACCCTTGACATCCACATCCCACCCCCCAGTAAGGAAACCTCCTTAAAAAACTTCTCCAAAGCTAACTTCATGCTACTGAAGTCAGAAGTGACAAACTTCATGACACCTATGCAAACGGGATCTGAAAGTTCGACTGCAGAATCCTACACTAAGGCACTGTACGAGCACATCCACTCGTGCATGAATTGTGCCATCCCAAATAGAACAAAGATACTCTTCTCTAAAAAAGGAAGCCAATCTGGTGGTACCCTGCTATAAACAAGCTATACAACAGAAGGAAGAAACTGTTGCAGAAAAGAGGAAAAATCCCAGGATGCAAAAAACTCCTTCACCAGCCTCAGTAAGAAGCTGAGATCCCTCATAAAATCCTCAAAAGCTAGTTACAAAAATAAATTTGCCAAAGATTCCAAAGACAACCACAAGGCATTCTATAGTTATGTCAAGAATCTAAATGGCAATGCTCAGATCTTCTCTGAGCTACAACAGAATGGCATTAAATATACTGATCCCAAGGATATTGCCAATATCCTGGCAGACCGATTTAGTGCCAACTTCACTCCCCTCTCACCCCCTAAATGGCCCATCTCAATACCAAAAGATTGCCAAATTCCAGTAATCACGGCCACACAGGTAGAAACCGCACTCTCCAAAGCTAAGAATACAGCATCCATGGGACCAGATGACATCCCAGGCTGTGTACTACGTGAACTACAAAATGAACTGGCACCTCACCTAAGTGTCATGTTTAATCATAGCCTCACCTCAGGCTTTGTGCCCACTGAGTGGCACATAGCTACAGTTATCCCACTCCACAAGGGGGGATCCTCCTTGAATCCCGGGAACTACTGTCCCATCAGTCTGACAAGCGTGATCTGCAAGGGCATGGAACACATTATCATGGACCTTATAAACAAAGACATTGGCAACCTTCAAACACTGGACCCCACCCAGTTTGGGTTTGTGAAGGGTCGATCTTGTCTCCTGAATCTGATTAACTTCTTCAAATCAGTCTCCAGAGCTGTGGATGAGGGTAAGGCGGTCCACACAGCCTATCTGGACCTCGTCAAGCCCTTCAACACCATCCCCCATTCTGGAATCATAGATAAACTTACTAAGCTGGGCATAAATCCCTACATCACTCGATGGGTTGCCAACTGGCTTACTGACAGAACCCAGTTTGGTATGTACCTCACAAGACATCTGCAACAGCTGGAAAGGCCACAGAAATACCTCACTAAAAGTATCACAGGCCTAAAGCAGATGCCATATGCTGACCGTCTAAAAAAACTCCAGCTATACTCTGTGGCATGTCCTTTACTCAGAGGCGATCTCTGCTTAACATACAAGCAAGGCCATGTCAACCCCTGAGCTGTTGGACATGCGCCATTTAAAGAAATCCAAATCCTTCAGAGCCACACACTCCTGGGATCTAAACCTTGTCATCACAATGAACAAAACATGCTGGAGGGATGGGTTCCTGACCCAGAGACTCCCCATACTCTTGAATAGACTGCCCATACATGTCAAGTAGAGCACCTCCTTGGCCTTCTTCAAAAGGAACCTTAATGATTGGATGGGAGATAGGAAATTCACCCCGGGGATCATGTCAGTCGTCCTGCTAGACAGGGGTCCAGAGAAGTAAATACTGGGGAAGAAATATCCAGGGAATTGTCATGGCTAGGCTTGTATAGGCCCTAGGGCCGATAGCCTAGTACCATCCTATGAACCTATGAACCTACAGAAGCTACTTAAAGACCTGCTCAGTAAGCAATTCAAGCAAACAATTTAATTACATCATCCCACTGAAATGTGAAACAGAAATTCAAACTTAAAAAAAAAACAGAGAAAATGGATGAATTTAATTCACAGTGGTCTAACTTTTGTGTGATATATGAAATACCTTGGATTATAATGTAAGGGAACTTGATTTTGTGATGAATGTTGAAACACCAGAAAAGTTGTTCCTGCGGGTCTTTTGTCTGAACATGAAATGTGTTGTATTATACATTCAGGAAATGAGTTTCATGATGAGGGGCAATACCATGAGTTACAAACTGGGTTACTTAATCCTACAGTACAAAATATTTAATTGTACCTCACAAAATGCACTAAAATGTACTCCATTTATCCATTTTTAATTTGTTTTGAAATACTTCTTTTTAAATCATTTCAATGAGATGCAGTAACTGCAAAGTGTCTATTGAACAGGGCTGTGTGCTGCTTACATAGTTTTTTTATGACTGGGCTGTCTCGCTGGTGGCGTCCTGGTGTAGCCTGGCACTAAGCTTTATTTTTCTTGATATTTTGTAATTAGGTACAGATGAATTTCTTTAGGTTTAACATTTAAGCTTTGATTTTAGATAGTGTAGTTTTCTGATTTTTTCTCTCTGGTCATATTTGCTGGTAATGGCATAATCTTATCAACCAGGTGTAGTTTCTGTTTTATTTATTTTTTTCCTGTTTTAATTTTTTCACTCTAATCTGGAGAATTTTTGTGTAGTTAATTTAGGTGGGCATTACAGTTTTTTGGGGGATGTATGTGGCTGTACTTCATGTAAATTATTTTTACCAATTTTACAGTAATGCGATGTGTGAACCACACATATATACATGTGAGTGCACACACACACACACACGCACACACGCACACACGCACGCACACACACACACACACACACACACACACACACACACACACACACACACACACACACACACACACACACACACACACACACACACACACACACACACACACACACACACACAAAACGATAAAAACTCACAATTAACAGCATGTAAGCTCAAGCTGAGGAAAAAAAGAAAAAAAAAATCATGGACAAAAATGCTATTCCTCTTACTTTTGTTTAATAGAGTACATAGTTCTGTGGTAGTATTAGCTGTCACATTACTAGAAACAGGTATTCTATGGGGAATACCCTCTACTGAAATGTTTACATGTGGACTTAGTTAATATATAAAGGGAAAAGAGGGACACACTATCTTACCATAGGTCCATAACACATTTAAGTGCATTTTAAGTGACTTTTAAATGTCAGTCTGTCACATGCATATTTTTGTCCCCTCTGCAGTCTGTCCATTTTCTGTGTGTAACAGGAAAGAAAGTGAGAGACTGGGTTATTGTGAGCTTCGATAATAAATGATTGCACAGTACATGTTCGTGTAATATCTATCATCATTTTTTTGTTTTGTGCGTTTCTGCAAATGGTAAAATACCAACAAGTAGTGTAAAATATTAATGTTTCTTTAGTGTAATCACTATCTACTAAGAATAAAATACAAAGCCAGGGAAGGGATATATTTTCATTATCTTAATTTTGCATATTTTTCACACTCAACTGTAAAATATAAATCCTGGAATCTTCTTATCATAATCGTAGATAGGTCAGCTAGCGGCTTACACAGTTAGCTGCAACTGTAAATGCAGTATCAGCATTCACTTATGAAGCCATGAACATATTGCAGCTTCATAAATCCAAGCCAGTGTAGCACTTGTGCACCATCAGCACCTGTCAGTCATGCCCCTAATAGCTTGTGCCCATGATAGCCACCCCTTTTACCCTCCTGTAGGTATGGCTGAGCTTAATATTATCATGGGCTCATGCTCATGCAATATGTTTGGAAATACTTAAGACACTTCTATCCATTAGTTAGGACTGGCACATGTAATTACTTTTCTATAAAAGTCTCTTACATATTTAATTAGTTTGGGTGGGTGGAGGGGAGCCCATGCACCCCAGAAAATAAATGTGCTGCAGACAAAGACTCACTGAAAGTATAATAAGCTGTTGAATGCAAGAAGCAAGTTCAGTGCTGGTTAACAAAAATATGAAAAGCAGCTTAGTCAGCAGCTGGGAGATAGACTTACCACCCAGCCATTGCTATAGGTCAAGGGGCACCCTGAGCAGTCTCCAGACTGGTGTTCTTCCTAGTCTGAAGCTCAGAACCAAAACAAAAAATGGACTTGGAACAGTAACATGCAATGCTACTAAATATATTAGCATGCAGTGGTGCAGTGGTAGCATTGTTGCCTCACAGCAAGTGGTTCTCTGGTTTGATTCTTGGCTGGAGTGCCTTCTGTGTGGAGTCTGCATGCCCTCCCTGCATTTGTGTGGGTTTCCTCCGGGTGCTCTGGTTTCTTCCAGTGTTGAAAGACATGCATCTGGAGCATTTCTCCTTGGACTTCCGCTGAAAATTGTCTTCATTCCAAGTCGGACTTTCCTGGTTAGCAAATGTTAAATAAATAAATAACTACATCCTTTTAAAGAGCCACAATATCAACTATGGCTTCTTAAATGAATCCTGGTATCATGACTGTGCTCTTTTGGTAACTGTCAATCATGTCCCTGTAACGGCTTGTACCTAGGGCTTCTGCACCATCTGCCTCTAGTTGCAATTCAGGCTGGATGGACATGTCTTCACCTGCCTTAAATCTATGCTCTTGGGATTGTAACTGTGATTGCAGTATTGCATGTATAGTATTTCCTATTAAAAGGGGACATAACTCTAACTTCGAGGCCAGATGGGTCATTTTGTCACAACCATGTTAAGATTAAATGCAGAGATAAATGATTGATAGATCAACTACTTGACTTTTGTAGCCCACTGGCCAGCATAATAATATTATAAATTTAATTTTTTGTACCTCACCTGTGGAGAATCTTTATGCTCTAACTGTAGATTGCAGTTCTGTAAGCATATCATGATTGCCTCTTTGGCACAGAGTCAAGACATTCACCTGTGCTGCTGTCAACCCGGATTTGAGAATGTCTTACTAGAAATCCACTTACATATTTATCCCAAGAAAACTCTGTGACTTGTTTGAATGACTGTCCTTTAGATGCCATGACTTGACTTTGGCTCAGGGATACTTCATACATCATACATCACATACACATCATGACTCTCAGTACCATTTTATTCATTATGATGTAGATTTGTTGTTTGTATTATAACTTGCAAAAAAATTTTATTAAATCTGATAAGGACCTCTGCTGCAGTCTTTATCATTTATATAAGTGCTATGACTTTTTAGAGTTCTCCTATCTCTACTGAAAACATGAACAGGTTAAAAATGCTGAAAAGTCTTCATCAGCTGATAGATTTTATTTAACTTGGGCTTAATACATGATTTTTTAATCCTCCCAACTATATTGCATGACACTTTATAGAAATAAAGAGCAGATTATCCCTGGGATTCATTAATGCCTACACTAAGTGTACATTGTTCTGAGTAAACACAAGTGTAATTCACACCTTCCTCCTAATTTTAGTTTTCCAACTGATTTTCTTGCAGCCTTAAATATCGTTGGGGATTCATAAAGGTTACCGTAAAGTGTAGACTACATTCACACTCAGTGTAATCTTCCTGCGTGACTAGAAAGCACAAAAATGTGGTAGGGATGTTCTTGAATACAGATTGTGCACACTTAGTGCAGGAGTTAATGAATCTGTCCTATAGCTTCCTTATTTCCCTATGAAGATTACAATAACTTGATTTATTTCTTTAAAACACCCTTGTTGGCTTTACTGTTGCATCATCAGCTGTACCACTTAGCAATAATTCTCCATATTTTATATTCATATGTATGCAAATGTTAAACAAATAAAAATACTTCATATGCACATATTTCACATACCTTGTCCATTTCAACAGCTTTCTGTATTCTTTCACAGGTTTTTTCATGCACTATCTGCAACCACCTGTGGATTGATGTCTTGAACCACTCATGGAATCCCGATAATGCCAAAGATTTGTTGTCCCTGAAGGTGGAGGTTGGTAGAACATAATATATTCACATAAACAAAGCAGGATGATATTATATTTACATTGGTAGAACCAAAATAAAAATCTAAACAGTGGATCAGCATTTCCTCATTTGGACACACCAAATACTACAATTCTGAATAATAAACAGCAATGTTTCTTTCTTTCTGCTTACTTTAGAGGAAGAAATTCTCTGAAATGCTTTAGTTCT